>NC_072484.1:26495000-26807380 GCF_027574615.1 Eptesicus fuscus | reverse complement strand
CAGTTTGCAAAGTCCCATGTCCCTTAAGTCAGTTCTTGAAGATGTGTCTCCGGGGCTCCAGCAGAGCCAAAAGTAGGGCCTGTGTCCAGAGTTTCCATTCCATGGCGGAGTGGGGTCCAATGTAGCATCAAGCTAGATTTGACCCATCAGTCTATTGTGTGGGTCCCACATGGTCATGAGCTACATGGGTGAATGCAGAGCATGCAAGCTTTGAAAGCCAGGAGTCAGGCTCAAATAAGGAGAGAGAGAGAAGAGAGAGAGAGAGAGAGAGAGAGAGAGAGAGAGAGAGAGAGAGAGAGAGAGAGAAACTCCCTTTGTTCAGGAGTTTAAATATCAAATCTTCCCTCATTGGCTGTGGCCACACCTATTCTTGCCACTGACTTGTTCCCAGGTGTAACTGGTAAGTAACCATCTTCCCATATCTCCCAGACCTTACTGGACATGTGTCTATTGTCTAGTCCCTTCCCCCAGAGATCTGCGGGGTACAGACTTGGAGATTGTTAACTGCAGCTTCCTAGCAAAGTTGTATAAATGGCATGCCTATATTATTAGTCTCTTCTTTTCTCCTTTCCTGTTATTTATTAACCAGGTTATTATCATGGTATCAGTACCATGAAGATCCATGATTTCCCTTGAATCTTTAGTTCTGCTCAGGAACCCAGTTCAAGAACCAAGAACCCACATGGGTTTATGGTCAGTCATGAGAGTACCCTAAAGGGAAGATTTTGCCTGGGAAGAGGCCAAGATTAGCACTAACTAGCTAAAGATACAATAAAAATAATAAATATAGAAGTTACCGGACCTGGACACCCATTATATGCCAGGAACATTCTATACTTTATTGTTACAATACCACACAAATTAGTGATGCTTATCAATATTTTCCAGAAATTGATGTTGTGAGTTTTACTAGTATAACTTCCTCAAAGTCACCCAGCTAGAAAGTGAAAAAGCTGAGACTGACAGATAGGAGTGTCCAATTCCAAATTCTATGCTTCATTTAAAAAAAAAAATAAATATATAATTGAGTTTTTACAGAGAGGAAGGGAGAGGGATAGAGAGTTAGAAATCGATCAGCTGCCTCCTGCACACCTCCTACTGGGGATGTGCCCGCAACCAAGGTACATGCCCTTGACTGGAATCTAACCTGGGACTTTTCAGTCTGCAGGCTGATGCTCTATCCACTGAACCAAATCGGTTAGGGCTATGCTTCATGTTTTTTATACTATGTTGCTGCTTTGTAAAAACCAGTTTTCATGTATTGAGATTTAACATAACAGAAAGTACTCAGCACTGTCCTTGTTGCACTGGGCTCACAGCCTTCCTGCTCACAGGCAGGCATCATCATTTTGCAAATGGAGACCCAGGCTGAAGAGGTGGTTTGCATGGTAGTGAGGATGCTAGCATTCAGAGCCACCAAGTCTCCAGGCCACAAATCCTGGCCTCCTCCCTTCCAGCCAGGCTATCTCTCAATGGAACAATGGGAGGGGTGCTCCGTGCACTAAGGACTGAAATTTCAGTAGCTAGGGTTCAGCTAGTGGCCTGAAATAATGATATGCCCTTATAAGATGCAGATTCCCTTTAAACATACCCTCTTTCCACTCTGACTTCCCTGAGCCCCACAAGAATGGGTGTTGACGTCCACAAATCAGCTCTGTCACTGGATTCCCTACAAAGCCATGGAGACCAGTGCCCTGAGAAATCATTCACATTCGAGACAGTTCTTCTGGATATCCAATTAGTAAATTTTAATAAAGTGATACATTTCATGCTTGGCATATGAAGGCTAATAATTATTCATCCTCCCACTCATAGAAGCATTTCTGCATCGAATTGCCTACTGCCATGTCAAATACATGTTGTTTTCTCTCACCTCTTTCTATAAAAGTGCTAGCTGGTCAGTGCTCAAAGTTAACACTAGTAATAAGGCATCATCATAATGTACTCTCTGACATGATTCTTTGAGGAGGACCCAACATCACTTTTTTGGTTTTTTGACAAATGTTTATAACTTCAATCTAATTATGAGAAAAAAAATCAGACAAACCCAAATGGAAAGACACTGTACAAAATAATTGAGTGGTACTCTTCAAAAGTTAAAATATTACGAAAGACAGGTAAGACTGAAGATCTATCACAAATTGGGGGAAAGTAAGGAGACATAACAATTAAATGCAATGTGGAATCCTACTAGTATATTAGATCCTGGAACATAAAGGGGCATTATTGTAAAAATGAGTGAAATTCAAAAACATCTGTAGTTGAGTTAATATTGTACCATGTTAATTCCCTTGTTTTTGTCATTGTGCATGGTCAAGTTTGGTGTCATTGGAATAAGGAGTGGGAATGTTGGCTGGTTATAACTGGTGATTCTGTTTAAAAATGAGTCACATTTTTATAGATGAAAAGCCTTAACCGAAATGAATCAATCTGTAATAGTGCTATTCCAGACAATATTGGGGAAGATATTTAAAGGAATGAATACTTTGTATTATACTTCATATTGCTCCATTTGAGTTGCAAACATGACTGCAAACTCATTAGCTCTCCTGACCCCCTTAATTAACTTTCTGAAAAACCAAGACTAATGACCAACAGGTATGAGGAATTAGTGGAGATCATGAGCTGATGGGTACAATTTGCCAGATCTCCTTTTTCATGCTGCTAAAATGAGGCGCAGAACCCTTATGGATACTTCCAAAGATTTATCTGATTTTATGATACATGATTATTCAGTTATCATAGGTATCTGCACTTACAAATAGGTCTGATGCCTTTACTAGCACACCTCAATTTGTGTCACAATTATTTTGGCCTCCCTGAGAGGGACTTGGACTGCTAGGCACCTGCTCTTGCCTCATGGCCCCATTTTATGAATCACAATTGGCAGCATGCTTGACCAACAATTTCTCAGTTCCTGTAATGTGTGTGTGTGTGTGTGTGTGTGTGTGTGTGTGTGTGTGTGTGTGTGTGTGTGTAAATGACAGTGGAGGTTTGGGAACATAAAAGCTTTCCTGCTCTTTGTTGAATAACATACAGAAAAAGTGCACAAATTATTAATTGCATATGTCAATGACTTTTCACAAACTGAACATACCTGAGTGATGAGGTCAATAAACAAAACATTGTCAGTGCCATGGAAGCTGCTGGTGTACTCTCTTGCTGTCACTATTCCACCAAGGGCAACCACCATCCTAACTTAACACTATAGAAGAGTTTTAGCAATGTATATGAATGGATTATATGATATGTACTCTTTTTCATATGGCTTCTTATGCTCAACATAATGTTTATGAACTATCCATATTTTAATGTATGTGTTATTATATGCATGATGTTCACTCTCATTGCTGTGTTGTAGTCTATGATGTAAACATACCACAATTTATTTATCCATCCTACTACCAATGGATACTTAGATGATTTTCTGTTTAGGGTTATTATGAATAGCATTGCTATGAGCATTTTAGGACATGTTCCTTGGTGCACATATGTATATGTTTCTATTGTGCATGAACCTAGGAATGGAATTGCCAGATCACAGATTTGTATTATGTTTTGGTTCATAGTGCCAAGCAGTTTTCAAAAATGACGGTATCAATTTATGATATTCTAAGAGCAGCATGAAAATTTTGTTTGCACTACATCCTTGCCAACAGTAGGTATTATCAGTGTTTTTCATTTCAGCTCTTCTGGTGAGGATATGACCATAACTCGTTTTAGCTTCAGTTTGCAGATGTCAGATATTTGTATGTTGTCTTTGTGAAGTGCAAGTTTGTCTTTTGCCCATATTTCTGTAACTGTCTTACCCTCCCCTCTGACTTCTCTACCCTCTTCATTCCTTATAAGATTGTATCTTATTTCCATTTAAAAAGTAAACAAAAAAATCCAACAGCATATAAATGGATAAATACACTGTAGCATACTTCATACAACTGGAGCACTGCCCAGAAATAAAAATAAATGATTTCCGGATACCCATAACATCAATGAAATCCAAAAACATTGTCCTAAGCAAGAGAAGCCTAATGCAAAAGAGTACATACTGTATGATGCCATTTGTATGACATTCTACAAGAGACAAACTCATTTATAGTGACAGAAAACAGATCAGTGAGTTCCTGGGGTTGGAAGACAGTTTTACAAGGTGCATGAGGGAAGATTTTAGGGTGATGGAAATGTCCTATTGTGATTTCAGTAGTAGGTTACATGGAGGTGTACCTTTTCCAAACTCTTTGAACTGTACACATAAAATAGGTGAGTTCATGGTATTAAATTATACTTCAATAAAAATGATTAAAAATAAAACTTATACTGAGCCCTACCATGTGTAGCCCATGGAATATGATCAAATTAGGGCTTTTCTTCAACCACAGTGATCAGTCCAGATGCCCAGAGATCCATGTGTGCTCCACTGGAGGGAAGGAAATGCAGGGCCGCCAACATCTTTTGAAATAACTGTTTTGATTGAAGACATCACAAAAGCCTGGTTCTGGCTACTTTGGCCACCTCATACCCCACAAATGGTTTAGTTTCCGCTCACTGACGGCTCTCTGCCAGTCACCCAACTAGCCAGCCAGCACACTTCACAAGCTGGCTCATCACCACGTTTAAAATATACAAGGAGAACACAGGCATGTCCAACCCTGGGCTGGGAGAGAAACCTCCCCCGTTAGTTTTCCCAACACTTTACCTCACAGGAGCCAAACTGCAGTCGTTTTTTTTTTTTTTTCCCTTTGACTCTCAAGGGCAACCTGACAGGGACCACGTTTCAGAAAGGTCCTCTCCCATTCGGCACCAGAGCTGTGGTATTTTAACAGCCTCTCTCAGACCCTCCCCTGGGAACATATTATTATGCCATCATTAGTGATGGGCAAACCTCACTGGGTTTCCAGGTTTGAGTCTGTGCCAGAGTGGAGAGTTTCTCTTTTCTAACAACTCCAAATCTCCCCCATTTTCCCTTATTTGTTGTTTGTTTTTGTCTCCTTGACTTGGTTCCTTCTTATTGACCTGGGCATGCTCTCCAACTCTTTACCTGCTACTAGCCCTAGAAAGAAGAAAGGGAAGAAGATGGGACCGGAAGCATGAATTTCCAGCTGGTCTCTCACATGGCTAGCATGCCACCTCTCTATGTTGATGTGCCCTGTGCCAACAGAAGTGTAATCAGGCCCCAATGATTGATGTAGCCAGGAAAGAATGACGGGACATTCACTGTGTGCCCACGACAACACTTCCAGGAGCGCCCAGTGACTTTGTGGGTGGGTAAAGATGAGGCCTTTCAGAAGGCCAATAGGTGTAATTGACAGGCATGCGAACATCACTGACAATAGTGCCCTTAGGACTAAGTATTCAAGGTTATAGGAAAGCTTTAAGAAGCTGTGAAACATATATGCACGTTCATCACTTGAGGCAACAATTTCTGTTTCTAGAATACAAGAATAATCCATTAAACTCACTATATCTATACTCAAGCACTTCTATCAAAGATTCCTCTCTCTGTTTTTCTTCTTTCAGAGGCACGAGTGTTAATATTTATTCCATGAACTACTTTGTCAGTTAAGAAGCTGAGTGGGTAGCCGAAACCGGTTTGGCTCAGTGAATAGAGCGTCAGCCTGCGGACTGAAGGGTCCCGGGTTTGATTCCGGTCAAGGGCACGTGCCTTGGTTGCGGGCACATCCCCAGTGGGAGGTGTGCAGGAGGCAGCTGATCGATGTTTCTCTCTCATCGATGTTTCTAACTCTCTATCTCTCTCCCTTCCTCTCTGTAAAAAAATCAATAAAATATATTTAAAAAAAAAAAAAAAAGAAGCTGAGTGGCGTGCTGAATTTATAAATTAGGGATACTATTTCATTCAAAACCATAGAGCCTTCATTTCAGGGCTGGAAGTCAAAGCCTTGCATTTGTAAACTGGGTCCACCAGCCAGGGACTCATGGGGTCATGAGGTCAGTGGGGACACGTAGTTTCAAGCCCTTCCCATCTTCCATTAGAAGAATCCCAGAATACAGCATGTCCTGTGACCTTGTAGAAGGCTGGGAATGTCCAGGTCAGAGGCAGCAGCTGGCCTAGGAGGGCTGCCAGAATTTCCAGGACACTGATGCATTCAGAATAGGAGAAAAGGGAACATTGGAGGGGGTGCCTGGCAGGAGGGAGAGGGGAAAGAAAGCATAGGGAGCCCTGAACTGATATATTCAGATTTGTATATTTCAGTATGAAAACACTGATGAGTCACTTACACTAATATGTATTTTCTCTTTAACACATTTTCTCCAGTTGGTCTGAAACTATACTGTCTCCTATGAAGAATCTCACAGTCACGACACAAAATTTGGTTTTCTGCCCAAAGAACAGTCACTTTTTTTTGGACCAGATCTCCCCAATGTGTAGCTAAATCTGGGAGAGCATTTCTGCCATAGTTTAAACCTTTCCATTGCTTTCTGTGAAATTTCAGTAAAAGTACCTGTTTGTTTAGGAATTTTTCTAACAGACTGAAGAGATCTGTTCCCTATTAATTATTTTCTTGATTCTCTTTAAGCAGTAGTTTTGATTCTCCCTGAACCTTTGTTTATCATGTATTAGCATCTTTAGACAATAGCTGGTCAAAATAATGGAATGTGTATCCAGAGCATTATCTATTTTCCAGTTTGTCCATTTATGATTGCATTTATTTTATTTATTTTTTAAATATATTTTATTCATTTTTTACAGAGAGGAAGGGAGAGGGACAGAGAGCTAGAAACATCGATGTGAGAGAAACATCGACCAGCTGCCTCCCGCACACCCCCCACCGGGGATGTGCCCGCAACCAATGTACATGCCTTTGACCGGAATCGAACCTGGGACCCCCCCAGTCCGCAGACCGACGCTCTATCCACTGAGCCAAACCGGTTTCGGCTGATTTTATTTTTAAAGTGGTTTTATAAGTTCTCAGAGAGTAGAATGAACATAGAACAAATGATGTCAGAAATGCACAAACTCTAGGTAAAGCAAGGTAACTAGTTGCAATCTCGGGTGCCGACTTCCTTGATTAGGGGCTACTGCTAGCAATGTTGTCCTAAGAAGGAACTGAGGCCACTTCCTGTCTGAGCAGGAAAGGGGGCCTGGAGTTGATTAGTAATGTCTGTCATGGCAGTGTCTTCATAGTAAGTTGGGAAGGGGATGAGCAGTGGAGTGCCAGCATAAACATTATGTATTTGCCTTTTCTGGTCTTAGCAAACTATTCATTCAAGCAATTAACATGTCAAGTGGAGTTCTATAGTAACTGATTAAATTGAATAGAGACCTGAGCATTTCAATTTAAGTGTGTAGCTGTATCAAAATATACCCGAGGGCACTTCTAACCCAAAGATTCCTTATCTGTGTAATTCTATTTTTATTCCAACAAAGAAAAAAAGGACTTGAAGACTGTCATATAGTTTTAGGCATACAGAGTGGAAGCATGTTTATAATTTGTTTCAGGAATTGCAAGTCCCTTTAACATAAACACATTTGACATACTACCTACCCTCACACACTGTTCAGCATTCTTTCCAGTCCCATGTTCCTTGCGTGTTCCATACTAAAGTTGTATGGCTGGTGTGCAAGGAAAAAGGGGCTTTTAAATGAGGACATGATGGTGTCTTTTTTTTTAGCCATTGATCTGTGCCTCTTTTTTTACCTAGAAACCTGTTAGAAAATTGAGCAAAGATATCTTTGGTGTTAGGCAGCACTGAGAAACCAAGTCTCGTTAATGAGTCAAAAGAGGAACAGTGGCCCTTCTTTGCAGCATATAATTCATAAGTGCATGGCCTTATGAAGTCCTTGGACAAATCTTAAATATTTAAATTTTAATAAATGTGATTGTTGGTCTTTAAAAAATGAATTATAGTGTCTTTACTGTTAAACAGTACCCTTTTTCCCTCATCCTATATAATAAAAGCTTAATATGCTAAGTGTCCGGTCATCCAGTTGGCCGTTCAACCAATCAAAGCGTAATATGCTAATGACTAGAGACCCGGTGCATGGAATACATGCACAGGGGCGGGTCCCCTCATCCCAGCCTGCACCCTCTCCAATCCAGAACCCCTCGGGGGATGTCTGATTGCAGGTTTAGGCCCGATCCCTGAAACCAGCAGTCAGAAATCCCTCTCACAATCCTGGACTGCTGGCTCCTAATCACTCACCTGCCTGCCTGCCTGGTCACCCCTAACTGCCCGCCCCCCCCCCCTGCCAGCCTGATCATCCCTCACTACCTCTGCGTGCTGGCCTGATCGTCCCTAACTGCTCCCCCCTGCCGGCCTGGTCACCCCTAACTGCCTCCTGCTGCTGGCCAGGTTGACCCCAACTGCCCCCCCCACCAGCTGGTCACCCCCAAATGCCCCCCCCCACTGGTCTGGTCACCCCATGAAACCTGCTTGTTCAGTCGTTTGGTAGTCCCTCACTAACCCCCCTGCCAACCTGGTCATAGGCAGCCATCTTGTGAGGGTGTGATGGTCAATTTGCATATTACCTCTTTATTATATAAGACTAGAGGCCCAGTGCACAAAATTCATGCACGGAGGGAGGGTGTCCCTCAGCCCGGCCTGTACCCTTTCCAATCTGGGACCCCTCGAGGGATGTCCGACTGCCCGTTTAGGCCCGATCCCACCGGGCCTAAATGTGCAGTCGGACATCCCTCTCACAATCCAGGACTGCTAGCTCCCAACTGCTCGCCTGCCTGCCTTCCTGATTGCCCCTAACCGCTTCTGCCTGCCAGCCTGATCACCCCCTAACCACTCCGCTGCCAGCCTGATTGATGCCTAACTGCTCCCTTGCCAGCCTGTTTGCCCCCAACTTCCCTCTTCTGCCGGCCTGGTCACCCCTAACTGCCCTCCCCTGCAGGCCTGGTTCCTCTCAACTACCCTCCCTTGCAGGCCTGGTGCCTCCCAACTGCCCTCCCTTGCTGGTCATCTTGTGGTGGCCATCTTGTGTCCTCATGGGGGCAGGATCTTTGACCACATGGGGCAGCCATATTGTGTGTTGGATTGATGGTCAATCTGCATATTACTCTTTTATTAGATAGGCTAGAGGCCTGGTACAGGGGTGGGGGCTAGCTGGTTTGCCCTGAAGGGTTTCCCGGATCAGGATGGGGGTTCCCTTGGGGTGTGGGGCGGCCTGAGCAAGGGGCCTGTGGTGGTTTGCAGGCCAGCCACGCCCCCTGGCGACCCAAGCGGAGGCCCTGGTATCTGGAATTTATTTACCTTCTACAATTGAAACTTTGTAGCCTGGAGTGGAGCCAAGCCTCCTGCTCGCTCTGTGGCCGGCAGCCATTTCTGTTGGGGTTAATTCACCTTCTATAATTGAAACTTTGTAGCCTGGAGTGGAGGTCTAGGCCAGCCAGGGCAGGTGGAAAGCTTGGCTTCCTCCATTGCCGGGGGCAACCCTGGCCTGCTCTCTCCAGCTTCGTGGCTGCCGCCATTTCTGTTTGGATTTGTTTACCTTCTATAATTGAAACTTTGTAGCTTGAGTGGAGGTTTAGGCCTGCAAGAGCAGGCGGAAAGCTTGGCTTCCTCCGTTGCCTGGGAAACCTTGCTCTCTGGGCTGTAGCCATCTTGGTTGGGTTTATTTGCATTCTGCTCCTGATTGGCTGGTGGGTGTGGCTTGTGGGCATGGCTTGTGGGTGTAGTGGAGTTAGGGTCAATTTGCATATTACTCTTTTATTAGGTAGGATATGCTAAGGCTGCTCAAATGCTTGCTATGGCATGCACTGACCACCAGGGGCAGATGCTCCGACCAGTAGGTTAGCTTACTGCTGGGGTCTGGCCGATCAGGACTGAGCGAGACAGGCTGGACACACCCTGGAGCCCTTCCACTGTCCCTCCCCAGCTGGCCAACCCCCCACGTCCCTCCCCAGCCTGATCATGCACCAGGGAGGTCCCTTGGCCTGGCCTGCACCCTCTCGCAATCTGGGACCCCTCGGGGGATGTCAGAGAGCCAGTTTCGGCCCGACGGCAAAACGACCAGTCGCTATGTCATGCACTGACCACCAGGGGGCAGATGCTCAATGCAGGAACTGCCCCCTGGTGGTTAGTGCACTCCCACAGGGGGAGCACTGCTCAGCCAGAAACCGGGCTCAGGGCTGGCTAGCGCAGTGGTGGTGGTGGGAGCCTCTCCCGCCTCCGTGGCAGTGCTAAGGATGTTTGTCTGCTGGCTTAGGAAGGCTGGCCCATGGAGAGTGGGCTTAAGCTGTCAGTTGGAAATCCCCCAAGGGCTCCCAGACTGCGAGAGGGCACAGGCCGGGCTGAGAGACCCCCCAAGTGCACAAATTTCATGCACCGGGCCTCTAGTATATGATAAGAACCTCAATTTCACTAGTCATAGAGTATGTAAATTACATTTTGGTCTATTGGGGAATTATTTACTTACATGAGATCAAAATAATATGCTGTGTTAAATGTTCATAATAGGTGCTCAAAAAGTGCAGATCTATACAATTGTGCTAAATAGCAAAACACTTGCCTTTCAGCACTGTACCGGTATTTGTCAGCTCTTGCTACAATAAAGCTGCATAGCAAACTACTCTGAATCTCAGGGGCTTACAACAACAGCATTTATGTTTCTCACTCATGGGTCTATGGATCAACTGGGACTATTCTACTTCAGGCAGAGGGTCCTAAGCTTGGCTTAGGCTTCGGGTTGGGTTCAGATCTATCCCATGTGTCACAGTTTGGGGCTCAGGATGATAAGGTGTTGCTACGTAAGTAGTGTTTTTCTCATTATGATCTCAGGAGTAGAAAGCGGTGAGTGGAACAACTTTTTCTTGGAACTGGCACACAATCATTTCGAACCCACATTTCATTGATTGAAGATAGTCATATGGCCAATACCATTATGGATTGATAGAGAAATTGACTAAGGGTGTGAATATATAATTCTAAATCAGGAAGCACATGGGAGTTGAGAACAATGAACCAATTTACCAAAAATACTATTAAGTTCTATCTAAAACATTGAATAGGAAAGGAATATAACAAGGTTTTAAAAAAATTAGGCTTTAGAGCCAGGGAGATCTGAGTTTTCAATGTGGCAGCATTCTTTTCTGACCATGTGACTTCAATAGCGACAGGTCTTATAAATGCTAGATCTGAAAAGTGTTCATCAGCTGGACTTTGTGGATATCTCTCCCTGTGCTCTGCCATGAATGGGACTCCATTTCATTTTGCTTGTCCATTTCTCCACCTGACTGTCTGCTTTCTATATTTGGCTGTTTAAATTCCTCAAATGTGGCACGCTTTTGAATCAGCTAAGAGTCATTGTTCCAGTTGGGGCATAGATTTTTATAATAGGCCACACGTGGTGCCAGTGACCAGTTTATGGTCAGGGTAGGTGATACTCTTGGTTCAATTAGCCATGGCTGAGGGAAAGTCATATGAAACATAACTTCCACTGGGAAGTATGGCTAGTTGTCCACCAGAAAGTCATGCTTTTAAAGCAAAACTGTTATGTTGGTAAGTCTCTTTTCTAGAGAGGGGCCACAATTCCCAGTCCCTCTTGAGTCTAGGCTGGGCTATGTGACTAAGTCTGCCTAGTGGAAGACTAGCAGAGATTATGTATAATACTTCTAAACAGAGGGGTTAAGAATCTGGTGACTCTCCACTGTCTATTTTCCCACTTGGTACTTAAACGGTGAAGACACCACGACCCCTAAAAAGGACAGAGCCACAAGATGGAAAGAGCCTGGGTTAATGACTGATCAGTGGAAGGCCTCCTGTGAGTGAGAAATAAGCAATTAAGGATTAACATTTAGGGGGTTATTTTTATATCGGTTAACAAAGACTGTCCATTCTGCAAAATTGGGAGAGAACAATTGTCCCCAAAAAGGGGTTGATGGTATGATAATCATTGGGATTGGGATGTGAAATGTAGTGAAGCCAAAAAGGCTAATCAATGGCAAAGACTTCAGCTGGAGAGGTCCTAGTATGCCTCCCTGAGATGGCATGATACTATGCTCAGCTGAGAAGGCTGACTTCAATAAGAAGTCAACTGTAATTGTCAGGAAGAGTGGCCTTTGTGAAGAATGAGCCCCACATTTCAGCTCTCACTCCTGAAGGACAACTTTCATTCAATACAGGAAAGGGTTTCCTTTGTGGGCACGTTACTCCCTTGGACATGGTTTCTGAAATATCTTTCTTAAGTCTAAGCTTTTCTCTCTTTTCTGAAGAGGCTTTGCTCACCCAAATCAACCAGTTTTAATAAAAACTGAAAATTCATTATCTTTCAGGAAGAGGCACACTGCCCTCTTGGCCTCCATTAGTAACTAGCCTTGGCACCAGCTATACTTAAGCTGACTGATGAGAAGGAGCAGGGAGCTGTTCCCTCATGACTAACCTTGAACCCAGCCTCAAGACTGGGACTTTGGTGGGGAAGATGGGGAGGGTGGGAGCCTGGGCCAGAGGACTTTGCTAACGGAAGTGCATCTTGATTGCAGCAGGGTGTTGCAAGGCCAAATAGGAGTGGTGAAGAAGAAAGCTCAATCCCTTGCAGTTCTCCTTTCTCTCCCACCCTCTCCTTCTCCCCACCCCACCCCTTCTCTCTCTTTCCTGACACAAATCCACTTATCCAGTTGCTGCCCGCTTCCAGCTGGCACATCAGCCACAGGAGTCGAATTTACTCTACGCTCCAACACTTTCTCTGTGAGCTGCACTACAATTGCTTCTGCTTTCTTGGTTAAATAAGGTTCCTGTCTTCCCTTGCTGGATCTGTGTTGCTCTGTAATAGAGCCCAACCTCAGCCTGTGTGTTTCCTCCACCTACTCACCCAGTTCCTCTCCTTTCCTCTGTCAGGTATGTCTTTATACTGTGGGACTGACTTCCTTTTGGACCCCAAGGGTCTGCTAGCTTGGTAGTTCCCAGTCATAGGAACAAAAGCAGAGACCCCTCCTTTCGGATCTCCATGGCATAGTCATAAACAAGAACCCATAACCTCAGTCGTGGAATAGGAGCCATTCAGCTGTTCAAAACAAAGGCTTTATTCTGAATCTTCCTTTCCCAACTGATAACCAGGCTGTCACTGCAAGTGGGAAGGGTGGGGGTGGCAAGGCATTGAAGAGAGGGGAGCAGCAAGCTTATTAACCTTTCCAAGAGGCTTGTGATTCAAGCTTTTGGAGCTTAACTTTTTTTTTTTTCTCTCCCAATTATTTTAATGATGCTGCAGAAAGTCCTAACTTCTGTGCTGAGACTGTGTTGCTGCCACAATTTGTGCTGATCACATGGTAACATTCCGACCCAGACTGGGTCACCCGTTAGAAAAATCAGCTTGGGAAAACCACTCCTCCTGCTGCGTACGTCTCACCCTCTCTCTTAAGGGGGAAAAAGCCTCCGTTTTAAAGGCTTTAGAGCTTAAGTCTCAAATGTGAACTTTGCTTCAGAGTTTATTAGTTGTTTTTTATCCTCATTCACCATCCTTCCTCAACAAAAGTTTATGTTCACTCAGAATGGCAATTGTTTGATTCTAATTCAAACCACTTTTGTGTCATTTAGATCCAGGCACATGGCTTGATCTCAATAATAAGGGAACCAAATATTTTTGTTGCTAAAGGAACTGTAGTCATATAAGCCAGTTCATCAATCATTTTTTTCCTTTCACAGTCTTAATGTATTCCTCATTTCATTTTGAGCAAGAAAATTAAGCCTATAACATAAACTTAAAAGCCAACTACTGTAGTCTGTACTTTGAACCCAGATACAAAAGTAAACATTCCTTCCTATTAAGTTTAGATCAAGATGTATTGATTTAGTTAGGAGGTTAACTAATACTTAGCAGGAGGCTGATTGGTGGTTGGAAATGTGAGAGCAAGAAGGCGGGGGAGTAGAAGAGGAAGTGACTTCTTTTCTTATATAAGCACATACAACTTAACTGGAAGCATTGCTAGGTTTTCAGTAACCCGCCATGAACTTTGTCATGGCTGAGGGGATTGCAAAGATGGAGAACATCTTTCTGCAAAGCCAGCCTCCCTTCCCATTTAACAAGAGCAACTAGACAATGTTGAGGACTAGAGAGAAATCAATTCTAATCCAAATTGTCACCTACACATATGTTAATTTTTTTTAAAAAATATATTTTTTTATTGATTTCAGAGAGAGAAACAGAAGCATCAATGATGAGAGAGAATAATTGATCAGCTGCCTCCTTGCATGCCCCACACTGTGGATCGAGCCTGCAACATGGGCATATGCCCTGACTGGGAATCGAACTGTGACCTCCTGGTTCATAGGTCGATGCTCAACCATAGGTCCATGCTGGCTGGGCCATATGTGAATTTTTTAACTTTTTATTGACATATCATCTACAGAGGAAGAATTGCACTTACTATGAGTGTACAGTTTGGAAGATTTTCACAAACTGAACACACTTTTGTAACAAGCATCCAAATTATGAAATGAAACATCACTTGCACCCTAGAAAACCCCCTCCTAAACCCACCCCAAGAGTAACTACTATTTTAAATTCTAATATCATAGATAGTTTAATCTGTTTTGAAATTTCTATAAATGTAATCATAACTATATACACTGAGTGGTCAGATTATTATGATCTCTGAACGCATAATAATCTGGCCACTTATATATATATATATATATTGTAGAGGCCCAGTGCATGAATTCGTGCATGGGTGGGGTCCAGCCAGCCTGGCCAGGGAGAGGGGACATGGGCAGTTGGCCGGCCTGCCTGCTGGTTGAACTCCTGGTCGAGGGGACAATTTTCATATTAGCCTTTTATTATATAGGATATACACTGAGTGGCCAGATTATTATGAGTTCAGAGATCATAATAATCTGGCCACTCAGTGTATATAAAAGCTTAAGCAACAGGTTGACCAGTCGACTGGTAGCTATGACCTGCACTGACCACCAGGGGGCGGACACTCATTGCAGGAGCTTCCCCCTGTTGGTCAGTGCGCTCCCACAGTGGGAGCGCTGCTCAGCTGACCAACAGGTACCAGAGCCGGGCTCATGGCTGGTGAGCACAGGTACCACACACTTGAGCCTCTCCCACGGACACTCCCCCTGCGCGCCCCTCCCCCATCTGGACCACACTGGGATTGGACAGGCATCCGGACTGACTGGGCGCCAGCCTGCGGCTGCTTCTCCGGCACCACGAGCGGAGCGAGGCTGCAATGACCAGCGGTGGCTGCACAGTCATGGGCGTACCTGTATCGCCTCAGGATGGGCGTGCAGAGACCACAGCGGAGCAGCAGCGAGCCTACCAAGTGGTGGCAGCAGACACAGCGGGGCCGGGATGAGTGGGAGCAGCTTGGCGCCCATTCCAGGCTCGGGCTTCTCCCTGACCACCTGCCGCTTCCTATACTACTTCGTGCTGTGTGGGACCGACGTGGACAGCAGGCTGGAGCCCAACAAGCTGGTGGATAAGGCCGGGCTGCAGCGGTGCAGAGATCCACTGATCCCCACAGGCCAGGCAGAGGGTCCCCACCAGTGCACAAATCCATGCACTGGGCCTCTAGTATAATATATTCTTTTGTGTATGGTCTATTACACTAAACATTATGTTTGATATCTATCCTCTGTTTGTGTGTATTGTAGACTGTGCACTCTCTTTGCTATTAATACGCCATTGTGTGGGTACACCAAAAATTGTATATCAATTCTACTGTCAATGGGTAATCAGGCAATTTCCAATTGGGCTATTATAAGTAATGATGTTAGAAACATTCTAGTACATTTATTTTGGTGAACATTTGTCCATATCTTTGCTGGGTTTATTTCTAGGAAAGGAATTGCTGTATAAAGGGTGTGCATGTGATTAGTTTTAGTAGAAACTGAACAGTGTTCCAATGTGGCTGTAACTGATTGATACTCCCACCTGCAATGTACAAGAGTTCCTGTTGCTCTACATCCTTGTTAGTATTTGATATTTCCAGTGTTTATTTCAGTTCATCTGGAGGGCATGTAATGATACTACATTGTAATTTTACTTTGCATATCCCACACTCATTAATTTCCATTTCTGTGTTTTAATTTCCAATCATCCCTTAACCTAACAAGAGCCAACCTGACCATCATGTCTTCCCTCTCAAAGATGATCTTTTCAAGTCTTCCCTTTGCAAAGATATCCTCACATCACCTCCTCCACCCATCCATGTGTACTTTTTCTTTTGGTGAGCACTTACACATGGAGCCACCCTATTTGTGTTTGATTAGCCACTGGGTAGTGTTATGCTCTAAGTGTTTCTCCTGCGTTATTCTGTCTCCCAACTGGAGACAGAATCGCTGAGGGCAGAGTCCAGCTCAGCAGGCCTTATTAACCCACACAAACCCACTGGGCTGAGTTCAGATGAACATAGGCTATATCCTGATTGAACTGGACTTTACACTTTTTGCCCAATCATTATGATGCCCAAAAGCTTTAGCCAGATGCTTGATATTGATTAAAATCACTCAAGTGTGTTGCAGTGGTTTGACCCATGTACCAGGAGGTCCTGGTTTGATTCTGGATCAGGGCACATGCCCACGTTGGGGGCTTGATTCCTAATAGGGGCATGCAGGAGGCAGTCAACCAATCATTCTCTCAATTCATTGATGTTTCTATCTTTTTCTCCCTCTCCTTTCCTGTTTCTAAAATCAATAAAGATACATTTTTAAAAAATCACTCAAGACTCAAGAAGTTAAATAGAGCAGGAAGTTGAGTAATGTGGTTTAGAAAAAGGAAAGAAAGAAAGTTTGTTGTAGTTAGAGCTGGATCTGAATCCCACACTTACTAGTTTGGTTCTTTGTAATTTTAAAAAGTTATTTGATGATTCTGAGCCTCAATTTCCACATATACAGAGAGAGAAGAATAGAGTTTTGGTGAGGCTTCAACAACAAAAAACTAGCAAAGTGTTTGGCACTTTGTAGATACTGAAAAATCTCATTTCTTTCTCCGTGCCTTGCTTGTTAGGAAAGGACTCAATTTCTCAGTCTTATAAGAGAATGAAACTCAAACAGCTTTGTAGATATTTAGTTTGGTCTGGAATTAGCCAATCCCCTTTTGCCAGCCTCTCTGAAATCAAGTTTTATCCTATATTAGATGGTGATTTTTGAAATAAATTTAATAACTTGAAAAATAACTCTTTTGATATAAAATTGAGTTCTTTGCCGACATATGACTAGATCCCTTGACAGCCAAATCTTCCTTGAGGCAAGGCTGGTTAATAGCTTTCTGTGTAATCTCTATCTTTCTATGTGCTCAGCCCACTATGATGAAAGGGAGGCGCCTTAAGTGCAAATGATGCAGGTGGCACTCATCTCTGCTCTTACGTATGTGACTAAAGTTCAGACAGCTTTCCTTCCAGAAGGGCTAAGTGAGTAAGAAAGGGATCTGTCTTAGGGCTTGTTGCTCCTCTCTGGAGGTTTCCAGCAGCCTTTTTCAATGAGCTGGCAAGCTCTAGAGTCACAAACTGATTTTTGCCCCTTAAAGTGACTCAGGACTTGGAATGGTGGCCTCTATTTTTCTTCTTCTTGAACACTTGACTGTGCTGTGCCAGGGTGGGTTGATGTGTCCAAAACCAATTTGGCAGGTCATTCGTTTGTTTCCTCTGATAATGCTACACTGGAGGCAGGGTTACAAAACACATTCCAGCTGGCTGGACTTCTGATATGAGTATCGCAAGAAGGTTCCACAGCCTTTAGTTGGGTTTAGTGGTCGAGATTCCAGTAGGCTTCTCTTTCTCTTTACTTTTTAATTTCCAGCCAATTTCTGAAGAACCACATTATAGTAAAATTGAATGTAATATATATATATATATATATATATATATATATATATATATATATATATCATATAGTAGCAATCTTGGATGTTAATTCTGTAACCAAATTTGCTTACAAAGTAATTCCTGTATAGGTATTTGCTTTTTGCACCTAGTAGGAGAGGAATGTTAGAAGGAGAGACTTGGAAAATGCATTTAATCATGTATCAATGGAAGAGGTGAGAAAACAAAGGATGGGAAAACAAAGGATCAGAGTAGTTTAACATCTTGTTTTCAAGGTCACATAGCCCTTTGAAGTTGGGATCAGAATCTTGGGTTCATTTAGTTCCAAAGCCTGAACTCTTTTTTCTCTCCTCTCCCACCTAGAATCCACATAACCCTGATGAAAATCTTTGAATATCAGAGTTAGACATGACCTAGGACAGTGGTCGGCAAACTGTAGCTCGCGAGCCACATGCGGCTCGCAAGCCTCGGTTTGCCGCTCTGTTGACTAATGAGTTTGCCGACCACTGGGATGGGGCTTAATCACAAGGAACAACAACAGCCTGTAATTATTGGACTCGAGAGTCTAGGTCAGTGGTCGGCAAACTCATTAGTCAACAGAGCGGTCCTAGGAGATCAACTTAGGTCCTATTAAGTACAGAATTCTCTCTATGAGATCCACAACAGCTCATGGAACTTCTGCTGACCTACAAAAGTAAATACTTCACTCCTTCACAGGCAGCTGCTGGCCATTTTGGATAGCTCTTTCTTTTATTTAGACAAAATTCACTTCTTGAGACTTCTACTCAGTGATGGACTGGAGCGGGTCCATGCCGACTCACACCAATTCGAGAGCTGACTGTGCCTAACTCCACACTTAGTGACCTCAAGTTGGCACCTTCAAATCAAGATGGTGGGTGTGTTTATAGCACAGAAATTGCCAAAAACTACAAATCAGGGCTTCTTTCCCACCCCCCACACTGAGACCCCATTGTTAAACATTTATCAGCATTGGCTGCTTTAACCCTTAAGGACTGATTTTGCCCTTTGTGCTTACATAGAAAAAGGTCAAATCTTCTTCTACAGCAGCCCCTCAGAGGTTTCAGACAGCTCTTTTGTTCACTCTGTCTTTCTATAACAGCTTCAGAGAGAGCAGAGTTTGAGTCTCAGGTCCGTCCCTTAGTTGCTGTGGAACCATGAATAATGATTTAATCTCTCTAGATTCAATCCCTCTGTGTGTAAAATAGTAATGATAAAAACAGTCAGACCTCTGGGGTGAATGTGAGGCTTAAATGAAACATTGCACATGAAACATACTGCCTGACCTATAGAAAGCTCTTGATTTTATTGTCAGAATGATCGTTATTGTTGATCATAGTTCCACAAACATTTAGAGTTACCCAGGACCTCTAGCAAATGAAAGTATACCTGTCAGAGTTTCAGCAGGAGCAGCCAGCCCTTATAAAGGGTTTGATTTCAGAGAGTTTAATGCCCAGACCATGTGCAGAAGAGTAGAGATAGTTGAATAGTTAAGGGAAGTAATACAGATTGAGACACCAAGATATACCAATAGGAAATAACTGTTACCACCCCAATTCTGAAGGTACAAGAGAAAGGAGCAGTATTGCCAGAGGGGCAGTTACACAGGAGCATAGCATAGGCATGGGTATAGCGACATACCCATCCTAAAACATGAGGCCCAGCAGAAAGAGAGAGGGGGAATAAATACTGTGACTTTTTCCATCTCTCTCCTTACCTCCAACCTCTTGCCAGCACCTGCTAGAAGCCAGAAGCCAGAAGACACAAGGAATGAGGATTCCATCCATAGTTAGTACCTTATAAGACACAAAGCTAGATAGAGCAGAGGAATGTGGTTGGGAGATGGGGTGAGGTTGAGTGAGTATGGAAACAATCAGAAGTGACCAGCCAGCATTTGAGTTTCCAATCTTATACACAATTTATTGAATTGACTTCTGGACTCTTTTTTCCTGTAGAAGATCCAGACTAAGGAAGTGGGGGAAAGATCTCAGTGTGAGGAAGTGTGTTTGGTTCTTGGGCTTAATTATGCTTTAAATTTCATGTGATACATTGAAAAAAATATCCAGACCCTGGATTGTCAGAATGCCTATTATCCTGTGATTTTAAAGTTCCCCTAACCCAGCCAGAGACAACATTCCCATGTTACCTGATTGATTTATATTATCCCATCCATTGGTCTTATCCAGTGTTTGCCTTTGCTCTTATTTTGTTTTTCTTTGAAAATGTGTCTCTTGGTAGATGTCATTGCTGTTTTCTATGCATACATGTGTTTCACATTTTAGGGTTCTTTAATTGTTCCATTCTAATAACATTTTCCTTCCCTTTGAACTATCTCTGTAGTCTATTTAAAAAGAAATTGCAGGACCTAAAATGTCGGAGTTCCTCCCCAGTATAGTATTTCTATCATATATATATATATAATTTTATAGTTCTGGGAGAGCCGCTTAAAAATCTCATCTACTGCCCTCGCCAGTTTGGCCCTGCACACTGATGCTATGTGGCAATGAAGACACCTAGTATTGTCAAATCTTCTCTCTCTTTCAAAAAGCAAGAATTCTTTTAAGAGAAAATTTCCAAATCTTAGATATAACAAATTTTAAAAAGTTAAAAAGTATTTTAAAAGCCAAATTTAATATGTTGTAAGCTAGAAATCACCAGCTAGCCACCAGTTAGCAGCTGCTGGACTCAATGAGTCCTTGAATGAAAGGGCACTGGGCACAGTTTTATATGGACTGAGAAGAAGATAAAGATTGTTCCAATTTCCTTCTATATTAATAAAAGTAAAGAAACTGTAGCATGTTCTAGATGCCATGCCACTAAGAAGGCAGGAAGGTACTCAACTACTTTGGGCAGCAAGTTTCGCTCCTGATTACTTTCTTCTTGCCTGAAAGAAGAAATGATTCTTTCCTTGAATCACTGTTTATACAAAATTCTGTGGTCTTCACACAGTTCATTAACGGTCGTATCATCACCCTTCTTCATCACCCTCATGCACAGACACTCCCACTCTAACAGTCTCTCTCTCTCTCTCTCTCTCTCTCTCTCTCTCTCTCTCTCTCTCTCTCTCTCTCTCTCTCTTTCCATGGTTATCTAAAAACTCCCTTCCTTGATATCCACTATGTGTTTAGATGATTTAGCTCCCTCTTGTGCATTTTGCTATTGAGTATGAAAATATCTCCATAACTATATTGCAATTTCACCAAAAATCCAATTTATCCTTGATTTAATGTCATCTAAGCCCTGCCATGAAAAATCTCTGGCTCATATGATCTTTATAAGCATTTTCCAGGTGCTTCTTTAGTAGCAGTTTAAGTTGATTGCTGATTCATAAGCACTTACCTGGATCTCATTGAAAACAGCATAATGTATGCTAAACGCTAAGGAGAAATGTTAGGATTGCAAATTCATTGATCTGATGAGAAAATCCGCCTAAATTATTGTTCACCACTGTGTGAATAAAGGCTCCACAAACATGGGATCAACATAAAGAATTGAGTATGCCACAGACATCCTTCTGTGCTTTAAGGCATTTCAGATCAGCTCTGTGGCTCCTGCTCCTAGGAGGGGTACTGCACAACCTTATGATATTTGAGTGCCTTAAGGAAACAGGATAACTCTGAAGTTAGGCCAGGGTACAGGGAAGAAGGACACCCCCTCTCAGAGGCAGCCTTCCTATTGGCTAAGCTCCTTCTTGGCTGAGCCCACCTATAACCCATGAGCCAGTCTGCTGCCTCTCTCTGTCTTCCCTCTACCTCTGCACTGTCTGATTGGGGCTGTTATGGTTTTGATGTTGACCTGCTGGCTGGACTCACATCCTCTGGCTTCTGAGATGGTCTGTATCCTGTTTGCTGCATCTGCTTTCCTCGGGTTCTGCTGTCAGTGTTTCCAACTTAAGTACACTAACATTGAACCCCTGACTCCTTTGCTGAGAGGATGCAGTCCTTGACAGCATGGGGCCAATTTCCCACCCCCTCCAAGAGTATCTACCTCATGGAAGGATCCACAAGCTCCTTCCCCTGACAACAACCCTTCTTGCCAGATGCTGTGCCTTGGAAACCTTCCTTATGTAAACGTGAATATTGCCCATCATTTGCACTAAGTTATGTTGGCTGGCTACTTGTGCCCAGGGCATACCAGAGTCACAGCATTGGAATTATTTTCTGTCGTTCCCTCTAGTTAAAAAAAAAATTAAAAAAAAAATTTTAATGGTTTCATAATGAACAGAAAGCATGACGTTATTGACCTGAAAATAAAAAAGCCAATGCTTATTAAGGCGCGTTGGTTACTATGTGTTAGAGGACAGGAATTCCTAGTGATGCAATCTGCCTCATCCAGAAACTGAGCACAGAAAACCTTTTCATATGTGCTAAGTCTGCAGCTGCAATGAAACCTCTGTGCAGTCAGCTCTGACTGCAGATCCTGGCTTCTCTACTGGGGTTCACATCCCCAGGGCTGCACTGACAGTTCCTGATGGAGCCGGGTACCCAAATTCTCTATCCAGGCCCCAAAATTGATAATGTGAAAGCAAATAAAATGGTTGATAGGGAAGGATATCTACCATGTCTTGGTGGTCCTGAGGTCAATACAAATGATAATTGAGGAAAAGAGTCATCAGTGTTAAAGGTTAATTATCTGTTGCCCAGCCAGCATAGCTCAGTGGTTGAGCATCAACCTATGAACCAGGATGTCATGGTTCAATTCCCCATCAGGGCACATGCCCAAGTTGTGGGCTCGATCCCCAGTGTGGGGCATGCAGGAGGCAGCTGACCAATGATTCTCTCCCATCATTGATGTTTCTATCTTTCTCTCCCTCTCCCTTCCTTTCTGAAATCAATAAAAATATATTTTAAAAAGATTAACCATCTGTTAAATCATGGCAGTGTGAGGAGCTTTTTCTAATGGGTGACGAGTTTTTATGCATCATGCTTTTGACATATGGCAAGTTGATGTGACAAGAAGAGAGAATATACAGTAAGGAGCTCATAGGAGGGTGAATTAGAAAGAATTTGATTGCATCTGAGTAGATAATTCATTCTCTTGAGCAACTCAACTCTCATGTCTGCTAAGTCAGCAACTAGAATTACTCCCATGTATATCACAAACATAACTCAGTTAGCTCAGGAGAAAATACAAGTCGGAATGTGTGTCATAATATCATTAATACAGGTAACTGGTACAGTTTGTCTACAAAATGTCAGGTTAATGAAACAACACTACTTCTGTATATTTTAGATGAGAAATACTTTTTAAAAACTCATGGGTATCACACAAGATATTTCAAACAGGAGAAGCTTAGTAGAGGGGTTTGATGAGGAGGGAATAGAAAGCCCTACAGGAGATAATGAGGCAATCCAGAGATTAGTAATAGTGAGAAGCAGATACCACCCCTAAGCGTAGCAGAAGGAAATGTGGTTACCAGGACGAGAATCTGGGTGCATCTATTAGAAGCTACAACAATGGTGAGTCTGCCCAGTGAAAGTTGAAATCATAGAAAAGATGATGTAGTCTGAAGCAGAAAGACTAGAGGAGAAATCCTGGCTTCTCCATTTCTTCATCCTCCAGTCTTCCATCAGAGCCTCCCTTTGGCTGAATCTACCAGGAAGTCGGGGTGCAAGAGAGCCTGGGAGACGGAGCTCCCAAAGCAGAATGTGGGAAGTATTGCAGACTGGCTAATGAGGAGCACTTTTGGCATCTCTGAAGACATGTATATTTGTATATTTGCATTAGCTAATTGACCTATATCTTAAGTGGACTTTGACCAGAAACGTTTAGCTCCCTTTTTCACTTACTTTCATTTTTTAAAAAAATGAATGAAGAAAAACCACAAATAATCAGGCTGTGATATATTTGCCAATAATTTACTCTGCGAGATATCTAGTTAGGTCTCTCTGTATCCATATATCTTCATTTCTTCTTAAGTGTTCTTTGCTGTCTCCCCTGATTCTCTTTTAATTTTAGCTTTGGGATTATCCAGTAAACAGGAATGATGATTTCATTCATTTTTATAACCTAATCCCTCACTGGGTGAGGCAAACTGCAGAGTTGGGGCATACACTGGTAACTATTTTAGACTTGTAAATTTTATAAGTTCAAATATCCAAGTCGATGCTAGAACACGAGCAGGGAAATGCCTGGTTTGATGATGTAAACACAGCAAACACCAGCCTAGAATGTAGAAAGGGAAATACAAGCAGAAACGCTTTTTCAGAAGCAGCCCTGCATTTTGGACACGAGCGTTTTCTTTGGTCTGAATTTCTCAAGTTCATCAGAGCTTTAAACAGCCTTTCCACTTGCTGCCATGGGGATCTGTCCTCTGAAATCCCAAATGCAGAATGGTTTGCTTTTGAATTGTCTGCAGTGCAATCTGCTTCTAAACCTGTAAGGCACATCTGAAAGCCGAGGACAGGTGGTGTACATCATTCTATTATTTCTCCCCATCTTATAAAAGAAAAAACTGCGGCACAGAGAGGTTAAGGGCAATTGTTCTGAGGTTAAACAACTCATAGTTGGTGGAACCAGGATTTGAACCCAAGCATTATTAACTTGTAAACTAGCATCTGCATTCTTAACGAGTAAGCTCTGCCATCCTCTTCAGTGTGAGTGTCAGGATAGGCAGTTATTGTTTGGCAATCCAGGGCTCTGGGAGTGAGCATTTCGGTGAACAAGGTGGGAGCTACCTGGCCTTTTATGATTTGGCCTCAGAAGTGACTTAGTGTAACTTCCTCTGTAATCTCTTGTCGGAAGCAGTGGCAAGCCCACTTGAATCCAGGAATGCAGGAGGAGTATCCAAAGTGTCAAAGTATTTGCAGTCACGCTTTGAAGCCATCACAGTGAACAAAATACCAGCAGCAATAACCGCAATATATGATACCCAGAATGGTGGGTTGGTTTTTATTTGCTGGAATGGCCTTATGGTTTCCTATATTTGGTCCTCATTTATCTACAGCAGGAAATGGAAGGAAATAGAGTCTTTCCTTAAGGCAGTTCTCTGTTCCAACTGGTATTCTTCTAACGCCTCCCTTAGCTCTGACAACCTTCTAAATGGCTTCGGACAGGACTTCCACTGACTCAGGTTTCATTGATGTAGTTGTACCCAAATAGAAAATGTTCTGTTGACTATATTCAAAACACATTGCTAAGCCAATTTTCTTTAAATTCTCCTGAATTTCCTCCCCTGGGAGGATTATACAACTGCCAAGTTTGAGTTTTAAACTTTCAGATACTTTTGAGTAATAGTCAGTGGAGAGAAACAAGAGTATTTTGGTAAGGTGGTGTTGGTGTGTGTGTGGGTGTATGTGGTGGTGGTGTGTGTGTCGTCCTCAGAAAAATGTAGGTTTTCTATTTTAACTTAGCTGTAAATGCTGAACTAATTTAGCTCAAATCGTTTGAAAGCAGGTTCAATTTATGGGGCCAGTGACTATCAAAAATTTTAAGCTGAAAAATATTGGAAAAACCACTCAACTCACCAGAATTCTGTTTTTGATTAAAATCTGAGTTTGTGACCAATGTTGCTTTTTAAAAAATAGCTCTGGTGAATGCCACAATTAGAGTAGTCAATGATATCTTTTTATGATGTGTCCTAAGGGAACAATTTGATTGGTATACAGAGAAATTTTTCAAAAGAGGAACATTTCCTTCTGTGCCATGGTCTACGACAGGAATTCCACTTGCCGACAAGCAAATATTGGAGTGATCGGGCTGGTTCATCTGTCACACCTTCATAGCCAAGGCTAATTCTAATGACATGGCTGGTTGCCAAATGTGTTCTTTCCTCTTTCCACACGGTATAAGCAGTAAAATGACAGCCCACTACAATATAACAGTTCACTGTTGCATTTTCTGTGACAATCTCTAAATGTGGAGGGGTATCAATAAAATTGTTTTTATTGATTAAGGCTGAGCCAATAGAAATCAAATCATCCAGCCAATTCAAGAAGAATTTCAATAAACCCAGTCATCAGTAATATTGTATATGGAGTATCTGAATGAATGGGTAGTTGACAGCGTTGACTTAATTAGAAAGCTATCATAGCATTCCAAGGACAACCAAACTGCTTTTCATGTCCACATGTGCAATACAGGAAGCTTAATGTAACTCAGACTGTTGTTTAGCCAGTATAAGGTAAGGGTTAATTTTAAGACTACCACTTCTGGGATTGGATCTCCAAGATTTGAATCTTATTTTTACTCCTTGGAGCTGGGTGGCTTTGGACATATTCCTTTACCATCCTGTGCTTTTTATTTTCCCTCTATAAAATGGGGATAATTACTTCATAATGTTGTTGTGAGAATCAAATGAGTTAATTTATGTTCAGTGTTTCAAAGAGTGCCTGGCACACTATAAGTGCTCAATAAACATGACTATCGTGTATGTTATTGTCTGTTTCTAATATTCTTACCAATTTATCAACATAATTTCTCTAGTCATCACAACTGAGCAAGTGAGGTAAGTCCTAGCTTCAACATTATCATCTGGGGAAGTCATTCAGTGCCAATGGACCTTGTAGGATTGATTATAGGTTTATTCTTGCATGGTGGCATCTGCTTTTAGACCAAGCTAACTAAAACACATGGAATAGCACCCAGCAAATAAATATTTGATTGCATTGTCCAAAGTAAAATGACAGAGTGAAACAGAACAATACATATGTGTGTGTGTTTTTAAAGAAAAGAATAAGAAAAAAAATAAAGAAAGAAAGAAATACACTGCTAGGAATCAAATAAAGGAAAGGGCACACTACTCAACTCAACACCTTTGAAATATGACAGAGAGAAACTAGAGACTCCAATATCCCTTCTTCTCACCCTGCTTCCCAAATGCAACCCTCACTTCCATTCTACCACGAACAGATGGAGAAAAGACTGTGAGTGAACATCTATCTCCAATTTGAAGACATGTGCATTCCAAGCGTGTGGGAAAACGTGAAGAAAATGTCTCATAAAGAAGTCATGGGAATATAATGTAGAATATGGTGACTATAGTTAATAGTACTGTGTTGCATATTTGAACGTTGCTAAGAGAGTAGCTCTTTAAGGTCCTCATCACAAGAAAAAAATGTATAACTCTGTATGGTGACAGATGTTAACTGGAGTTATTGTGGTGGCCATTTTGCAATCTATATAAATATTGAATCATTATGTAGTATATATGAAACTATATTGTGTTATCTGTTATGTCGATTATACCTCAATAATTTTTTAATTTAAAAAAAGGAACCTGATAAGTAATCTTAAATGAAAAAGAAAAGGGGATTAAATATATAATACAAGAAAATGTTACCTGAATGAAAAGGATTTAAGTAAACAAATCAAGTGTGCTATTTCATGTGTTCTAAGATTAAACTAATAAATAATCACACGCACAGATACATCCTGCTCAAATTTCAACTTCGAAGGTCAAGGTGTTTTTCAGGAATACAGGTAGAAGAAGCAACTTGCGAATAAGGGTAAAAATCAAGCTGGCCTCCGACTTCTCCACAGAAATATCCATTGTCTGAGGCAGTGGAGTGATGTCAAGTTACTTGGGATAGAGGCTGTATAAAGGGAGGTTGACATAAAAATCCTAAACTAAGCTAAGAGGGCATATAACTTTAATGCAATTGAATCATCTGCAAAAACTCAAGAACTAGAATTTTTAAATTAATATATTACTTAATATTTGTAAAGCACTTAGAATAGTGCCTAACATATAGAAAGCAGTATGTAACTGTTAGTTCATTCATTTAATGAGTAGAGTGAATATCATGAAACCCGTAACTCTTTAATAAAACCTACCTTAGGAGAAGCCCTGATAAGACTACAGGGGGATGCACTGAACTCATTTACATATAAAACTAAAATTAAATCAATGTGCAAGATATGATTTCAGAAAGTTTATATTCTAATTATTGAACACTTATAAATAACTAGAGGCCCAGTGCATGATTAAATCATGCACGTGTAGGGTCCCCTAGGCCTAACCTGCCATCCAGGCCATATCCACTGCCCCGCAAAGCCTAGCATGCTCCACGGACACTGCTAGCAGCCTGCTCCCTGCTTTTGATGGCAGGGGGTCCGCTGGTGCCAGAGCAGACAGGCACCCAGCTCCCCCGCTTTTGATGGTCCGGGGCGGGACATGGGCTCGCTGCCCCAGAGGCCCCTTCTGTGCCGCAGCACAGTCATGGCGCAGACGCTGAGCTCGCGTCGCCGCTGGCGATATGAGCTCAGCATCCAGCTGGTCACCCCGAGTCCCGCCCCTCCATGCCTCCTGGCCAATCGTGGGCATAGTGAAGGTACGTTCAATTGGCATATTTGTCTATTATTAGGTAGGATAATAAAGCAATAGAAAAATAGGAGGTGAAGAACAGAGCTGAAAAATGTGTCCAAGTACTGATTTCTCTATCTTTATATGGAGAATCAATAGATGATATCTGAAGTTGATAAATCAAGAAATAGAGCTTCCTATTATTCATGTGTTCAACTAGTTTATTCGAGGCCTTTTATGTTCAGGCACTGTTTTAAATAGTGTAGATTTAACTACAAACAAGGTATATAAGATCCTTGCCCCTTCATACTTTATATTCCATCAGGAGAAGATTTCCATGCAATTAGATAAAAAAAGAAATAGATCAATAAAATAGTCCCACATATAAATGAAAAATTACATTTGAAACCAGTAATAATAAATGGATAATTTAATATATATGATGGGAAACTGGCAAGCCAAAATAAATTCCAGCTGAGTTAAAGATTTAAAGATGGATAATAGAATCCATTAAAATATTATAAGAAAGCATCAGTGAATACTAGTATATGACATGGAGTATTAAAAGTCCTTTTGATGGGGTGGTGGGGGCTTGCCCGGGATGGGAATGGCTGAGGATAAAGGGTCCCAGGTTTGATTCTGGTCAAGGGCATGTACCTTGGTTGCGGGCACATCCCCAGTAGGGGGTGTGCAGAGGGCAGCTGATCAATGTTTCTCTCTCATTAATGTTTCTAAGTCTCTATCTCTCTCCCTTTCTCTTTGTAAAAAATCAATAAAATATATTTTTTTTAAAAAAGAAAAAAAGAAATCATGGCAATAATATTACCCTTAAAGACAATAAGTCAGATCTGTGTAAAAAGATTTCCAAAGTATATGTATTTAATTTTTTTTAAAGTAGGATGTAGTATGTGAGATATTAGTTCTTTGTGCAAAATATTTGCACACAAATGCACACACATGCATATGTGCATATGCTAGCATACATGTAATGTTTTAATTTTCATAAGGTTACATGTGCACTTATTAACCCTGGTTACCTTTAGAAAAAGTCATTTTGGAGAGAAAAGAAGGAAGGAGACCTTTACTTTCATTTTATATGTTTTGGTGCTGTTTAAAATTTTTAACATATGTGTGAATTATTTTTTTAACTTAACAGGTTATTTGGGTAACGGGATTGTGAGTCATTATAATTTTTTCTTTACTTTATTGAAATACTTTAAAGTATTATATAAAAATGTGATTTCATCATTATCAATTTCTTAATAGTTTATAAACTTCTGTTAGGTTAAAATGAAAGTGAATTTCCTAAGTATTCAGATATTTTGTAAACTGGGAGCAATACTTTCAATTTACTATGAGCATGTTCTGGGGCTATGCACCTGCCCTTTGCATTCTTTCTCCCCTGATGGAGCAGGTCCTTGTGGCAACACAATAATAGCCTCTTCCCCAGTTCTTCTTCCCCAACTCCCAACTCCAAACCTGCTTTCTCCAAAATGAGATCTTTACATTTTATTAAAAATAGATATCATTGGAGGCTTTCCTATTAAGTGGACTTGGAGGAGAGAGCACAGAGCTCAAAAACATTATGAAACACAAGAGGAAAATAACTTAGAATATAATTCTGAAAAGTGTTCAATCTTAAGGTCAGTCTACCTCATTCAAGTTATTTGAAAAATAAATATAAAGACAACTGGAGAAGAGCTGTTATCATTCAATTTCTTTTGTGTCTTAATTGAAGGTAGGAGCCAAATTAACCACATGGAGGAAGCACCAACTAATCAAGATTAGTTTTAATTACTGATGTAGGACATGAAGCGAAAGTCAACTGATCTGAAAGTTACTTCCTATGTAAGAGTGCTTTTTCGGTTTTTGCTGAAAATGAAGGAGGACATGTGGGAATGCAATTCAGACATCTCTCTGGAGTTCCATAATAAAAATTACTTAGAATATATAAATGAGAATGTTTAGCAAATGCACTTAGACTGAAAATAGTCAAATGGTTCTGATTGTGTCTGATTCTATGTTTGGCACTTTGGGATACTGTAGTAATCTCTAGCTAAAGTGAAGCAAAGTGGAACTTGCTCTGAATTCAAATAATAAGAGCACCTAAATAATAAGAGATCTTCACTCCTTATAATACTTTTATGGCAAATGAACAAATAACAAGTGGAACTAATTCCCCTCCTCCCTTCCTTCCTTCCTTCCTTCCTTCCTTCCTTCCTTCCTTCCTTCCTTCCTTCTTTCCTTTCTTCCTTTCTTCCTTCCTTCTTTCTTTCCTTCATTGTAACAACCACTCCTTAGTATCTCAAATTGTCAAAATAAATGTGATAAAATTTCCCTCTCTACATGTTTTTTTTATTAACAGCTGGTACAAAGATAATACTTGGTCATTAACATGTCCTGAAATTTTCATTATAGTAACCTCACCAAATTTAAAATAATCAAAAATTAATAAATTTTGTTTAGTGACATTTTTCTTATATTTTATGTAGTGTATCTATAATAATAAAAGTATACTATGCTAATTATATCAGACATCCTTCCTTACAGACAAAGCAGCAGAGGCCCCCAGCCATGGCAGCAGGCTGGGACTGGGGCCAAGGCCCTTGCACAAATTTCGTGAATCAGGCCTCTAGTAAATAAGTAAAATTGCAGCTTTTATTTAACTTTTGAAATGTTATCTACACTAATAAAAGAGTAAGATGCAAATTGACCATACCTTCATGACACCCACCAGCCAATCAGGAGTGAATATGCAAATTAACCCAACAAAGATGGCTGGTTAATTTGTATACACAGGTGCCGAGTGGCTGGGGACAGGGCGGAATGCTTGTGTCATTGCCATGGCGATGATGCAGACATTCAGCATGGCCCCAGCCGCTCTGGGTCTCTGGGCAGTGTGGGAAGGCAGAAAGGCGGCTCCAGGCTGGAGTGAAAAGGCGGCTGCAGCTGGAGCAAAGGTGGTGCCGGCAGCCAGGGCAAGGAAGGCCTGTGCTTGCACGAATCTTCATGCATCGGGCCTCTAGTATATAGTAATTCTATTCATCAGCATATTAAAATAACTAACACCCCTAAGTCCCCATCTTTTCTGTACATAGTAGTTTACTGGTCCAATATGATGCTGAAACAGTAGTTTGCTGAGTCATACCAAGTTAGGAAAAATTGTTAGAAATGCAGGAGGTCTGCTGTTAGCATTAATTTTCAAGGCATTTAATGTAATAGCTGTTTTCCTTATTTGTCTTATAAATTTTTCAACTCTGGGATTAGACCAAATATTGCCCATCTGTTAGCTACATTATGCATGCAAATTGGTCTTTTATTAATTGTTCAAACACCAAATAACACCCTAATAGCTTAAAATGATTAGTTTCCCATTGTAAATAAACTTCACTTACTCCTGGATATACACTTACTGACATGAATGACCTTGGGGGAATAATTTTAAGGCTATAATCACTGATAGTTGGGAAATGAAATTTTGGATTCTGGAAGCCATACAAATCTTTTAAAGAATTTTCTAAATATCTACATACTTATAAATTGAGCATGTTCCTTTCTCTGCACTTTCTATGCTGGTTAATGTCATTCCAATTCCTTTTTCATTCCCCGTGGGCTAAGTGCCATCACATCTTATCTTTTTAGTCTTCTATAGCCTTCTCCTTCACCCCATGCTTTTGCTGAGTTCAAGGACTCCTCATCTCTTGCTTAAATAATTACAACATCCTTTTAATTTGTCCTTCTGCCTCCGATCTGGCGCTCCTCCAAGCCATCATGCTCACTTCTACCAAAAAAGATTTTTCTCAAAGTAAATCCTATGGGGAAAAGTCCAAATTCCTTTTGCCCAGCAAAATGCTGGCACCCCTCCTTTCACCTCTTCTGTCCAGTCACACTAAATTGCCGGCCATTTCTTTAATGGATCTTGATGTTTCATGCTTTCCTGCCTTTACCCCTGCTGTTCCTCCTGCCTGCAATTCCCTTCCCCCTTGCCTATCTTCCCAACACCTGCTCAGTTTTCATGATTCAACTCAAGTATTCCTTCTCTGCCCCCCGCCCTGCGGAAACATGTGATCTGCAAGGGAAGGTGGTCACTCTATTCTTGGTTCAATTTCTGTACCTTATATAAACTTCTATTTGATCGGTTTGTATAACTCACCCTATTCATCTTTGTAGCCCCAGAAACTGCAGAGCCTGGAAAAGTAAAAGTCATTGAATGAATAAATGAACAAAGTGAAGGAAATAGGTTTCCAAAGACAACAATTTTATTTCAATCTTGGCAGAGTGTGATTTCAATTTGAGGCACTTCAGATAGGGCTATCTCAAGTCAGTAGAATATCCAGTGTTTATTTTGAGTTGCCCCAGAAGCTGACTCTAAGACAGGGATTTGAGTACAAGTCAGTTCCAGGAAAGTGGAGGAAAAAACACCATCGGGGAAGTGGAGAATCGAGGCAGGGAAGGGAAGGCCTCCAATAAAGGAGGCATTATCAAGCCAATTATCACTGTGGGTGACTGGAAGTTTGGGAGTCAGTTTCAATCATACACCTCAGAGAACCCCACCTCAGAGTACCCCACCCAGAGATCTGAGGGAGGTGATTAGTTGAGCGCTGTTCCTGCGGGTAATAATTCCCTAGCTCTTCTGGCCAGCCACACATGTGGGCAGAGCACACTTCTCCACATGCGGAAGGGCCTTAGTTGGCAATCAGGTGTGCACTGAAGAGGTCTGGGCTGAGGAGCTGTGAGGGCATTGACATACGGGCTACATTGGGTCTTCAGTGCCTGTGAGTGGTCATTGCAGAGTAAATACTAGAGGATGAAATATTTTCTCGAAATCTCTCAAGTCACACATATCTTGAATTATTTGCTCAGTCAGTCAGTTCTACATTAATTAGGGCAGAAAGCAAAACCTTTTTGTCTGCCATTAAGACAATTTGTGTAATATTCCCAGCGCCAGAATATCCATTAAGAATCACTGGTCAACATGATTCTCTTGAATTGCTATTGTTCAGTCTAAGTATTTTTATCATAATTCTAACCTCGCTGCCTTCAAAGCCCTTTTACCTTTGTAAATTTCTCTTACTAATTAATAGGTAACGGAGATGAAAAGAATTTGCCATTGGTCCCATGTAGGCTCTATGGAACCATGAGGATGACTCACAGTCTAGAAGTAACTATGCCAGACTTACTGAACTGCATGTAGTCCAACAAATTGTGACAGGTGCAGAAACATGCAAATAAAGTTATAAGTAGAAGATGAAGAATCCCTGAGTATTAATTAGAACTCAGAAATATACTATTCTCCTGGGAGATTTCTTCTTGTAAAAAGGAAATAACCATACAGAAATTTTCCAACAAAGCCAACACGCAAACCCTGTGTTGGTTTTGCTAAAGGCCTCCAGATAGCGGCAACTATTTCATGAACTATTTGGAGATACTTTTCAAATACCGATATTTCCTTCTCATTATGTTCTTTCACTTGTTTACTCAACTACCTCACCTCACTCCTCCTTCAGTTCCATGTAGTCTCCTTCCCACTTCATTTTTCTTCTATACCTGTGATTTTTCTTCTATACCTCAAAGAGCTGCTGTAAACTCTTAGTTTATCTGTTGTTCCCCAAGTTTCACTGGCACTGAAGACTGTGGACCGGCCTCTTCTTCTGAAAAAAAAAAAAACACAAAAAAAACCCGCCTCCTATGAATTCTAAGACAAGTTACCGTTGTCTGTTTTTCACGTCTCTAAAACTTTTCTGCAACATCTTCTGCATCTTCCTTGGCAGTTTTTTCCTCTTCATATGGCTAAGCCTTAGCTCAGAAATCTGCAACCCAATCCCCTAATCTTTTTCCTGAACTCCAGACCAGTGTCTAATTACCTGTTCTATACTCCCATGAGGATATTTAACCAGACCATCATAAGCACTTCCACAAAGAACCGCCCCTGAATTTCCCATTGGTTCCTGTTCACACTCCTCACTCTTAACAGCACTTCTAGTTGTCTCTCACCCAAGCTCCAAACCTACAGATACTCCTCCCTCTCCCCATCTCCATGCTACACCTGCCCATCTCATCTCCTCTGTAGCTTTCACATAGACTTATTTTTCATGTGGACTTTAGGCCCCCCTTACCACTTGTATGAATAATTACAAAAGCTACTATGTGGTCCCTTTACCTCCAGTCTCTCTATACTCCCTTTCCCTGCCACTATACTCTACCACACATGAATTTTTTTTCCTAACATGCATCTCCAACCATGGCATTCTTCAGGTCAAATTATTTCACAATGATCCATTTATAAAGAATACAGTCCAAACTCCTCAGACTACCAGTCAAAAATCTTGAGGCATGCCCTGGCCAGTGTGGTTCAGTTGGTTGGGCATTGTCCCATGCACTGAAAGGTTGCCGGTTTGATTCCATGTCAGGGAACATGCCCAGGTTGTGGGTTTAATCTCTGTTTGGGGCGCGTGAAGGAGGCAGCCAATCAATGTTTCCCTCTCACATCAATGTTTCTCTCTCTCCCTCACCCTTCTTCTCTCTCTAAAAAGCAATACAATTTTGTTAAATTTAAAATAAAAAGCAAACAAACTCAAGGTCTTAAAGTCTGCTTACCTTTCAAAATTGACTATGTTGGGTATTCTCTCTTCGCACCCCAGATCCACCCTTTACCTTGCTCTGTGACTGAGAGGTGAATCTCTATGGGTTGGATAGACTGGGATTTCCAGCTTCGACATAATCTCCTCCCTTTGAGAATGATCTGGATGTATGTATGTGATGGGATATGACTCCCCTTATTAGGTTATGTTATATGGCAATGGGTGATGAGGTTTTTGTAGATATAATTAAGGTTCTTAATCAATTTGAGTTCATCAAAAGGGAGGTTATCCAGGTCAGGCTAATATATCCAGGTCAGGCTAATTAGAAGAGAGTCTAGTAAAGAGATGTTCTTCGACTGGATGAAAGAAGTGATCATGAGTGAATTCTAAGCTGTAAGGAAATGAATTAGGCCAAGAACCTCGTGAATTTGGAAAAGTACACCAAGCCTTAAATGAGGCTGCAGCCCTGACCAACACATTGACTGCAGCCTTGTGAGACCCTGAGTAGATTCCTGACCCATACAAACTTCGAGCTAAAGGGGCATCAAGCCATTATGCTTGTGGTAGTTTGTTACACAGCACTAGATGACTCAAGTACTTGTCCTGGTCCAATTAGGCCAGTGGAGATATTGACAGATATTCAGAGATTAGGAGAAAAGAAAGGTTGAGCCATTTATTCTTGCTTCCAGCTCTTTCCTAGGTGTCCCTCAATCAGAGGTCCCCCACTCTGCCAATGGCTCTGTCTTATAGCTACAGCAGGCTATCCCTGTTCACCCTGTGGCCCTGTAGACTTAAGGATTGAAAAGCTTCCTAAAGCAGGGCAGGGTACTTCACCATTCCTTGTCATTTTCCCTCAACTCTATGCACACTTTTGTACAATTTCCTTTTGGTAAACTTTGTTAAATTCTTTGTTAAAGAATGTGTCATCGTTTTCCTGCTGGGTCCCGGCCTGAAGAATAAGGATAAGGCAAATAAATATTACTTACCTTAGTATGTATTGCCTTGACCTTATCCAAACCCAACTCCAAATATGAACCCTGGTCCTCAAAACACAACACTACATTTTTTCTTTAAAAATAAACATTTTTATTGATTTTTAGAGAGAGAGGAAGGGAGAGGGAAAGAGAGAGAAAGAAATATTCATATGAGCGTAGAATATCAATCAGCTGATTTCTGCATGACCCCAACCAGGGATCAAGCTCCCAACCAGGGCTCAAGGTCACAACCTGGGCATGTGATCTTACTGGGAATCTAACCAGCAACCTTTTGGTGCACAGGACGATGCTCAACCAACTGAGCCACACCAGCCAGGGCAATCCTACATTTTCTTATCTGATGTTGTGGCCTTGGGTTGCTCCTACTAAATGGAATCAAGACTCTTACTGTATGGAATCATTGACTCTTCACAATCTAATTAACACAAGATCAAAACATTTAAATATCATTGACAAGTTAGACAAATATGTTGATAGTTGGTAATAAAATAATTTTAATGGATATCTAAAATAGCTTATTGGAAGACCATAATTATTTTTCTGATGCATGTGTTTATTTAGCATTCATTTTTGGTGTCTCCCAAGTGCAAAAGAAAATAACAAAACATTCATTCTTCTAAGAATCAATGATCTTAATTTGCATGTGTATAGTAATTCCAATTTTGTAACTTTTTTTGTCTTAACACATATCTTCACTTTTATTTTTAACAACAGCTCTGTGAGGAGATCAGCTGTTAATCTCTACATATTATTCATGAAGGAACTGAGACTGAATTTGTTATTGCCTTAGATTGACCCAAGTGATGACATTTCTGACAAAATACCCACTGTTTAGTAATATGATAAAAACAGTCAGAAACAAGAGAAAAGGTATATAAAGTCCTATCTCTCAAAATCAGACCATAATATTTTAGGCAGAAAGCCAAAAAGATACATAGAGTGCATAGCAATCAGAATCTTGTATGTAGGACCTTGTTAAATTTTCCAAGTCCACACATGTTATGCCATCTGAGACAGGCAGAACATGTATTTATTTATCCCGATCAACAGATGAGGTGAAGAGATGACTATTTTATTTTATTTTATTTTTTTATTAAGGTATTATATGTGTACATATCTTACCATTGCCCCCCACCTCCACCTCACTCCCATATATGCTCTCACCCCCCAGAGTTTTGCGTCCATTGGTTATGCTTATATGCATGCATACAAGTCCTTCGGTTGATCTCTTATCTTCCCCACCTCTCCCTAACCTTCCTGCTGTAATTTGACAGACTGTTTGATGCTTTACTACCTCTGTATCTATCTTTTTGTTCAACAGTTTATAATGTTCTTTATTATCCATAAATGAGTGAGATCATGTGGTATTTTTCTTTCATTGACTGGCTTATTTCACTCAGCATAATGTTCTCCAATTCCATCCAGGTTGCTGCAAATGGTAAGAATTCCTTCTTTTTTATGGCAGCATAGTATTCCACTGTGTAGATGTACCATAGTTTTCTGATCCACTCATCAGCTGACGGGCACCTAGGCTGTTTCCAGAACTTAGCTATTGTAAATTGTGCTGCTATGAACATAGGGGTGCATATATCCTTTCTGATTGTTGTTCCCAGTTTCTTAGGATATATTCCTAGGGGTGGGATTACTGGGTCAAATGGGAGTTCCATTTTCAGTTTTTTGAGATGACTATTTTAAATTCAGCTATCCATCGCCAAATCACAGAATTACCAGTAGAAGCTAAGTCACCCAACCATGTCTTATTTGTAGACCGCCTACTGTGTGCATCCTAAAATGCAATCTAGTCAAGTCACAAAATGCATTCTCTCTTAATTTTTAAGATGAAATCAATAACACTGATTTGACTGAAATCAATAACCCTGCCTTGACCTACTAGGCCTGGTTTTACAAATAAGTTACTCCACTCCACCCTTCCTTCCTACCGTATGTAAATATACACTAAATAGGACAAAGGTTGACTAAATGCTGCGCTTTTGCTGTGCCTCCTGGTTCCTGTGAAAGAAACTCATCCAGTTAGAATTGGTGTTGGGTGTCACACTAGTACCACAGCAAGGTATCTGTTAAAAAGCCTGGAGGTTTCTCTGGGGAGTTGCCACAGGTTTCAGTGGAATGACAATTACAAGGAACATGGATCATTGAATGCCTTCTATAGCCTTTACAAAAGTGAGGATCATTATTTTAAGGTTCATTTGCATAATGGTTGGCCTAGCAAGAACAATGGTGAATGCTAATAGCTCCAGGATGCAATAAAACATTATCTGGGCTGAACTTCTAAAGGAGAAGTTGCCAAAGTATGACTCCTTAAGTACATAATTTCATCCCAGGCCAAGTCCACACACAATCAAATACGGATTTCTGGTATCTTTTCAAAAACTGGCAAGAAATGACTGGAAGAGAAGAGCAGCAACCTCCTTTATACAGAATCCTTACCTGGTAGGTTTTGCTTTTTTTTTCTACATAACTTGTGACCACCCCCTCCCCCCACCCCAAGTGGCTGAATTTGAAACTACCATCTTCCCTCCCCCAAACAATTTCCCACTCCCACTCTTCCCACGCCCCACATCTGGCAAATACAGCAAATTTGATGCACCAAGAAAGAATAAATCTCACCTTATGGGATGAAAAACTCACTGAACCTTTGGAAGAGATAGAGTTGACCATAGCTAGCAGTTTGTGGTATTTTAAAGGCAAACAGATAGGGTTGCCTCAAACTAATAACCCTGCATTCTGAGATGAAGGTTGAAGGTGGCTATTAACAAAGAGAATAAAAAGAGATAGGTCATCTCCATTTAGATTTATCATTTTAACTATTCCTATTGTGTAGAAATTGAATAGGTATAGTCATCCTGTACTTTGTATCCCAATACAGTCTTGAGAGATTATCTATTTTATTGACTTCTTTCTCCCAGGCGTTTGAACTCATTTTTACCACAAGAGGGCAGCCATCTCTAAAAAACAACCAAAGAGACTGGATCTTAAGACAGAAAGAGAGCCAAAATTTAGGAAGTTGTGCTTGGGAAAGGCATTCATTCAGCAGTTCCTCAGAAATCGCACAATCACCCATAAAGCAATCTTGTGATGGGCAATACTGAAATGGAATAGAGTGTCCAGAAATGCCAGTTTTCCCTCAGACTCGTGACTATTGAAGATTATTTCATAAACTAACAAGGTTCCCATTTCGCAAGTTATGAAGGCCTAAAGCTGGGAGACATCCTTGATGTCATCACCAGAGATTTATTTTTCATCTTTACTTGAAGAGCATCCAACAGCTATCAACTTGCTCCTTCTCTTTAAAAGCTACATACTGCTTTAGGTCTCATAAGTTTAGTTTTTTTTTTTTTTAAATCTCACTGCTGACAGAAACAATTATTAACTTCACAATTAAACTTTAGGAAAGGAAATAGTTTCAAAAGCACAATAAACATTTTAAACTTGTGTCTATGCGTAGCATATGTTCTATTGCCAAGTTGTTCGGTGTCCAGTGATTCAGAATAACAGTCAACTTTCATAGCCCTTTATTTCCAGGGGGGAAAGAATTTTTAAAAAATATATCTTTATTGTTTTCAGAGAGGAAGGGAGAGGGAAAGAGAGACAGAAACATCAATGCTGAGAGAGAATCATTGATTGGCTGCCTCCTGCTCATCCCCCACTGGGGATAAAGCCTGCAACCCAGGCATGTGCCCTTGGCTGGAATCAAACCTGGGACCCTTTAGTCCGCAGGCTGACACTCTATCCACTGAGCCAAACCAGCTAGGGCAGAAGTTCTTGAATATTTTGCTGAACCCCAGCTCCCCATTTATTTTCCTAGTATGTAGGCTTCCTCTGAAATACCTTATTTGACCTTTATACTTTCAGAAACAGCAAGTGCCTAATTCCCCTCTGTGGGTTGCTAATCCGATTTATGTGAGCAGAACCTGGAATTGTTTTAGCTTCCCAACTGAAAAAATAATACACATGGGTAGTAGATTGTTATGAGCTCCTGCTTCAGATTTTTCCCTTTCTGGTTCACAGGCTTGAAGGTGCTGTGCAGTCAAACTTTGTTTCTGGCCTTTTTCAAAAATTTTTTTGCCCTTGGCTTCTGGGATCATTTGAGTGACTCCATTGCACTTTGTGTGGACGATCCTGGAATCCGAGAGGGAGAGGAAGCCTGGAAACTCAAGAGTGCAGTGGACTTGGGGAATATTTCAGCTGAGAAAGACAAGGGACTAGACCATATGGCACAGACCTGCTGCTGGGGCCTGGTGGAAGGGGTTGGAACAGAAGGATCTAAGGTCTCAAACCAGAATTGTCTTGTAGGCTTGGCTCACACTGCACACTTCCTCTGAACTACTAATCACCTGCCTCAGAGCTGGGTGAGATAAATATCACAAGGCATGAAGTGATTGCTACCATAAAAAGAAATAAAATCCCTCTCATCCTCTCTTCACGCTGCCACACACACACACACAGTCCATTGCACGTGTCATGTATAGCAGGATGACATCCATTTCATATATACAGCTATATTTATAGAAACATGTGCTTCATTAGCATATATTTACATGTATAGGTATATTTATAGAGACATACACACGTTTATTTGTATATTACATTTATCCGAATAAAATATGTGCACATTTACATAATATAAATGGACACGTGTTTACATATATAAATACATATATCTGTGTGTAGAAGTTTAAATAACACCCAGTTTTCAAACTCTAGTTTTCTTTTACAGAATTGTCTACCCCGAGCCTATGCCAAGATGCCTTGTAACTTGGTTGAGTTTTGTTTTGTTTTTAATGGTCTATTACCGAAAAACTTCAAACTGAAAGTTAAATAACGGGCCAGTTAGGGAAATAAGGATTTAACTTCGCATTTGTCCCGGATTGCGCCCCTGGAGTGAGAGCAAGGGTCAGGCGCCCAGGAGATCTCCCGGGTGAGGACAGGGGCTGGAGGCGCGAGCGCCCCCGTCAGCTGCCGCGCGTCCCCGCCCTCGGCCCCACCCCGCCGCGGCTGCCCCGGCGCGCAGTCCACACCCCTGCGCGCAGCTCCCGCCCGCTCGGGGATCCCCGGCGAGCCGCGCCACCGAGGGGGAGGTGTTCGCCGCGGCCGGGAGGGAGACGGCAGGCGGCGTCCCCTTTAAAAGCCGCGAGCGCCGCGCCACGGCGCCGCCGCCGCCGCCGCCGGAGTCTTCGCCCCGCCGCGCTGCGCTGCGCCCGGCTCGCGCTGCGCCCGCCGCTCCGCTTCCCACACCCCGCCGGGGACTGTCAGCCGCCGCCGGACGTCAGCCTCTACGGGCTCCGCCGCCGACCCGAACGACTTCGGGGCGAACGCCTCCGGGATTACTGGGGTCTCCGAGGCATCCGCGCTAGAGCGCCCGGCCGTGCGCGCCCCTGCGCCGTGGCCTCAGCTGCCCGGGCCGCGCCGGAGCGAAGGACCGGCGCGCAGAGCGCCCGGGAGCCGAGCCTGAGCGCCGCGATGCAGATCACCTCCTGCGGGAGCTCGGAGGCTAGGGACGCACCGGCCGAAGTGTGATTGGACCCCTGACTGGCCACGGACGGTACAGCAGCTTGGCCCGGGGGCGAGGAGAGCGCGACCACCCGCCTCGGCGGCCGGGACTCTGCTGGACTCGCCGGAGAATGCGCCCGAGAAGGACGGAGCGCCGGAGCCGCGGGGGTTTCAGCCGGCTAGCGCGGATGGGGGTGCGCTGGAGTAAGGCAGAGTGATGCGGGGGGGCAACTCGCCTGGCACCGAGATCGCCGCTGCGCCCTTCCCCGGACCCCCCGTCGCCCAGGATGGCTGCTCCGAACCATGGGCCGCGGCGGAGCTAGCGCGGAGCGCCCTACCTTCGCCCCCCGAGTCCCGGAGCCGGTCCCGCGCGGGGCCACGCGTCCCGCGGGCGCTGGTTCCTGAGGACGACAACAGCACCAACTTTTCCTTTTTCCATTCCCTTCCCTGCCCCGCACTCCTCCCCCTGCTCGCTGTTGTTGTGTGTCAGCACTTGGCTGGAGACTTCTTGAACTTGCAGGGAGAATAACTTGTGCTCCCCACTCGGTGCCGGTGCCTTGGCCCCGGTGGACCTAGCCGTACCGCCTCCGAACCCCGTCGGCCCTCCACTCTTCTGGGCCCGACCCCGAGACGCCGTTCCCTGCCCGAGGAGAGGAACTGCCCGGCCGGCACCCGGGAGGAGAAGGAGGAGGCAAAGGAAGGGAACTCGCTCCCTGCGCCAGGTCCTTCGGCCAGAGCTTTTTCCATGTGGAGGCTCTTTCAATGGACGTGTCCCCGCGTGCTTCTTAGACGGTCTGCGGTCTCCTAAAGGTAGAGGACGTGGGCCCGGGGCTGAGACTGGGGGCGGTGGGCGCGGTGCCCGGGCGGCCGCTATAGCTGAGTCCTTCCCCATCCCGGGTCCCGCCAGGCCGGACGTAAACAGACCCCCCCTCCAAGTCCACGTGCAGCCGAGCCCCTGCTGGAATGCCCCCATACAACTACCCTCCCCCTGTTCCCCTCCCTCCCCCCCCCCCGGGCGACAGCCTCGCCCTTTTGGCTCAGACTCTTCCGCCCCTCCTCCTCCTCCTCTCTTAGGTATTTTATTAGGGCTGTTAACACTTGGATGATTAAAGAAAGTCAGAGATTCCCCTTGAGAGGATGGCCCTGGCTTTCACCCGTTAGCTGCCAACCTGTATGTCCTGCCATGGGACATCCCTCCTCCCTTCTTCAGGCTTCTCCAGGAGACCTGCTGTCTCTACTCCGAGCCACGTCCCATTTGGGAATTTACTCAAAGTTGGGGTTTCTCCCTGTTTGTTTCCAGGAATTCGAGGGACGCCTTGTACTGACATGCGAATTAATAGATATTAGCTGTTAACGTAATCCCAGGAAGATACCTTTGTATCTTGACTGCATTTAGGGGGAAGGGTCCGGGATTGGAGTGGGCTGTCCTGACATCTCTGAGGTTAGAGGCGTGGGCCACAGGTTGTCAGTGGCTTCGGAAGCTGTGGCCTTGAGTTTACCAGGTCTGGAATTCATAGACTGTGTGTGTGTGTGTCAGGAAGTTCTATACAGTGCCTCTGAGGAAGTCACATGCACCATCCGTGCGTGTTTTTATGCAAGCGAGCGCCGAGCAGTGTGTGAGTTTGTTTAGAGGACAAACAAGGGGTGTCAGACCCGGTAGTGGTTTTCCCAGGTTCCCCCGCACTGTTTCAGCGCGAGTCTCATAGAAAATAAAGGTGACAGTCATTGACGCTGGGGGGTAGGAGGGGGGGGTCTTTCAAAATCATGTCAGAGGAATTAAGAGTGGAATGGGAGGGAGAAAGCCTTAAGGCTCGGGAACTAGGGCCCTTCCACCCTCCGAAACGTTCTAGCTTCGGCTGCTCTGAAGTATCCCCGCAAACGGTGCAAGCCAGGTGGGCACCCTGGTGGAGGAGGCGGGCGGACCGAGCGGGAGCCGAGGCCGCGGGGGCGGAATGGGGGAGGGCTGGGCGGGGAGCTCGGTGACTCACGTCGGGGCCCTGTCTGCAGGTCGACCATGGTGGCCGGGACCCGCTGTCTTCTAGCGTTGCTGCTTCCCCAGGTCCTCCTGGGCGGCGCGGCCAGCCTCATTCCCGAGCTGGGCCGGAGGAAGTTCGCGGCGTCCACTGGCCGCTCCTCGTCCCAGCCCTCGGACGACGTCCTGAGCGAGTTCGAGTTGCGGCTGCTCAGCATGTTCGGCCTGAAGCAGAGACCCACCCCCAGCAGGGACGCCGTGGTGCCCCCCTACATGCTGGACCTGTACCGCCGGCACTCGGGCCAGCCGGGCGCGCCCGCCCCGGACCACCGGCTGGAGAGGGCAGCTAGCCTCGCCAACACCGTGCGCAGCTTCCACCACGAAGGTGAGGCGTGGAGCAGGGGAGTGAGGGCGGGGACGGGGGCGGGGAGTCATCCCGCAAAGCGCCCCACCCTGGGCAGACTGCGGGCATCCCTGGAAGGGCAGCTGGGCCCGGGCACGGAAGCCTTTTCCAGTCCAGCCTCTGTAAGAACCTTTCTGAACCCGGCTGTAACTCACTGCCTGCCTGTGTGGTGGGGGAGCCAGGGATTCCCCATTGGTAAATCCGCACCCTCTTCCTGGCTGGCAGCCAGCAGAGCGACTCCTCCTCCTGGAACTGGAGAGAAATCAAGTGATGGGAAAGATGAGGGCAGAAGGCATGCCCCTAGTCAGCTAAACGTGCAAGAATCCCATAGGGGAAGATGAGAAGGAGGAGGGCAGATTGGGATCACTTTCCGTCTGTTTGGAAGCCCTCACTCTATAAATCTGCCTCTCCTGCTTAGGCGGGGGTTTCAGGCTAGACAGAGCCAAGGGCAGAATTTTCAGAGATTGTATTGAAAAATCAAAGCCCGGGGCCCCGAAGTCTTTCTAATTTACAGTTGATCTGGGCCTGGTTTGGAAATTTTCGAATCCCTATCTAATCCCTGTGGGAGATCAATTCCACAATCAATCTTATTGTTTCCACAATGACTTTCTTGTCTTGTGCTTAAATCTGAGATGAACTCCCAGTAGAGACTAGGGAAGCCTCAGATAAAGCTCTTGCAGCAGCTGCCTGTTTTCCTTCACGTGCATTGAAATGTGGATTTTCTTTTATGATACTGGATGCGGTTTTTCTAAGGTAGGGTGTTCTGCTTGTTTCATCAGAAAGGCATTCCGTGGATACGAAATGTCTTAGAGCAGCTCTTGGAGATCTGTGTTGTACCAAGATTTTTAGAGCAATTGGTCAAAAATACGTTCCACTTCAATTCTTTTTCTACACTTTTAAATTGCCTACATTCTAAATAGAGCACAGGTTCCTTCAAGTTCTAGAGAAGGGTGCAAAGTTGCATGTCACCGGGCAACCACTTGTTGGCTATTGGAGAGTGGGGAGCGAAGTTCCCTTTTTCTTGCCTAGCCCTGCTGAGGTGGTAAATTTCAAGTGGAATCTACAATCTGATATGTAGAAATGTTTTCATCATAACCTTGCGATGATTAGAGAGCCAGCTCATCATTTTCAGCTGACGCTGGTTAGAATAGTTTTTCTGGGGGGTAGAAAAATAAGAGCGTCTGCTTGAGCCACCTCTCCTGGAAGGTTAGCATGGAAACCATTCTTTACTTTTAAGGCCAGGTATGTGTCTCTCATAACATAAAAGGAAGATCATTTAAATCATTTGACACCTAAAACACTCAGTTGCATGAGGATTCCATCAGTGACGGCTACATATTTCTTTCTCTAGAAGTGGCTTAATCAAAACCGAACTGGCTGCAAATTATTTGAATGTGTTATTTTAACTTCAATAGCATGCTTAGTTAATACGTCAGAATCTGTATCTTTAACAAATGTAAATGTTATGTGTGAAATAGTACAGAAGTTACCAACTTGCCTAAAATCAACTTTTAATAGAACTTAATGCAGTTAGAGGATAGAGAAAAGCTATGTAATTTTTGCCCCAAATTTCAACCAATCCATTTCTTGTTACAACTAGTATATCAACATTGATAGCACTAAAAATCTTTTAATAAACCATATGATTAAGGTGGCTGGCTTTAGAGCAGAATTTGGTTCATATAGAATTAATAGGCATTTATCTGGTAAAGGACCAAAGGTCAGATTCCAAGAATTACTTGTTGGTTTTATTTGTGGGTGGGATCTGGAAGATTTGGTGAAATTACGAGACAAGAGATATGATGGCATTCTTCCAACCAATGTGTGAAGATAAAGGGACCACATGGAAGGTGATCAGAGACAAAATTATCAGTTGTCATTTCTCCTCTTAAACTTTGTCTTGTCCTTTCTGCAGTGGCTTTTTTATTCGGGAAAGCCCAAGTGCTGAAAAAATTTTCTTTTTTCAAAGTCATTAAGAAGTGCTTTGACCACATAAGCCTTGCAAACTGCCACTGAGTATAGAAAAATTACTTCTCTAATTGGAAAGAGTGTGTTGTGCTTTGCTGTAGTGAGAAACACATTGAAATGGGTTGACTTCATTGGCTGTGCAAACAGTCTTTACAGTTTCCTGTAAGGTTGGAATATACAAGGACCACATGCTTGCTCTCCAGACTCTGAAAGACAGTCTTTTTGCATGAAATAACTGAATTATTTGCCTCTGTGACAAAAGTTTTGACATAGAGATGAACCCCATTCCCACAGATAGAATTATTGTGAAAATAGCCGTACAACAGGCAAGTTCCCTGTGAAGGAGAACTTGGGTCACATTCCAAGTGCAACCAAAGGATTTGGACAGTAGACACCTCCGAAAGCAATACTATCCTGGTGGGCTTCCCTGGTGTCCCCAGGTATTTCAGTGTGATTATGAAAGACCGCTATAAGTAGGAGAGACGTTCTATTTGGAAATGCTCAGAGAGATTGAGGCTATGGTGCCCAATGGTAGTTCTTGCACTGTTTTCTGTTCTCTTGTGTGTGTGTGCGTGTGTGTGTGTGTGTGTGTGTGTGTGTGTGTGTGTTTCCTCTATAATCTCTCTTGTTCCCTTCTCTTTGAGCTATTTTGTCTTTGTTTTTGAGACTTGCCCTTTGTGTATTTCACTAAGTAAGTAGTCAGAGGACAATAAGAGGGCACTAAATCATTCCAAAAGTGTTGGAGCTAAGGGTGGGTAGAAGCCAAATCAGGGTTAGTGATTATGGCCATTATGACCATATTTTTCCTTTAGCTGCCATCTCCTTTGTTGTCTTTTTAAAAAATTGAGTCATTGTAACCTTTGTGTTTTATCTTTTCTCCTTGATATAGCAGTTCTGTAACCATTATTTTATATTCTAGGAAGTATCATTTATTATTCTCAGCCACTTAGATTTTATTTCAGGACAGTAATTTCCAACCTTACTGATTTTCTGGAATACCCCCAGGTTTTTGTTATCTTAATGGACCTTTTTTGGGGGGTCCAGATTGTGTTGCAAATTCTCAAAACATAACGATCACTCACCTTTTTTGCTAAAACTCACCATACTATAGGACAAAAAGGCAGCCACAAAATATCACTGGTTCCAAACAAGATCTGTATGTCCCAGTGGGCCCTGCCACGGTACTCTTCTGCTCATTTAGTTCTTTGTGCTCCCTTTGCCACACTTAGGTAGTGTGTTTCTATCCCTATAGCTGGAAAATAACTCACTGTATGGTTATCATTACATTAATTATTAGCGTACTCCTAATAGTTCTGACTTTTGCTTGAGTTTTTGACTCATCTCTATGTTATGTAGTGCCGTCTAGTGGCCGGAATCTTGGGAAATGCATTAGTCTGAAATCCATAGCTCTGCTCTTCATTTACTAGCTCTGTGACCTTAGGAAAGTCACATAACCTCTCTGAGTCCAACTATTTCATTCACAAAAGGGAGATAGTAGTTTCTCTGTAATCAATTTGATGTGAGATAATTCATATAAAGCTCTCAGTCCTAGACCAGGGAAAAGAAGCGTTCATTACCCTAGCTATCATTAGCATTATTCTTTCTTTTAGGTCATATTCTCCCCTTATCTAGGAAAGAGCAGGCCAGAATAGACCTAGGCTGGCTGGGAGAATTCAGCCTTATCTTTGGATTATTTTGATGGAGATGAATAATTGACAGAGTGTAGATGGTTCTTCGCTTTTGAAGGAGAGTTTGAATGCCCTTGCCTTATTTTTCTTTCCCCTACATATTTGCCATCATAGCTTCATTTATTTGGTTAAGAACTTCTAAATAAATGTGAAGAACATTTATTTGGTTAAGAACTGGGTTCAGGAACCCAGGTCTGAGATAGGCTGGAATCCTCAAATCCCTTGGCAAGTTCAGATTATTCCACAAGGGTTATTTCCAGAGAATTAACAACTGTATAAACCTCCAAAAAAGCATTCATTACCTACTTAGGTCAATGCTCTCTATTTTCAGACTCCCCAGGCTTGCTGTGATCATTTGCAGAAGTTTTTTCTTTTTTTTCTTTAATTTACTTTATTTCACATCGGTTTTGATTTTTCAACCCTGAAGAAAAACTTGATGTTGAGTTTTCAGAGAACTTCTTACTTACTTCTCTGACCTGAGTCTGTAGTCAGGGGTGTGTTGTCTTGCAGGCTTTGGTATTAAGGAGGTATTAAGGGCTCCTTCAAGGAATAAGTTGACTGAGATGTAGCTGAAAGTCAGAGAAAGGTCTTCACATTACTTGATGTTATTCAACAGTGCCCCCCCTTTGTTAAGGTAACTAAGTGATTATCCTTTTTGCCACTTACCCGCAGTGAGATTTTGATGCACATGAAATTGCCGTTTTTATAGGTCAAATCTGGTCAAAAAGTGGCAATTTTATCTGATTCAATTTTATATTTATCTTTGGAGGGTTATTGTTCTATTTTCTTCCTACTTTATACTCATCTTCTGTACTTCAATTACCTGTCTCTCATGCTTGCCTTGGAGAATGTCATAGAATTATTGTGAAAATAATAATAGTCGTCCTCCTCTGACTATGTGTGTGTTTCCACATGTCTGTGTTTATAATTTTTTGAAAATTTATGCATTTAGATTTAGAGTTTCTGTTGCAATTAGGATTTCTCTGGGCACCTTCATTAATACAGCTGGTCAGCATTCCTTTTTCCTCTGGTATCCTGTTTCCTCTAGTAGCCCTTGGCTTCTCTACTTAACGAATGCACTCAGGAAAAAATATCAGAGGGCTCCTGAATTTCAAGGAGGGGAGGAAAAGAAGCTAACTACAGCTCTTGATGCTCGTTGGGAACGGCTGAGGAGAGCCCAGTTGCATTGGTGGGAGGGTTATTTTAAAAATAGTGCCTGGTCTAAAATATTGCTCACTTACGGGGTGGGGGGGGGGGTAGAATGTGGATGGCTCTCAAAAGGTATCCCCAGTAGGTGTGGGTTAGAGGGCTCACTTCTTGGCCTGATAGTCTCTGTGTCCTAGTAGATGAGTTTTAGGAGGTCTTTCTACTTCATGGGCCTCGACTCATTCCTTGGCCAACACTAGTGGTTCTAGGCATTTTCATATTATTCAACAAAAAGGCACTTAAAAATGTGCTCCCAGCAAGTTGTACTTGAATGTGAAAAGCATCCCTTAAAACTGGTACCCTCTAGTATCGCCTCACCTGGGAGCTTGCTAGAAATGCAGAATCTCAGGCCTTACCCCAGACCCACTGAATCAGAACCTGCGTTTGAAGATATAAAGTGTCCTAGCTGTTTTGTGTGGAGGTTAGAGTTGGAGAAGCTTCACATTGAAGCATTGCTCCATAATTTGGCATAACCTGCCCCTGTTGAACTCAGTGCTTCCACTTAGCTTGCATTGATCATGGCTGCTTTGATGATGAAGGTTTACACAGGTTTCCTAGCTCTTTGAGTTAGGAAAAATACAACAATGAAATTAATGAAAATATGGTATCCTCTTATGGTGATGACCTGGAACTATGGCCAAATAGACTTTATTAGCACTTACATTGGATCCTGAATGAAGCAGATATGTTTTTTGAAAGTCAAATGACAGAATGTGGTAAAGCTAGAAGAAAATGAACCTAAATATTTCAGATTCTAGTGTTGTATACTATCAGTTTAATACCATTGTGTACCTATGATGACTTGCAGACTACAGGATTCAAGGTGCTATGCTATTTTTTTTATTGTTTGCTTAAAAAAACAGTACTCCTTATTATTGAAATTGAGGAATATTAAATCAGAAAGAGTATTTATGCATAACCCACTTAAATGTCTATTTTGAAATAATGACAGTAGATATATAAAGATTATTCTGTAATAGGATGAGATTCTCTTTCTGTGTTATAACTGTCATAATGGCCTTTTTATAGATTTTTATCAGTTTTGTTGTTTTGTGTCTATTCTTGGGTAGGTGTTTATTTTTTAAGATGGTTTATTTTTTGAAAAGATAAAGGAATTACAGAGGAGCGTCATTATGTTTCTTCTAAAAGCATCTAAAATGAGATTTTGATGTTGAGGTCATAAGGAGGTGAGAGGACAGACAACACTTGGGAAGATATTTCTCTTGAAATTGTCTGGCTTTAATTACTACAGTGTCCCAGTACCACCCTTACGTTTGCAAAGAAGTAGATTCCTGTACATGCCTTTGTCTCTGGATTTTTGAGTAAAATAGTAGGGTGTGCTTTGTAAAATGTCATCGTTGATGTTGAGTTTCAGAGTCTTTAATTAGGAAACTGAAATCTGTATATCGAGATTTGTAAATCATCTAAATTGCAGAGCAATGTTTTAGAATACCGCTTAAGGGATTGACATTAAAGCCTTTTTCTTTTTACAAAATGCAATAATTTCCTCAAATCCTCACTCATTAGACCTCTACTAACTATAGTGCTGACTTTTTTTTTTTTTTTTTTTTGGCCCTAAAGTCTGTGAATTCCAAAGAAATGCTTCACCATTTCCCCCATTATTATAGCCACCTGGAAGCAGTATTCATGTATTGCATTAAAAACATAACAATGAATGATGACATTGTGTTTCATGATGCGCATATTAGAAATATTAGAAAAGAGAGACTAGAAAAGGGAGACTATTTTTAGCTAAAAGGGGGGATTTTTTTATCTTCTGGCTGCCAACTTATATATGGGTGAAATCATACGCTGAAGTGAGATTTACAAATTCTTACATATAATCAGATTGTCATTACTTATCTTACCCAAGTATTTTTCTTCTCTCCCCCCCCCCCACCTTTTTATATCAAATTAGAATCTTTGGAAGAACTTCCTGAAATGAGTGGAAAAACAACCCGGCGATTCTTCTTCAACTTAACTTCCATTCCCACCGAGGAGTTTATCACCTCAGCCGAACTTCAGGTTTTTCGGGAACAGATGCAGGAAGCTTTGGAAAACAACAGCAGTTTCCATCACCGAATAAATATTTATGAAATTATAAAACCTGCAGCAGGCAACTCGAAGTTCCCGGTGACCAGACTTTTGGACACCAGGTTGGTTAATCAGAATGCCAGCAGGTGGGAGAGTTTCGACGTCACCCCTGCCGTGATGAGGTGGACCGCGCAGGGACTCGCCAACCACGGATTTGTGGTGGAAGTGGCCCACTTAGAGGAGAAGCCGGGTGTCTCCAAGAGACACGTTAGGATTAGCAGGTCTTTGCACCAAGACGAGCACAGCTGGTCCCAAATAAGACCTTTGTTAGTAACTTTTGGCCATGATGGGAAAGGACATCCTCTGCACAAAAGAGAAAAGCGTCAAGCGAAACACAAACAGCGCAAACGCCTCAAGTCCAGCTGTAAGCGACACCCTTTGTATGTGGACTTTAGCGACGTGGGGTGGAATGACTGGATCGTAGCCCCCCCAGGGTATCATGCCTTTTACTGCCATGGGGAGTGCCCCTTTCCCCTGGCCGATCACCTGAACTCCACTAATCACGCCATTGTTCAGACGTTGGTCAACTCGGTTAACTCTAAGATTCCTAAGGCGTGCTGTGTCCCCACGGAACTGAGTGCCATCTCCATGCTCTACCTTGACGAAAACGAAAAGGTCGTATTAAAGAACTATCAGGACATGGTTGTGGAGGGTTGCGGGTGTCGTTAGCACAGCAAAATAAAATAAATATATATATATATATATATATTTTAGGAAAAAAGAAAAAAAACCCAAGTTGACACTTTAATATTTCCCAATGAAGACTTTATTTATGGAATGGAATGGAGAGAAAAAAAAAAAAAAAACCACACAGCTATTTTGAAAAATATATTTATATCTACGAAAAGAAGTTGGGAAAACAAATATTTTAATCAGAGAATTATTCCTTAAAGATTTTAAAATGTATTTAGTTGTACATTTTATATGGGTTCAACCCCAGCACATGAAGTATAATGGTCAGATTTATTTTGTATTTATTTACTATTATAACCACTTTTTAGGAAAAATAGCTAATTTGTATTTATATGTAATCAAAAGAAGTATTGGGTTTGTACATAATTTTCCAAAAACTGTAGTTGTTTTCAGTTGTGTGTATTTAAGATGAAAAGTCTACATGGAAGGTTACTCTGGCAAAGTGCTTAGCACATTTGCTTTTTTGCAGTGCTACTGTTAAGGTCACAAGTTCAAGTCCAGAAAAAAAAAGTGGATAATCTACTCTGCTGACTTTCAAGATTATTATATTATTCAATTCTCAGGAATGTTGCAGAGTGGTTGTCCAGTCCATGAGAACTTAATGTCCTTATTAGGTGGAATATTTGGATAAGAACCAGACAATGCTGATCTAATATAGAAACCCTCCCCCCCACCCCTTAATTTGCAGAAAGAGTAAAGCAGGACCAATAGGAATAATTAGGAAAATGATAAACCTGCAGGAAAGTGAATGATGGTTTGTTGTTCTTCTTTCCTAAACTAGCGGTCCCTTCAAAGGGGCTGGCCTGGCCAAAGGATTAAATAAAACATAAGATTTCTTCATTATTGATATTGTGGTCATGTATAATTAAAATTCATATCCAGTGGCCCTCATGAAGACTTGGAAATTGATTTGCATTTAACTTTTACCTCATCTGGGAGCTCTTTATGCTCAGAAGGACCCAGTTCTCTAACTTCTCCCAACACACAGCAAAACTGCACTCATCATGTTTTCTGCCTACCCCATTCTCTGTTCGATCAGCTTGCTTTTCTTTCCAAGGTTATGTGTTCGAACACATTTCTCCAAATGTTAAACTTATTTCAGATAATAAATTTCAAAGCTCTGGCATTTCATTTTATAAAGTCCAACCTGTAAGAAGAGAAAATGATGTGTTTGTACAGCATTCACAGTGATTACCTCGGGTTTCCATTTTTTGCTTCTGAAGTTACCCCTTTTGGAGGGAGGTGGGGAAAAGGCAAGGAATGGTAGGAAATTTGCAAGCAAGTCACTTGATAATTCGTATTTGCACTAAAGGAATTACCAGTGATTTAGTATTTCACATGAACCTCTTTGGGGCAGAAAGATTTAAGAGAAAAACCAAAGCTACAAAACAGGCAAAACCTGGGGAATCCAAGATAAAGTTTCAGAGATGATATCCCATGCAACAGAGGCAACGGTGCCAATAAATTAGAAAGGGAAAGTGTCTGAGATCAGCTTCTACAAGGACATCTGCCAATTGGACTGAAGCCCAAGCAGAATGAAGTCAAATTAGGCTGCTCAGAATGAACACTTAACAGTGGCAGGGCTTCTGTGCTCCCGGGCTGAAATCAGACCCGAGGAAGGGTTCTGTGGGTGGGTATGTCAGTACAGCCAGCGAACCCACAACCCCCCATTATTTTACTGGAAGTATTTTAGGTCAGTTTCTAGGAATTTGTGTCACCTCGGATCCTGCTAAGATTGGTGAGGCCTAATTCTAATATCCTTTCCTAGTTCTAATATCCTTGCCTTGGAGTTGGCTGAAAAAAAAAAAAAAAAAAAGTAGTGTGTTAGCAATGGAATAGACTCTTAACAACCAGATTCTTCCCAGAAATGAACTTGCAATGACCGTGAACGTAGTTACATTTTGGGTGTGATAGGTTTAATCCTTGCCTCGCTCGAGATTATATAGATCATATTTTTAAGTTAATAACGAGCTGTCTTTTATTCCTTTTGTTACAATCTTTTAGTTTCTTTTTATCTGTATCCCCATTGCTCTTGTGTAGGTGAGGATCATGAGGATTAGATCCAACTTGACAGGAAAGGGTAGGCTCTGTCCTCCAGCCATTCTCCACCCTTTCTTGCCATGGGAATGAGGGGCAGACTGCACCGTCTTAACAGCTTAAATACTCTAGAGAGAGAGAGTATAGCACAAGAATTTACATCTATTTGGCAGTAGCAGCCACTCTTGATTTCTGTTTCATTGGGTCTGATTTACTTGGTTGAAATGTTTTTCATTGGTATCAACTCAAATGTTTCCTCTTGCATGTTATATATATGTGTATATATATGTATATATATATGTATATATGTGTAAATATATACACACATACGGTATATAATATGTATAAATATACATATGCAGAATTATGTAATAGATATTTCATATGTATAGATGATGGCATTTTCAGTTTAGTTACAGAGATTTTGTAATAGTTGAGGACTCTGTCCCTCTTGGCAGCTCATTTGAGAAACAGAATATTCTTACATTTTATGTTGTTACACACATTTTGGCTTAAGTTCCTCATTCTGAGAAAAAAAAGTGTGTCACAACTAAGCCCATGGCATTGACTCTTGAATCTTCAGTCACTGTTCTGTAGGAACCTTGGAATCCTTTTAGAGTTGGTGCTTTAAGAAGTGTAGTAGTTTCTGAATGTGGGGGATCACCTTTCAAAGTATATTAAATTGTGTCATCTGTTTTTGTGCTTGTCTGGGCTGCGTCATGCGCCTCCTTGGCCTGATTTTAACCTGCATGGCAGGTCCAGAATGCTCTGTTCATTTTTTTTTTTTTTACTACAAAATTGGGGAGGGGGAGGATGAATGGTTTACACATTTATCTGTGCTTCCATCTTTTCATAATTTCTCCTGCAATTGCTACTTTACATTGCATCTCAAGAGGCCTAGAGTGGAGAGATCTGTAAATCGGATCTAGCAAGCTACATAAGCACTAGATAATCTAAGTTCTATATTTTCCCCTCAGTTTTTTATTGGAGGTGGAAAAATCATTTGTGCAATTCACAGCACTTTTTAAAATAGCATATTTCTATTCTATAGTCATTAATATTAAGATACTGACTCACTGAATGTTAGATGCCACAGCCCCCCTCCTCGGCCCAATCTGTTATAAGGCCCAAGGAGCATAGCCTTGCAGTAAAGATAAATGTGACACAACTGGGTAATTATAAAGAGGTAAGAATGCCCTGGCACTTCCTTCTCTGTTTATTTATTTATTTATTTTTTTTGCAAGGGACGGGTAGGATGAGATGGGGGAAGAAATGCAAGTCCATTTCTCGGGGGTAGATTGCTCTCCTCCTCCCTTCACCCTGCTGACATAAATTACAGCCTTATGCGATTCTCCAGGGCAGAGTTTCTGACCATCTCCCTGCCCTGCAAACTTCAAAGTGAACTTCTACCTGACTTGCTCTAAGTAAGACTTCTTAGATTTTAATGTGCACATGAGTCACCAGCACTGCCTCGGGGAGAATGCAGCATTAATGTGTATACAGACCCGTTGGGATCGTGTTATAGGTTCTGTTTCAGTAAGTCTGGGGTGGGGCCTGAGATTCTGCATTTCTAATGTGCTCCCAGGTGAAGCTGTTCTGGCTGTCCCCAAGGAAAACTCATAATTACCTTCTTAATCACAACAGCAGAAAGTTGGGCCAAGTTGAGGCTCCTCTAACAAGTAGCACTTACAGGGGGAAACGAACAACAGAACCTGTGTACAGGATGGCATTTGAATACGTTTCACCATACCTGAAATGATGCCCTACATAGTTTTTTTCAAAGGCATTCTTTCCCCCCACAAGATGACTGGCAATTTTGTGTTCTAGCCACCCTCAGACATGAAAACACTTGGTTGCTTATCTTGTAAAATCTGCCTTGCTTGCTTGCTTGGGCATGTACGTAGTCAGTTTAGTCAAATACGTGTCAGTACATCTATGTGGATGGGGGAGCAGGTGCAAGCCCTTAACGTACTTTAAAAAGTTTAACACTTAAGTCAGTCCACGGAGTTGATCCCGTGTGATCTTAGTGCCAAGCGTCTGAGTTAAAAGTTTTCCCTTTGAAGACAGCAACTAGATGTCACACATTTGAAGCATTTGTTTATACTAAAAGATGATGCTTGACTTTTTTTTTTTTTTTTTGTAAGTTCTAAGACAGTTTGCTGTACAACACCACTGAGCCTAGAGGGTGATAAAAAGCTGCCCAAGCTGGTATTTGAGGTTTGATTTCATGGAGATTGGAATTCATGATGCCGAGGCTAGCTTCGCATAAGGTGCTGAAGTGAATGGGTTCAGGCTAGAAAAAGCAAAGGGGATCAGCAAAGAAAGAACTTGGTGTTTGCACCTTCTCTTCAGCCAAATGTCCCAGAGGGTCACCTGGCAGCCTCATTTTACTGTTAGGGGAGCACTTTTGAAGATTTCTTACAAGCAATACAGATTTGAATATTTGTTGAATAAATCCTGGGATGAATGAACTTCTTATTTCAAATATACCTTTTTTATATAATACCTATGTTATGTGTAGATCTTATATTTGCATATATTATATACATACATAAATATATATTTTTCCTTTGGGTATTATATATGTATGTACATATATACATATATGTCATATATGTATGTGTATATATACCTAAGGAAAATTTTTTATTTCTTCCTTTCTAAAGTCAAAATGCTGAGTATAGGGTGCCTACGTTTTGATTCATTGGGTTTATCATTTCATTTGGGTTTCTATGTTTTGGATTGAGTGCCTCTGAGGTGCTTGAGCAGCGTGCCAGGCACCGAGTGACACCACTTCCAGCCTGAGTTTGCCCGTGCCCTGGGCCCCCTCCGAGGCAGTGCCAGGAGTGCATTATTGTTGCCGTCCGCTCTGATGAGATCTCTCTGCAGACCAGCGATTTGCTTAAAGCTTCCCTCGTAAGGAGCATGATCTCATCTGGACTGCATTTACACTGGAACCACTTGGCCACAACACTATGAGAGAATAATTATTGAACTATTTTACTGTACAACTATTTCCAAATTGTTGATTTTTTATTGATTTCAGGAGGCAAGCTAATTGCCCCATGGCAACTTGATGTGAACGTTTAATGAAGATCAGGAAACAGAGTTTATGAAAAGCTTTTGTATAGTAACTGCAAAGTTTCAAGAACTGTTTTATACTTCCTGACAGTGCTGGGCCCAGCTTAATGGTTTGTTTTTATTACTTAAGAGTGTAAACCTTGCTTTAGCCCAGTGTGTGGAAACTATACCCTCATCCCGCATTACGCATTTGCAAGTTGCTTTTTACTCACTCCCAACTTCCTTTCCTGCCATCTACACTCAGGGACTTTTTCTGTTTTAATTGTCTGAAAGCGAGTTTCTCTCTTTGCACGCTGAGAATCTTAACACACGCACACGCACTCATGAAGTTAAGTGTCTGTATTGTATCACTTTGTTTTGGGTGGAGTTTCTTTTCAGCACCCGGTTGCTAGACAACCACCCTGACAAAAGTTAAAGATTGAAAAGGCATTTTTAAAGATGTTGAAGCCCGGCAGCTGACTATTTTATCTTTGTCTTTCTATGGAAGGCTTAGTTTTCTTACCAGGTTGCCCTGGCCTTTTGTTGGGTAGATGGCTGGTAGGAGATTATTGTGATGTTGAGCTCTGACGGCATTATCTGTTTGAGAACTCTCTGAAGTGTTGTTCCCATTTGCTGGAACACGCTTCCCACCTGGATGGACAAAAAAAAAAAAAAAGCCAGCTTCGTTTCCAAGGGTGTGTTTTAAATCACTAATAAAGTTGAACTCCAGCTCACAGCTGCTTCAATTGTTGCAAGGCAAAGAAGGAGGGAAGAGATTGCTTTCTGAGGCAACATTCAGAAACACAAGGCTTTGGTTTGTGGAGAACACCGTCTCCAGGAAGCTGCACTTGCTTTTTTGGTAGATAGTATTGGAAATGTTTTTTTTTAATTCTTAAAAGCCTAATTTTAAATCAAAGTCATTTAAATCGCTCATTTCAGGGAGATGTTTCAGGAGCGTGTTATAAATACACGATCTTTATACGTCTGCCAAGTTGGACGTGTGTGCACAAGTCCATTTTGCATGTGTACACAATTTGCAGCTGATGTGCTTTCCTCACTTCAGGTCTGCCCTTTCCCTCGTTCATCCTCTGAGATGCTGCCTCTCCGTCTCTCCTCTTCGCAGGGTTCCCTACACTGGAATCCAGTCAAATCTATGGAAAACTTTACCAACTCCACTGATTCATTTACAGGCAGGATTTCCTGGCCTGGGGATCAAACGGGGAGCCCTGAAGTTTGTTCATCATAGAATGTCTTGGAAATTAGGATCTTCTGAAGCCCATCTGGCCTGTGCATATAAATTTGACAAAATTTTCTCTTATAAGGAAACCTTAACCATTGAGTTAAAAATCGCTTTGTCACTGGGTGTCACTAGTAAGCCTACCTTCCTCATCAGTACGTTAGTATTGTCAATACAATAAGCCATGACAAGAATGATGCTTAAACACCAGAGCCCTGCAATAGCTGTATTTTCCTAAACACAAATAGGAAAATAGGCCCAGGAAAAATGCAAATATTTCTAGTCTCATAGGAATTGGTGTGTGTTTGCTGCCTAAAGATAGCTTGATTGAGTAAAAGAAAATCTATCTATCTATCTATCTATCTATCTATCTATCTATCTATCCATCTATCTATCTCTATCTATCATCTACCTATCTACACACATACACACACATATGAGATCAATTCACCTTTCATGAGAAGAGAGGTGATTTTTAAAAACTATCTCAGCACAGTAACTCCTTCCTTGGCGATGCTACTGAGCATTTACCCATGTAGAGAAGGGCTCAGAAGTTACTTTTGATGGCTCCCTTTTTACTGAACTGTGGAGAAAGAACAGTCTCAGCTGAAAAGAGAGCTGAAGGCTAAGAATTCTAGAATCCCTTACCAACAACAGCAGCTCTAAGGAAAACCTATCCCTGCCTTAAGGAAATACATCTCCTAAGCTTGTCATCTCTATATATAAAAGCCTAAGTGACCATCCCACCGTTCCACCCTTCCATTGTTGGATTGGTAGCCATGACGCGCACTGACCACCAGGGGGAGGATGCTCAACACACAGGCCTGGAAACATGGAACAGACTGATGAATCTCAGAGGGAAGAGGGGAGGGTGGAGGGTGGGAAGAGATTAACTAAAGATCTTATATTCAAACTAGAGGCCACATGCACAGGTGGGGGTCCCTCAGCCTGGCCTGCAGGAATCGGGCCGAAATAATACATAAGTGAGCTCCAGCTCCTCTCTCTCTTCTGAGTGTCTTTCACTGAAGATCACTTTTACTGCTGAAGCTTGGTTGAGGTCCGAGGTCTGAAAGATACTTTCCTGTGCCTTGTTATAACTTCACCCCTTGGTGTACTTATGAGTTCACTGAGGTACTTTTAAGGACATGACATGAAGGAGCAGAGAGGGTATTGCTAGACATTTGAGAAAGTGATCAGGTGCATTCCCATAGAATGGCAGGCAGTGCCTCTGAGAAACCCTATTCCCAGATAGGATATGAAACTGGCACTGCTGCTAACCTCAGGGAGACTATTTAAGGAACCTCTCTGGATGGGTGTAAGTCCATGTATTATGTACCATTTCTAGGAAGTTTAGAGGGCTGATGGCATATCAGCCTCAGTGGAGTAAAAATAAGTTTCCTTTGTGGCAGCTGTTGCCAAAACTCAACTCTCTGGAAGGCACCTGAGTCAGGACCCTTAAGGCTGTCCAGGGATGAGGCAAGTTAAGTGGTGGTCCTTCTTTGCCAACAGTAGAAATTGGTGCCTTGGATCTTGTCCCCATCACTCACCCAATCCTAAAAGAACCAATTAGAATTTTCCTATACTTCTATTTTATATTCAGCTCTCTTTCTCTCCCTGTTTCTCTTTCCCTTCCTTTGGATATCAGGACTCTCTGTGGGGATGAGGAAAGATGATAGGGAAACAGGAGTGGAAAAAGCCAACTTGGACTGATACGAAGGGAGAGGGATAGGGTTTTATGTTGTCACAAAACGGAGAGAGTTTGCTGAACCAACTGAGACTGTGCTGGGGGTCTCTTCTGAGAGGCCAGCCTGGGGAAGGAGCAAGGTCCCTTTGTGATTTTTCTTTTCCATGGTGATGGAGCTTCGTTTTGGGAGAGGAGTAACTCCACAGACTTCCCTTTTGGAAAATGCTCATGGTGGGGGAGAAGTTGCTCTCCTCCCCTCTGTGATCAGCCTCTGGGATGCTGGGAAGAAGGGCTGCTCCAGCGGGTAGGGGTGTGGTGGGGTGGGAGGGAGCTGGCAGCCACTTGGCCTTCAGCAGAGTATAAGCACAGAGCAAAACGCTTCTGCGTTGCAGCCAGAAACAGTGATTCATTTGATTTTAATTTTGACGTTAGCATTTTTCTCATGACTCATTGATAATTTCATATGGAATTTAAAAGGCTGAAACAGTTATTTACTTTTTAGGAACTTAAAACACTCATGGGATGGAATTCACTTTTCCCTCTGAAACAGAAGATGCTTCATTAAAAAGAAAGAGAGAGAGAGAGAGAGAGAGAGAGAGAGAGAGAGAGAGAGGAGGAGAAGAAGAAGAAGAAGAAGAAGAAGAAGAAGAAGAAGAAGAAGAAGAAGAAGAAGAAGAAGAAGAAGAAGAAGGCATTTCTCCCCCTCTTCCCCTCCTAGTTCCCACCTGTCCCTCTGTCCCATCTGATTTCTCACTAATGTTGACCACTGTCAGGCAGTCTGGGTCATCTTAATGTCCCTCTTTTCTTGAATTCCTTTCACCACTATATCTAAAAATAGCCATAGGTATTTTCTAAATAGGTGTTTATTTATCAAGAAATTCCTCTCTATTCCTGTGTTTTGAGAATTTTTAACATATATAAAAAATGCATTTTATACTTCAATTTCTGTGGCCAGATGATTGTTCTTTTTTAGTTTTTTAATGTGGTAGATTACATGAATTGATTTTCAAATATTCAACAAGCCTTGCATGACTGGAAGAATCCCTACTTGGTCATAATTCTTTTTTTTTTTTCCATGACAAGTGGGGTTCATTTCAGCAATAGAAGGATTATTCAACATTCAAAAATTTATCAGTGTAATTCACCATATTAACAGAATAGAGAAGAAAGGCTCTATGCTTATCTCAATAGATTTATAAAAAGGCTTTTACAAAATTCAACATCGATTCATGATTTTTAAAAAAGTAAAGAAAGGAAAATAAACTCTCTGCAATCTAGGGATAAAGTGTCTTAACCTGACAAAAGACATTTAATCAAAATAATACAACTATAGCTAACATATTTAATGTTGACTAATTATTTCTTTCCTTTAAGATTGGGAACAATAAAATGAAATAATGTCTACTCTCACACTCCTGTTCAACACAGAACTGGAAGTCATTGCCAGTGCAATATTCTAAGAAAAAGAAATTAAAGGCTTAGGACTGGAGCAGAAAATAATGGAACTGTTTGTCTTTTTAGATGACATGATTTTCTTCTTAGAAAACTCAAAGGACTCTAAGGAATTAATTTTTATGGGTGTATATATTTCTTAGGGCTTATCACACTTTACACTTGACATATGTACAGTTATATAAATTATACCTAAATGAACTTTAAAAATATAAATACCAGTCCTGATCACATGGCTCAGTTAGTTGGAGTGTCATTCCATGCACCAAAAAGGTTGCAGGTTTGATGCCTATTCAGGGCACATACCTAGGTTGTGGGTTTGGTTCCTAGTTGGGGAGTGTGCAGGAGGCAACCAATTGGTGTTTCTCTTTCACATCGATGTTTCTCTCTTACATCAATGTTCCTCTCTCTCTCTCTCTCTCTCTCTCTCTCTCTCTCTCTCTCTCTCTCTCTCTGTCTCTTTCTCTCTCCCTTCCTCTCTCTCTAAAATCAGTAAACATCCTCAGGTGACAACAAGTTAAAATAACAGAAACATCAGTCAAGGAGATTGACATACAGTTCTCAATAAAACAAACACAATGGCTCTGAAGCATGATAAAAAGAATTTTGTCTCTAAATTAATGTAACTAATTATAAATTTTCTTGTTAATAAACATTTTTAAATGCAGCATACATAAGTAAAATAAAATAGTTTTAAGTGTAACTTTGCTGCATCATCAAGGAAACAAGCCCCCCTTAACTACCACCCAAATCAAGAGACAGAGCATTACCAGTCTCCATTGTGCCTTCTCCCAAACCACCCCCTTCAAACTTTCCCAAATCATTAGACTGTAATCTGACAATGAAATGAATTTTTCTACTTGTATTACATAAATAATATGGTAGAATGTGTATTCTTTTGTATCTAGCTTATTTCATTTATTATATTAGTCAGGCTAACATTAATAGAAAACAACATAATAAAATTTCTAAATGCATACACTTATAGTCTCAACAACTGTACTGTGACATTTATTTTACAGATGTCCATGCATATATGTAGTGAAAATATTAAAAAATATAGCAATAAAACATATCAATAGAGAACTTATTCATTATTTAATGGTGTCTACATAGAGTGAAATATTATGGAGACATTTGAAAGAAGGAGCCCATTCTTTTTAAAGGAACATTTAAAATACACACATGTTTACACAGTATATGTAAATTATATATTAAATAATAATTAAAAAGTTGTTTCTGGTTAAGAAAAATGGGTGGGGAGGAAGTTTTATTTTTTATTTAAATCATTTTTTAATTTTTTAATTATAGTGTACACCCCCGTGATTAGACATATATAACTTACTAGGTGATCATCCCAACAAACCTCATACCCAGCTGACACCATACATAGTTATTAGAATAGTATTGACTATATTCTATATGCTGTACTTGGCATTCCTATAACTATTTTTGTTTAACAACCAATATGTACTTGTAAATTCCTTCACCTTAATTCCTTCATCCCCTCAACCTCCCTTCCCATATGGCAATCATCAAAATATTCTCTGTATCTCTGAGTCTGTTTCTGTTCTGCTTGTCCATTTATTTTGTTTTTTAGATTCAATTGTTGACAGATATACATTTATTGCCATTTTAGTGTTCATATTTTTTATCTTTTTGTTCTTTTTTCTCTTTAAAGAACACCCTTTAACATTTCATGTAATATTTGTTTGATGGTGAACTCCTTTAGCTTTTCCTTGTTACATGTCCTTTCATTCTAAATTGTAGCTTTGCTGGGTAGAGTAATCTTGGTTGTAGGTCTTTGCTTTTCATCAATTTGAATATGTCTTGCTGATCCCGTCTGGGCTGCAAAGTTTCTTTCGAGAAATCAGTTGACAATCTTAAGGGAGCTCCCTTGTAGGTAACTAACTGCTTTTTTCTTGCTGCTTTTAAGAGTCTCTCTTTGTCTTTAACCTTTTGCATTTTAATTATGGTATGTCTTGGTGTGGGCCTCTGTGGGTTCATCTTGTTTTAGACACTCTTTGCTGCCTGGAGTTGTATGTGTATTTCCATGAGCAGGTTAGGAAAGTTTTCTGTCATTATTTTTCAAATAGGTTTTCAATTTCTTATTCTCTTTCTGGCACCTCCATGATTCAAATGTTGGTAAGTTGTCCCAGAAGCTCCTTACACTATCCTCTTATTTTTTTTTCTTTTTGCTGTTCTTATTAGGTGTGTATTACTTCCTTATATTTCAAACTGCTGATATGATTCTCAGCTTTATATACTCTACTGTTGATTACCTATAAATTATACCTTATTTCAGTTAGTATAGCCTTCATTTCTGACTGGTTATTTTTTATGGTTTCCATGTTCTTTTTTATACTCTTGAAGTTATCACTAAATTCATTGAGTATCCTTATAACCAGTGTTTTGCGCTCTGCATCTAGAAGATTGCTTATCTACATTTTGTTTCTGGAGTTTTGTTCTGCTCTTTCCATTTGGGACATGTTTATTTGTTTCCTTATTTTGGCATCCTCCCTGTGTTTGTTTCTTTGTATTATGTAGAGTGGCTACATCTCCTGGCTTGCTAGAGAGGCCCAATGGAGTTCTGTAGAGGATAGTGGCACAGCCTCTCCATTCACCCAAGCTAGGCATTCCATGCAGGCTATATGCAACCTCCTGTTGTAGTTGAACCTTGATTGCTGTTGGCACATCAATGGGAGGGATTTACAACACCCCAGGCCAATCAGCTGCAAGGACTGGCTGTGGCCACTGACCACCAACCACTGACCACTGTGGAGGATCAACATGTAGGGATCCACCCCACAGACCAGGACTTACTTAAATGGGGCTTTGATGCCTGCTGAGTCCACCTCTGTAGTGTGTCATTTGTGGAGGTGGTTGGGTGGTGCTTCAGTGTGGTCTGAAGCTGTCCACTGGGTGCACTGGCTTTGGGACCACCTGGGAGGTGCAGGTCAAGGTCAGCAACCACTTGTGTTCTGCACAGGGCCACCTGACATGAACTACAAAATTACCTACAGATGGTTGCTACCTAAGGCCAAGCTCTGAACCAAGGCTTGCTGCTGCTAGTGCTGGGCCTAGGGCCACTTAGCCAGAGGTATGGGGCACGCTGAGGCCAGATGCTGCTTGTTTGAGAGATTTTAGGAAAGTCTGAAGCACACGCCAAGACACATAATTCATATGGAAAAGCCACTGGAAACAGCTTGGGTGCTCCTGCAAGTTGGGTGGGGTGATGTCTCAGGGAATCACCAGGGCTGGGCAAACAGTGTTAACCAGACTGATGAAAACTCAGATATGGTGCCCATGTGCCAACACTGTTGGGGGTGGATCTTAGAAAAGGTATAATGGTCTCTGCCAGCACTTTTGTCTGACAGAAAGCTGTCCCCTCCCCCAGCTCTCACCCTGATGTCAAACAATTCAGTTCCTCCTGTATGTCCCTAGAGCCTTTTGAACTGTTGCCCCAGTTCTGGAGCTCAGAGGGATCAAGTCCATGTAAGTTTGTGCATGGGCTCTTTAAAAGGAACTGCCTAAGACTACAACTGTCCTCTGTCTCACTCAGCCATAATCCTCACTGGTTTTTACAGCCAGAAGTTATAAGGACTTTTCTTCCTGGCACTGGAACCCTGCGCTGAGGGCCTGGTATTGGTCTGGGACCCTTGATCTTCAGTGGAGATCTCCATAGCCAAGGTATCCCTCTTGATTTTATCTGCCACATGTGGGTGTGAGATAAGCCCCCATTCTGTACCTCAGCCCCTCCTACCAGTCTCGATGTGCCTTCTTTTTTAAATCCCTAGTTGTAGGATTCCCAGTCAGCTAGATTTCAGGCAGTTCTGAATGCTGATGGTTCTGCAGTTTAGTTGTAATTTTGATGTGTTTGTGGGAGTATGTGAGTACTGCATTTACGTATGCCATCATCTTCTCCAGAAGTCCTGAATTCTCTCTTCTCTGTTAATATATCATTAAAGATTTGTGCTTCCATTTTTATGAGGGAGAATGGTCTATAGTTCTTCTTTTTGGGAGTATTATTTTTGTCGGGGTTTATTGTAAGGCTTCATAGAATGAATTAGGAATTGTTCCCTATTCTTGAATTTTCTGGAAGAAGTTGTAATAAAATTTGCATTAATTCTTTGAGCATTTGGTAGAAGTCTTCCGTGAAAACATCTGGGTTGAAGATTTATTTTTTGGAGAGGTTTTAAATTATAAATTCAATTTTAATTTTTAAAATAGTTATAGGGCTATTTAAATGATCTATTACATATTAGGTGATTTATAATAGTTTGTACTTCTTGATGAATTCATCCATTTTATTTAAGTTTTCAAATTTATGTGTAGAGCTGTTTATAATATTTCCTTATTATTCATTTGAGGTTTGCAGGGTATGTAGTGATAGCTTCTATTTTATTCCAGATATTAATAATTTTGTATCTTCTCTCTTTTTTGTCAGTCTTACTAGAGGTTTGTAGATTTTATGATCTTTTCAAAGAACCAAACTTTTTGTTCACTGATTTTTCTCTGTTTTAATATTCATTAATTTCTGCTCTGATCTTTGTTATTTCCTTCCTTCTTCTCACTTAGATTTACTTTTGCTCTTTATTTCCTTGAAGCGAGAGCTTAGTTTATTGATTCTAAACTTTTCCTGTTTTTTCATGTAAGCAACTAGTGCTACAAATTCCCCTCTTAACACTGCTTTATCCATGTCTCACACACTTTGATGTGTTACATTTTTATTCATTTTTAATGAGACTTTCTCTTTGACCCATGGATTATTTAGAAGTGTATTGTTTAGTTACCAAATATTTGAATACACTTGTTTTGCCTTTCTGCTGTTGATTTTTAGTTTGATTGCATTGTGGTTGGAGAACATACTTTATGTTCTATGGCCAAGATTTATTCTATCCTTGAACAAATCTTCTGGATACTTTAAGAGAATGTGATTTCCACTATTATTGTGTGAAGTGTTTTGTGAGTGCTGTTTGATGGTGTTGAATTCTTCTATGTCTTGTTGACTTTCTGTCTAGTTATTCTATTAATTGTTGAGAGAGGGATGTTTAAGATTTTCATATGCATAAAATATACTATGTCATGTGTTTTTACAGCCTTTTGTTTTCAGCCTGCCTAAATTATTATATTTGAAGTTACTTTCTTATAGGTGGCACATAGTTGGGTCACATTTTTTACTTCCCTAGGCAAAATTCTGTCTTTTAATTGCTGAAATGTCTTTTTAATGACATGTAATAATTATTGACAATTGCTTAAGCCTGCCTTTTTATTATTTCTATTTGTGCTCACTGCCTTTTATTTCTTTTCTTTTTCCTGCCTGACTCATTTGAACATATTTGAGAATTCTATGTTAATTTAGCTACAGCTTTTCTAATGTATCTCATTGTAAAGTATTTTTAGAGTATATAAATATGTACCAAAGTGGAGAAGTTCAAGTGTAGAAATCTTACCTTCATTTACCCATTTATAATATAGATATCTTAAGTATTTCCTTTACGTTCATTGACAATCACATTCAGCAATGTTATAATTTTTGCTTTAATCATCAAATGCTGGAGGCTATTGGACTTTGATATGCAGCAGGGATGAAAATCAGCATAATATTGCCCTGCTGCCAGCCGAATGGCTGAAGGCAAACTCCTTAGTCAACAGAGCCAAATATCAACAGTACGATTGAAATTTTTTTTGAGAGCCAAATTTTTCAAACTTAAACTTCTTCTAACGCCATTTCTTCAAAATAGACTCGCCCAGGCCGTGGTATTTTGTGGAAGAGCCACACTCAAGGGGCCAAAGAGCCTCATGTGGCTCGAGAGCCGCAGTTTGCCGACCACGGCCCTAACTGGATAATCCATTTGTTGTTTTCTTAACTTTACCATTGATATGCCTGTTTGCATTCCTAAAGGGCAAATGTGTATTCAAGTAAATAAAAGCTGATGGGTCCAGGGGTTTCAGAGAGCCTCTCAGCTAGAGAGAAAAGTTTCCACCTGCCCCCCCCCAATGCCTTCTAAATTCATATTTCTTGTCTAGTGTATTCATTTGTGCGCAGCCCCTTCTCCAGATCCTGAATCCTAGCCTCAAATGGATGCGGCGTTCACCATCCAACATCATTAGAAAAATCAAGAGGAGAAGGAAAGTCTGTGCTTAACTCATGTATTCTTTCTATGGACTTCCTTACTTAATGTTCCAAGAACCCTTCTCTTGGATGTGTGTGCACCCGAGGGCAGTGCTAGAGAAGCAGAGAGCAGCAGCCAGGGGGACAGGCAGGGCTTCCAGGTGAAATGCTTGAGCTATTCCTTAGCTGTTCTTTTAAGGTCGTTTGCTGGGAACACATTCTCTTAGTTTTTCTTCACCTGAGACTGTCTTGGTTTTCCCTTCAGTCCTGAAGGACTCTTTCACTGGGTATAGCATCATGGGTTGCTAATTCTTTTCTCTTAGCACTTAAAAAGGGTTGTGCTACTTCCTTCAGGCTTCTGTGGTTTCTGTTGAGAAATACATTGTCCTTGGAATTGATCTTTCCCCTATCTCAATGTGTCATTTCTCTCTAGCTGCTTTAAAGATTTCAATTGTCTTTAGTTTTTTAGAAGTTCGGCTATGATGTGTTTTGGAATGGATTTTGTTGATTTTTTTTTTTTTTTTTTTTTCTGTTTGAGGTTCGCTCAGCTTCCTGAATCTCTATACCAACCCCCCACCCGGACTTTTAACAAATTTAGGAAATTCTCTCCTTTTATTTTTTTGGTTACTTTTTCAGCCTTATCTTCCTAATTTTCTTGTAGGACTTTGATGACAAGATCTTTTGTTATAGTTCCACATGTCCCTGAGATTCTGCTTTATTTTTTTCAGTCCATTTTCTCTCTGTTGTTCAGATTGGATGATTTCTCTTGTTCTAATCAAGTTCACTGATTTTTTTTTCACCTGCCTTGTTTGTTCTGCTGTTGATCCCACCTATTGAGTTTTATATCAATTATTTTGTGTTTTAATTCTAAATTTCTATTTGCATTTTCCTTACATCTTCTATTGCTTTGTCAAGACTTTCTATTTGTTCATTTTTTTTCCCCCAGGGATGTTTATAATTGTTAATCAGGGCAGTTTTATGACGGTTGTTTTAAAACCCTTGTCAAATGATAATTCAAATGGGTATCTGGTGATTGTCTTTTCACATTTAGTTTGAGTTCTTCCTGGTTCTTGGCACAAGTGTGTGTGTGTGTGTTTTTGAAACCTGGACAGTTTGGAAACTATGTTATAGAATTCTAGGTCTTATTTAAGTCTTGTGTTTTAGCAGGCCTCCTCTGACAGTACTCTGATGGATGATTGCGGGGAGGGGTTCTACCTCCTTACTGCCGTGTGTGTGTGTGTGTGTGTGTGTGTGTGTGTGTGGTGTGGGGGGGGGGGGTCAAAGTCCAGATTCTCCATTTTGCCTCCATAGACAACCAGGAAGTGAGGGGCTCCTTGTTACTGCTGGATTGGGTGGGCTTTCAGGGTCCCCATATGGCTTCTAGTGACACTGTGATTTGGGGTGTCCTTGATACCACTGAACACTGTTGAAGATTCTGACTCTTTATTAGGCTTCCTCTGACACACCCTGAGAAAGAGGGGATTGGAACACTTTATTTGAACCTGCCAAGGGTGGATGTCTAGGCTCTGCCCTTGGCCTTTACTGGCAATGATGGGGGTTGGGCTGTGGTTCTTTTTCTGTATTATTTAGCTGGAACAGACCGGTTATTATCTGAAAGGGGTTTTTGTTTGTTTGTTTGTTTTGTATTTCTGGACTACCCCTTTCATCATCCTTCAGACTGAGAGAACAGGTTTTCCTTTAGGCTATTTTGTAGTTGTTATCCATGACTGTTGGTGATTTCTGGGGTGACAGTTCTCCAGTATCCAGTCTGGAATATATGAAGCAAAACATAAAACTTAGGGAACTCATCACCTATATTCTCCATGGTCCCTGGCAGGCCTGCCTTCCTCTTTTCACCTTTCAGATCTTCTCGTGTTTGTTTTATATATAATATCCAGGGCTGTTAGTGGAACTAAGCAGGAAGAATAAGGAAAAGCATGTCTACTCCATCTTCCTGGAAACAGAAATCCCAGCAGGTAGTTTCATTCAATCTCCAAACGCCCTTACAAATTTGCAGATCAAAGGCGATAAAATTATTTCAATTTTCCAGAGGGAAAAATTGAGACACTTATAAGTAATTTACCTGATCAAAGTTGCTTAGAAATATGACCTTGGCTTGAAGTAAAGCCTTGGAATTGTTAAGTTATTATTTTGCTTTTCCTTCTCCTTTCTCTATTAGGAAAAAACTGGGAGTAGGAGTGGTGAGGGTGGGGGAGGAAGGATGGTTACCAAAGAGAAAAGTAAAGGATTAGTTTGACTTAGATGTAGCAAATGTTTAGAATTATAAAAGGACTTTTCAAGAAGATATTAAACTTTGCAATGTTGTGAATTTCCATAAATTGATTATATGCTCTTTATATTTATTCATTATGTCTCATCTTATAAATGAATTACTTCCATTATTTATACTGTGTCCTGAGACTTAAGTGGCAGGGGACACATTAAATAATCACTGCCACTTCCTTGATTAAAGACTTGTGTAGAGATGGGAAGGATGGAGAAAATGCTTCTTCACTTTGCAGTGATGCAAGGTAGTACAACCTTCATCTGAACACTTTGGGTCCTAAAAATTCTCTAGATTGCTTAGTAGTGTTTCAAAAAAGAGTTCAGCCTGCTCTCTTAGAACCTATTATCTAGAGTTTTTTAATGGTTTCCAATATTGGAAAGGCAATGGTGAGTTCAGAGAATTAAGCTCCCTAAGTGAATTTTCCTAATACAATATTTACAGGCCTCTTTTTCCTATTTTAGTTTTAATCACTAATACCATTCTTCAAAACTTACTGAGTCTATATGGAATTTCCTCAAAAAATTAAATATGGAATTGCCATTTGACCTAGTGATCCCACTTCTAGGAATATATCCTAAGGAACCTGAAACATCAATCAGAAAGAATGTATACACCCCTATGTTCATAGCAGCACAATTTACAATAGCGAAGATCTGGAAACAGCCCAAGAGCCCATCAATAGATGAGTGAATAAAAAAGCTGTGGAGCATTTATACCATGGAATACTAGGCAGCGGTAAAAAAGAAGAATCTCTTACCCTTTGAGACAGCATGGAGGGACCTGGAGAATATCATGCTAAGTGAAATAAGCCAGTCAGAGAAAGACAAGTATCACATGATCTCACTCATATGTGGAATCTAATTAACAAAATAAACTAATGAACAGAGTGGATCCAGAGACATGGAAGCATGGAACAGAGTGTGGAATCTCAGAGGGAAGGTGGGGGAGGGTGGTGGGTGGGAGATAATCTACCAAAGACCTGGTATGCACATATGCATAACCCATGGACACAGACAATAGGGTGGTGAAGGCCTAGGGCAGGGGGCTGGGGTGGGCTGAAGGGGGCTAATGGGAGCAAAAGGAGGACATATGTAATACTTCGAACAATGAAGATGTATTAAAAAATAAAAAGACATGGAGTTAATTATCAGTTAAAAAACAAAACAAAAACTTACTGAGTCTAAAATCAGCCAGGCTGGTGTGGCTCAGTGGTTGAGTGTCAACCCATACAGCAAGAGGTTGCTGGCTTGATTCTGGGTTGAGGGTTCAATCCTCAGTTGGGGGCGTGTAGGACTTCTCATCAATGTTTTTTTTTTCTCTCTCTCCCTCTCCCTTCCTCTCTCTGTAAAATTCAATTAAAAAAACAACAACAAACTTAAAAAAACACGTCCTGAGTCTAAAATCAAGAAGGGATGGGAGATGAAAAGGCCTTTTAGGACTAATTGACCTATTCACTCGATCCTTTTGTGGCCATGTTGATTCATCCAGTTATTATGAGTTTAGATCTGGCATATATTGTAGGAACTGAGGGTGGGCAAACTCTCATGAGTTCTTAAAAAGACTATGGGGGCACAGGAGAGGGTGGTTGGCTAGTAGAATCAGGTAGGGGTACAGTCATTCCTATGGAAAATGTTGTTTCCTACCAGGAAGATTCAAGAGCTTTAATAACAATTCTGGCTTTGCCCAGGGATTTGGGGCTCCATCTCAGCTCCTTACTCTTCTGGAATGCCCTGGAGTGCCTCTGTCTTCAGTCCTGTCCCCTGGCCTCCCCAAAGAACTTGACAGGGGTAAAATGTCTCTTTGAAGGTATCAACCTCTAGGCTTTTGTAAAGATTTTAGCTGCAGATATTTTCTTTCCTAAGTTGTTCACAGTGTGTTCCAGCCTTTCAACTGTAGATCTGGCTCCACTGATGCTTTCAAAGTTGTCTCAGGTGGTTCAAGAAGCTCTTTTGTTACTTTCACTGCTGGGAAAGCAATGGGCCTTGCTCCCTACACTTCCTTTGTTGGAGGCCGAGGCCACTTTCTGCTTGTGGGGAAGGGAAGAATGGATGATGATATCTCTCTCTGCTTTCTCTTTTCTTCTTCCTGCATATCCTTCCCTTATGTAAAAAACACAGCCACACATAAACTACCTGGCCAGAAAAGGACCTTCTGTCCCATGAGATTGGCAGGAGGCAGGCTTGGAGGTTAGGGCCAACTGAGAAATCATTTATATGCGGCTGATTGTCAGCTCAAGAAATGAGGCCAAAAGGAATATATGCATTTCCCCTGACAGGGAAGAGCATGAGGAAATGGGAACTGGGAATTAGCCCTCTCACAGGAGCTGACTGGGCCTCTGACAGTCTTGTGAGACCTGCTACCCAACAGATCAGTGAGATGGGGGTTTTGAACAGGTGAAGAGCTTACATTGGTGTTCGCTACTGTGAGGATGGCTATTGTTTTCTGTAACTCCAGAAAAGTTGCTTTATTAGCTTAACAGTATTGGCAAGTGCCAGTGGTCACAAATCTGAGTTATTTTTTAAAAATGTTTGCCAATCTTCTACTTGAAGTTTTTCCTTTGGAGATAACGGTTTTTCTCAAGAGCCATCATTCTGGGTGGATGTATGGAATTCAGAAAGGCATCCATCCAAGTACCTTTGCTTCCTCTACAACACAGTTATTTCTGATGGCTGCAAACAGTAAGAAATACTTATAAAGATGTAAAAATTTTTCAGAAAATCTTTGAAGAAAAAAATGAAGTCTAAATCACATGCTCATAAATTTCCTAACGAATCAACAAAAGAGTATCTTATATCAACATTCATTTATTTTTTAAAAATTTATCTTTATTGTTGAAAGTACTACAGATTCCCCCATTTTCCCCATTAACCCCATCCCTCCTTCACCCATCTCCCCTCCAGGCCTTCATTGCACTATTATCTGTGTCCATGGGTTATGCATATGCATGTAAGTTCTTTGGTTAATCTCTACCCATCCCCCGACCCCCCTAAGATTCATCAGTCTGTTTCATGCTTCCATGTCTCTGGATCTAATTTGTTCATAAGTTTATTTTGTTCATTAGATTCCACATATAAGTTGAGATCATGTGATATTTATCTTTCTCTGACTGGCTTATTTTGCTTAGCATAATATTCTTCAGGTCCCTCTATGCTGTCTCAAAGAGTAGGGATCTTTCATTTTTATAGCTATATAGTATTCCATTGTATAAATGTACCACAGCTTTTTTATCCACTCATCTACTGATGGGCTCTTGGGCTGTTTCCAGAGCTTAGCTATTATAATAGTGCTGCTATGAACATAGGGGTGCATATATTCTTTCTGACTGGTGTTTCAGGATTCTTAGGACATTAATTTCTGTATATCAGTTTGGATTTAGATACTTTGTGTCACTTTATTTTTTTCCCCACACTTCATTTTGCCACTTCATTTTGTTACATACAAGAAGGCATGCTAAAAGATGTGCAAAAAATAATGTAGTTTACTTCTAGACTCAAGCATTCAGTAATCTTTGTATGTAATACTTCTAAATGCATTTTTTTTTTGTACCTGGAAAGGAGATCCCTTTGTGTAAATATGAATGTCTCAATTAATTAACAAGCTTATCTCTTATTAATTTTATTAAAGAAAGGAGACTTTTGTAACTTTTTGGTTTCAAAGCGTAGGTGTTGCATCACTTATTTATTTGTAACTGTCAAATCTATTAAGCGTTTAAATAATATTGGGAAGGCTTACAAGTTGACAGTTTTGCCTGGAGAGGGATACTAGATTAGAAAGATCAGTTACCTGACTATTTGCATCAATTTCCCAATTTGGAGGGAGATATTCTTCAAAGTTAACAAATAATGATAGGATAACTTTTACATACCAGGAGGTATTATAGACCCTGGGATTTCAATGGTGAATACAAGCTTACAGCCCTTTCATATCTAGTCTGCATGCCCACTGTTTCCTCTGTACTCAAAGTACTGACCGTTGATGTTGTCTGGGATGCTACAAATGTAGAATCTCAGATTCCAATTCCAAATCTCCTGAATCAGAATCTGCATTCTAACAGGATTCCCAGAGTATTCAGTGGATATGAAATCCTGAGAAGTTTGCCAGCAGTCAGTTTACGAACCCAGGTGATAGCCAACCAGTAGATGGCATTTCTCTGACCATAAGAATTGGCTCAGAAATGGGTATGTTTTCAAGGAGATGCTGGTAAAGGAAGTTTTTTTTCCTCTGTAGAGAGAGTCAGAGGAAGGAATAGCCCCTTTTCCCCTCTGTCAGTTATGTTGTCCAGGTGTGATTCTAGTCTGATGTGCACTGTCGGACTAGAGGTGAGAAAAGGCAGAGGCAAGAGCAACACGGGAACGTGCAACAGCGGCTGATTGAGCCATACCTGATCCCCACCCTACCCCTGGACTTTGTCAGTTACAGGAGCCAATATATCCCCTAACATCCTAACCGACTCACTTGGAGAGACTGTTTCCTAGAGCCTTAGTGGAAAGGCCTATGTGTCAAAAAACAACATACACCAGAGTGGGTAAACCTGGCCAGCAACATGTCAGCCTGGGAGCACCCTTCGTGCCGCCTGCCAAGGGGGATAAATGAGACACAGTTTTGGGAAATCTCTGGGCTTGGGACCAATTTGGGAGGCAAGGTGGAGGAGTGAAACTGCATATTTTGCTGATAGAGAGAGCGGTGAGTCATAGAGATATACAGATGTGAAAGAGAGAAGCCCTTGGATTCCTGAAATGGGATCTACAAGGTGGCCTCAGGCAGAATCAGTCTTCTGTGCTTCCTGCCTGCCTCTTGCCACCCTTACTCATTCTCACCTAGTTTCTTCCACCACCTAAAACAAACCAGTGGCCCTCTGTGGCCTTCGGTTCAGTGCCCTTTTCCTCCTCATCTTTCCTACTTCCCTTCCCACCTCATCCCATTGCACTCTCCCAATCCCACATCATAGGGTTGTGAGGCTAGCATGGGGATTGATATTTGTTTTAAGGAGGGCTTTTTTGGATAGGTGACTTACCCTCACATTAATCTAGTAATGGAGAGAGACATCAGGTGTGGATTTCCACTTTCTGTGCTAACAGCCACCTCCATTGCCAATATATAGGACCGCCCCTGGAGAGATGAAGTAAGTATACCTACTGCCATTTATGGAGCACATTTGTGTGCCAGGCTCTGTGCTATTGAATTTGAAATACTATGTGTGTTTTTATTGTCTTAGCTGTCAAAGTAATAAATTATTTTATACTAATTTTTGAGATGAGCTACTTGAGGCCTAGAATGGTTAAGGATTCTTACCCACAGTTACTAAGTGAGGAGCAGAGATTGAAACTTTGTGTTTAGAGGGAGGAACACCATGTTATATTGTTTATCTATAGTGCTTAGGCCTTGATTACCTAGTTATTATTCATATTCTCCATCAGGTCATTGCTTGTGCATTTTGATCACTGAGCATGTCAAAGGGCGATGGGGGCTTGGGTCTAGTGACACATTGACATTCTCTGTGTGTGTTGAGCCACGTCCATACTCACCAGCCAGTTTTACCAAGAAAGTGTCTCTAAGTGTTTTAGTGCAGCACAATTGCTTATACTTTAATTGTTACCACGGTCCTTTAAGCATCTCTCAGGAATGTTTTCCTACAGATACTAGACCTAGAAAGATCCTTATAGGGAATTTAGAATCAAACAAAATTGACAATTATTTTGTGACTAAAGGAAAAAACAGAAAGAACACTATTTACCAAAATTAGGAACGAAAGAGGGGATATCAGTACTAACCATGAAGAAATTAAAAAGTTTATAAGGGAGTATTATGAAGAATTATAGGTCAACAAATTGGTTAACTTAGATGAAATAAACAAATTCGGAAAGACAGAAATTATCAAACCAACTCAAGAAGCAATAAAAAATCAGTCTAGAACTCTGACAAGTAAATACATTGAATTAGTAATTAAAACTCTTCTTGCATAAAAAAGCCCAGGCCCAGATAACTTCACTGGTGAATTCTATCAAATATATAAATAATAAATATTACCAATCCTTCACAAACTCTTTGAGAAAATACATGAGGGTACTCTTTTCAACTCATTCTAAGATAAGGTGACCAGATTTTAACATTGGTAAAGCAGGACACCATTGACCAGGTGTGTGTGTGTGTGTGTGTGGGGGGGGGGATTCTTGATTAAAAATTTGGTCTATATGGAGCAACAAAAATTTTCATAGAACGCAAAAATAGTATTGTAATATATTTTTTTTAAATTTCAACATAAGTACAATTTACAAATATAATAAATAAAAAATTATGTATAGTATTATTTTATTCTTTGGCATATTTCTCACTTGAGTGAATTTTTTTTAGTAGATTGCTGTTGTTGTTTAAAAGGTCATGAATTTGCTGTTACGTAAGTCGTAAGTGTCACTTTCAAGGCCAGTGCTAGACTTTTTGCCGCCACTTTAAAATATAAATAATATGAATACTGTCTGCTAAATTCAAGAAAATTTATGTATTTATGAAATAAATAAATAAATTACTTACCTAAATTATCTGAATAGCTGATTTGTAATGACATCACTTGTTTAACTAGCTTACTAGCACACAGTACGATGTGTATCGTCTGAGAGACAGTTACAAAATGTTTTCGTCGTTGCCAATCCCAAAAAATGCCATTGTTCATTAAGTCCAAACAATGGTGGTCGAATTCTAACAACTGATCAACAATTCGAACTTTGATAAGCAGTTCTCAATAATCAGTTCTCAACAATTATTTGTTATTATTAAAGTTTAACATTATAAAATTAACAAAAATAATATAAAACTCATATCCTGTCTAAATGGCCGCCGAAAACCATATATTCCCTTCCCGTTCTCCCGCCGTTCCCTAGCTTGTCGTGCATTCTTTCCAAAAATCGGGACTTTTTTAAAACGCCGCGGGACGCGGGACAAATTGTTAAAAATCGGGACTGTCCCGCCAAAAGTGGGACGTCTGGTCACCTTATTCTAAGAGTACCAGTATTACCCTGATATTAAAGCCAAGCAAAGTCATCATAATAAATGTATAGACCAGTGATGGCGAACCTATGACATGCATGTCAGCACTGACACGCGTAGCCATTCCTGATGACACGCGGCCGCATGCCGAGGATGAAACATTTGCTGCTCCTGAGGATGAAACATTTGCGAAATAATGTTTTTTCCTCAAAGTGACACACTACCTGAGTTATGCTCAGTTTTTTGGCGAAGTTTGACACACCAAGCTCAAAAGGTTGCCCATCACTGGTATAGACTAATATCCCTTGAGAATACAGATGAAAAGTTTCAAAATATTAGCTAACCAAATCCAGCAACAGATACAGAGATTTATAAGGCATGAACAAGTGTGATTTATCTTAGGAAAACAAGGTTGGTTTAGTATATGAAAATCTATTAACGTTACACACCATCTAATTTTTTAAAACTATAAAACTTATATAAGAAAACATAGAAGAACATGAGAAAATCTTCATTACTTTGGGATTGGCAAAGAATTCTCAGCTATAACACCAAAATCAAGATCTATAAAATAAAAACTTTATAAAATGTACTTCATCTAAATTATAAACTTTTGCACTTCAAGGGACACCATTAAGAAAATGAAAAGACAAGCCACAAGCTAGATGAAAGTATTTGCAAATCATCTATCTGATAAAGGACCTACATTCATATGTATAAAGAACTTTTACAATCCAATACTAAGAACAACAATCTAAGTAAAAGATGAAAAATTATTTGAGTAAGCATTTTACCAAGAAGATATATAAATAACTAGTAAGCACATGAAAAGATGTTCATCAACATTAATGATTTGGAAAATTCAAACTAAAACCACAATGAGAGGCCAGCGGAAAGGCTATCATAGTAAAGGTGGACTATAGAAAATATTGGCAAGGATATAGAAAAACTGGAACCCTCATACATACTGATGAGAATATAAACTGATGCAGCCATTTTGGAAAAACGATTTGACAGTTTCTTATGAAGTTAAACATAAATTTACTATACAACCCAGTAATTCCACTCTTAAGAGAAATGAAAACATATGTTCCCCTAAAGACTTTTATGTGAATGTTTAAATCGTTTTATGTATAACAGCCCCAAAGTGGAAACCACCCAAATTTCTACTTGAGGCCTAGAATGGTTAAGGATTCTTATCCACAGTTACAAATGAGGAGCAGAGATTGAAACTTTGTGTTTAGAAAGTGGTATATTCAGGCAATGGAATACTATTCAGCAATAAAACAAACTGTTGATAGATGCTAAAATGGGATGAATTTTAAAAATATTTTATTAAATGCAAGAAACCAGAGGCAAAGACAATATATAGTATGATTCTCTTTCTGTGAAAAGCTCAGTGAAAGGAAATAGAAAGGAAATCTTTTTTGTGGTGATGAAACCGTTTTCACACTGGATTTTTGTAATGGCTGCATAACTCTATAAACTCACTAAACTCACTGAAATGTGTTGAATTACTTAAAATAGGCAGTTTATGGTAAGTTACAGCATAGTAAAACTGTTAACATTTAAAAAATGATTTTCTAGGTAAAATCGACTAACCAACAAGCAAGCAAACCAAATACAAAAACAAACAAACAAAAACACCCCAAAACATATTATACCAAACAAGTTTTTTAAAATGCCAGTTTTGCCTTGAACCAATGGGTCGATGTTGAAATAGTGTCCCAGAAACAAGGCTAATGAGGGGGGGGGGCAATGGGGGGATAAGGACACATATGTAATACCTTAATCAATAAAGAGAATAAAAAGAAACTGTAAAAAAAAAAATAACATAGTGTCCTGCCCTTTGAAAATGCTAGGTGCCTCATGTATGGTGTATTCCTGAGCAGCTGTAAGTTTCCTTAGGTACCTGTTTCTTCTATTTATTTGCTATCACCTTTCTAGAGTCCCCCTAGGAACCCACAAAGAGTCAGAGCTCAGTCAGTGTTGACCGACACCCCTGAAGGAGCCTGTTGTTCCTTCCCAGTGGGGGCAGGACAGCATGTAATCCTTTCTCAACCTAAATTCTCCTGGGAGGAGAGGGAAGGCACAGAGCCAGGTAGCTAATCAGGACTGAGCTTCATACTATATATGGGCCTGCAGAGATGATTTTACTCTGTAACTACGATTGTCACACATTCTTGCTCCATAAGGGGCTTTCAGAGGTCACCTGGCTGAGCTCACAGCTTCCCAGCTGGTGACCACCTGTCTTAGTGACTCTAACACTCTGGATTCAAAATAGTAAAAACCTGTGCTCTTCTCTGGCTCAAGGCAAACTTTAAAGATTTAAAGGGCCCTGAGTTCTTTGGGTAAGGATTTCTCACGGTAAACATAAAGGATTTCTATCATTATCAAAACATTCCGAAAACATTTGACCCAATTTCATATCTATACACAAAATAACCATGTACTAAAGCCTTACTATCTGATGTTTTCAAGGTTCCAGAAAGTAAGAAAGTGGTAAATACTACAAATGGAATTTCTCTGTAGACTCACAATTATGAGACGACCATAAGCCAAAAAACGAAATCAAAGAAGCCTATAAAATCTGCATTGTCCAGACTTTTCTCACTGTTTCCTCAAAGTCCCCAGGCTTAAGACCCCAGGGAACTGGCAGGTGCAGATTTCCATGGAAACCAACCCTAAAAGAATGAAAACCCAAAGAGAGAATTGTGTGAAGTGCTCTGGCTCCTGTGTGATTTCCTTGCCAACAGTTTTCGAGGTCAACCTGGCTTATTTCTTGAAATTAGAGGCCCTGCTGCTAGGATTCCCCCAAACAAGGCCGGTTGCTCAGCATCATTGGTTGGAAGTCAACAGATTAGGGCTGGTTCTCTGCTTCTAGAAGAATAGCCCTCACTACTTGGCCTCAAATATTTTTTATTTTGGCCTCATTCTAGTGAACCTGAGCCATGCTTTTTTTTTTCCTTTTTTTTTAAAAAATATATTTGTATTGATTTCAGAGAGGAAGGGAAGGGAGAGAGAGGAGAGAGAGATAGAAACATCAATGATGAGAGAGAATCATTGATCAGCTGCCTCCTGCACGCCCCCAACTGGGGATTGAGCCCGCAACCTGGGCATGTGCCTTTAATCGGAACCGAACCCCGGACCCTTCAGTCCACAGGTCGACACTCTATCCACTGAGCCAAACCAACTAGGGCCTGAGCCATGCTTTTTTATTTCACTTTTAGGTTGTGTTTATTTACTTTAAAATATTCATTAAAATAAATTGGGATTTTTTAAAAAGCATTTATATATAAGCATATATAAAATCATACATATGATTTTATAAACATAAAAATATATATAAATCATATATAAACACATAAATGTATATTTCTATATATGCTTAAAGGTACAAAATGTCAAAAAGGAAAAAGGAAAATCTCTATGAGTTCCTCTTCCCAAAAGCAAAATGGTACAAGTCTTAGGATTGCGTGCTATTGGCCAGAGAAACACCCTCATTAATGGCTGCCAAGGTGGAGAAATGCACCTCACTTTTGGAAAATCTCTGGACTTGGAATCAATCTGGGTACTCTTATGCACCTTGCTTCACCTATAATAATAAAAGCCTAATATGCAAATCAACCAAACGTTCGAACAGCAGAACGACCCCCCCCCCCCGACAACTACACTATGACACACACTGGTGCCAGGCCAGCCAAGGCAGGTGTGAAGCGGATGGTTGGGGGAGCCCCGCTATCACCCAAGGATGCTCCACGATCACCCCACAGAGGGAGGCCCAGGCCACCCGCTGTGGAGCGATCAATTGGGGGGCTTCACGATCTATCACCTCACAGAGGGAGGCCCAGGGCACAAACCAACAGGCTGTGGTGGGTTGGTGGGGCCTCCCTCTTTGAGGTAATCCATCGTGGAACCCCACAATTGATCGCCCTGCAGAGGGAGGCCCAGGCTACCTGGAGGTGCTGAAGCGGGTGAGCGGGGCCTCCATCTGCATGGCTATCAATTGCAGGGCTCCTGGACTGTGAGAGAGCACAGGCTGGGCTGAGGGATCCCCCCCCACCCCCCCGAGTGCACAAATTTCGTGCACTGGGCCTCTAGTAAATTAATAAAAATATAGTTAAGAAGACACAGGCCCAATTCATGTAATAGATCAGTGGTTCTTGAACATCAGAACATATCAGAATCACCTGGAGGACTCAGCATACCCTCCCCCCCTTTTCTCCCAGATGGCCAGGTGCAACCCTCAGAGTTCCTGATTTGGTAGGTCTGGCTGGGGTCTAAGAATTTGCATTTCAAACCTGCTCTCAGGGGCTGCTGAGTGCTCTGGGCAGATGAAGAGATTCACCTCAGCAATACAGCATGCCATTGTAGGAACTTATCAGATAATTTCTAACCAATCCCATATCATTAAACATTGTGAAGTTCTTTCTATTCTCTCATCGCACTCCTCACAAAACTGTATGGTGCAATAATATGAATAGCCACCATTTTTAAGTACTCACTGTGGGTCAAATACTGTGAATTATCATATTTTACCCTCACAGCAATTTTATCCTGAAGGTATTACCATTATCCCATTAAAATATATATTTTTGTTGATTTCAGAGAGGAAGGGAGAGGGAGAGAGAGATAAAAACATCAATGATGAGAGAGAATCATTGATTGGCTGCCTCCTGCAAACTCCACACTGGGGATCCAGCCAGCAACCTGGGCATATGCCCTAACTGGGAATCGAACTATGACCTCTTGGTTCATAGGTCAATTCTCAACCACTGAGCCATGGTGGCCAGGCTCATTATCCCATTTTAAAGATGAGAAAACCAAGTCTCAGAAACTAAATAATACAAATAGGTTCATGACAACTAGTAGGTGTCGGAGGTTGGAAATTAAAGGCAGATTTACCTGATTCAAGAGCTCATGTTCTTTTCACAGTTCCTGCCTAAAAAGAATTTTACAGGCTAATGGGCGAAGTAAGGATGGCACTCAAAGAACTAAGAATAATAGAAAGTGGCAAATACCATGAGAAATTCAGAGTAGAGGAATTGGTTTAATCGAAGGAGTCAGGGTGTGCAATTTGTGTCGCCACATATGGCCTCATTCTTAGAAGTGCTTGCCCTTGATTTAAAGCTCTTGTGTCATCACCTTGAAATTCTTAATAATATTTTACCAAGGGTCCCATATTTTCATTTGCATTGGGCCCCACAATTATATGGCCACTCCTTGAAGGGTTAATTTTCTCTTCAAAAGTGTCAGCATTGCCTTAATAACCACTAAACCGATATGTCTATAGAGTGCACTTTTCACTGTTCATTAACTGTTTACTGTACCTTCGTGGAGAGAGGGCATTTTCAAATGATTTGTGCACATTTTAATCCTATGCTGCTTTGTTTTTCATCTTCAAGTAGACACACTCCTGAGATGATTTTTAAAAAATCTTTAATACATTCAGAGAGGCATTCTTTTGTCAAGAATAAATATCATTAGGAAGATAAGTCTGAAGGAAGGTAATACCATACACAGATTTCCAAAATCAGCCAGAAAATATTTTGTTTGGGGAAGAATCATTCGTTATTCCCCATAGCCTGCCACAGATTGGTTTTTTAGTATATTGTTACCCTAACTAGAGCTTGAAGTCTCTGAAATTTAGTCTCCTTATGAAAAGCAAAGTAGAGATTCTGAAATTTTACTACATTCACTAATTCCATATTTTTTCCCCCGGGAGAAGGAAGTATTTCCACTTTTATACACTGAAGGTGGAAATGCCATTCTGCATGCAGTGCACATCAACTGTGTCCCAGGGGAGTGCGCCTTGTGCATTTCATATTTCACGCGGTAACAATGTTATCCGATTTTATAATTAACATTAAACTTTTATAGGAAAAAGGGCCTTGTTATATTAGTTTTTAACCTTTCAATGTATTTAAAGCTTATTTCATAAGGAGCCATATGCTTCTTCATCACCATCCTAAGAGGGCTCTGTTGCTAAGTGTTATGGGATCTGGTAATGAAAGATACATACACAGTGCATTCGCCCAACACCAGGGGCAGAATTAAGGGAGCAGTGGGAGCCTTAACTCTTGAATTTCCTGACTTCTGTGGGTTTCATTTGCAATTTCAACATTCCAGTGATATTTCCTTTCTTACACTCATTCTTTTTTTTTTTTGTCTTCCTCAACATCTCTACCTCCTCTCCAACCCAGATCATAGCTATTTAAATGCCCATATTCACTTTTTTAAAAAGATATTTATTTATTTATTTATTTATTTTAAGTCTTTATTGTTGAAAGCATTATATACATCCCCCTCTTCTCCCCCAATGACCTCATTTAGCCTGCTCCCACCCTCTGCCCCAGGCTTTTACCATATTATTGTCTGTGTCCATGGGTTATGCCAGTGGTCGGCAAACCGCGGCTTTCGAGCCACATGTGGCTCTTTGGCCCCTTGAGTGTGGCTCTTCCACAAAATACCACGTGTGGGCGCACAGGTACAGTGCGATTGAAACTTCGTGGCCCATGCGCAGAAGTCGGTTTTCGGCCTGGGCGAGTCTATTTTGAAGAAGTGGAGTTAGAAGAAGTGGGGGTGTCGGTCGGTCGGGCGACGGGAGATGCGGCGCATGTGACTAGCGAGCCGCGGTTTGCCGACCACTGGGTTATGCATATACTAGTACTAGAGGCCTGGTGCATGAAATTCGTGCATGGGGGAGGGGGCAGTGGTCCCCTCAGCCCAGCCTGCGCCCTCTCGCAATCCGGGACCCCTTGGGGGATGTCTGACTGCCAGTTTAGGCCCGATCCCTGCAGACACCCCTCTCGCAATCCAGGACCGCTGGCTCCTAACCACTTGCCTGCCTGCCTCATTGCCCCTAACCGCCTCTGCCTGCTTGCCTGGTTACCCCTAACCACTCTGCCTGTCTGATCACCCCTAACCATTTGCCTGACTGCCTGATTGCCCCTAACCACTTTGCCTGCCTGCCTGATCGCCTGCCTGCCTGATCACCCCTAACTGCCTCTGCCTTGGCCCCCACCACCGCAGCTTCATCCGGAAGGATGTCTGAAAGGTCGTTCGGCTGTCTGGTCTAATTAGCATATTACACTTTTATTATTATAGATATGCATACAAGTTCTTTGGTTGACCTCTTCCCACCTACCTAACCACCCTCCCACCCCCACCTTCCCTCTTTCTGACCACATCTGTTATACATTAGTTTATAATGCATTAGTGCCATCTCTCAAGGTTAAATTATTGCTTAAATGTTTCCAAACTATTGCTCAGTGACACAAATCCATCTAAGACAAGACATCTAGTAAGAAAGTGCTGGTGAACCTAACAGGTATTTATTGAATTTTCCAAAAATGTAAATAGATAATAGCTTACATGGGAATAGGTCCTCAAGTTTGTACTTGAAAAAATAGAGAATGGTGAAAATGGCCATTGAAAATTGCTTACATCATTCCTCAGGAATATGTGTACATGTGTGTTTAATATAACAATAATCTTTACTAAAGCTAAAATTAAAGAACCTAAAGAAAAATTAAAGACAAATGGGCAGCCAGACCATCTGCATTCTAACACATCCCTGGTGGTGAAAGGGAAGTGGATGGAGAAGCTTCACGTGTGCTGGTCTGCCAGGTATTTCTTTCTGTTTAAATATCAAGCATCTCTGATATTAATTTATGTTAATTGATTTTTAGCTTGTGAGGACTAAGAGAAATGACAGAGTTTCTATTAACAGTGTCATTTCTAGCTATAGGTTTTGAAGATTCACAGGTGGCACAGATATAGACTTGGCATGAACTTGAGTTTTTGTAGCACTAAAGCAGTGCTCCTCAGACTTCAGTGCATCTGCACATCCCCTGGGGATCATGTAGAGTTAATAGGAAGTGGTACCTGAGACTCTGCATTTCCACATTCCCAAGTAGGGCTGCTGCTGTTGGTCTGCAGACTGTACATTGAGTAGCTAGCGTGTAGTGAAGTATTGGGAATTGAGAAAAGAGTGGCCACGAGATCCACTTTCACCTCTGCCTTTTGTGCTAATAGCTGAAAATGCCTTGAGTCCTTCACCTGAACACAAGGTTATCAGGGAGGAGGGACTTTAATGTTAATGTGTTTTTTCACCAAATGGATACATAAGCTACTTGGAACAGATGTACAAAGCACTTTAAATGTAAAAACATGTTACCTTTTATAATGTATACACGTATATTTTCAGTTTAACATATTAAAAACCAGGATGCTGAAACTGTTCATAATTACCAGCCAAGATTAAGGTCTGCATTGCAGACTTCGAAGCCTAAACACACAGGTGAAAGCCTCTCTCGTGAGGAAATCGATGGTCACTTATACTTTAAAAGAGACACCTCCATCCTGAAAATGTATAACCTTATTTAATGTAGCCTGCTCAGTAGTTAATTATTTTTTCAATTAAAAAACAATTCTTTGTGTTAATTGAAACTCTGCAATTGAAAAGATTTTGGCCTTGCCAGTGTGACTCAGCAGTTGAGCATTGACCCAGGAACCAAGAGGTCACAGGTTGGATTCCTGTATCCCTACAAGGTCAGGGCACATGCTAGGGTTTCAGGCTAGATCTCCAGTCTGGGGGTGTGCGGGAGGCAGCCAATCCATGATGTTTCTCTCTCACTGATGTTTCTCTCTTTCTATCCCTCTCCCTTCCTTCCTTTCTAAAATTCAATAAAAAAATATATATATATAAAGATTTTGCCCCTGGACTTGGTTGAGTTAGAGAATATAAATCCCCTATCCATTTAAAGATGCCACAGTATATATAATTTACTTTCCATAAGCCATGTGATTTCCTCTTAATATAGCAAGGTATTTTTGGATTAAAGATGATTTTAAAAAATGATTCAAACTCTGTATCAAAAATATTATGGCTGATAACCCTAACCACTGTAATTTTTCTGTAGAATAAGGTATTGCACTGGAACTCATCTAATAATTAGAGCTTCATCTTCCTCCGTTATTCTATAAAACAATTACATATTTTTCAATAATAATGTCCTTTGACTAGACTCCAAAAGCACATCATCAAACTTTGATAATTCAAAGATTCACATTTTTAAAAAATATTTGCACTCATTAAAAAATTCTAGATTGAATTTTCTACCCACTGAGATAACATGGAAAATAATAGTACAAATAGTAGGGAGATTTAAAATCACATTTAACTAACTGCATAACTAATGTGATAAAAATAAACATTTATTTCTTTCATGGGAAAAATAGACACAGAAGCCCAGGTTATTTCTCAAGAAGTTGCTGCTTTTGGACATTTGTTTTTTCCAGTCTTCTTTTAGTGGAAGGATTGAAGAGGGTCCCTGGTGAGGATGGGGTGACAGCCAAGGGTGTTGGGAGCTGTGAGAGTTCAGGGTGAGGCCGCTGACCAGGGTGCTGAGAGGGGAAATTGTTAGCAGTGCAGCTGCCTGCCTATTCCAGTGAGCAGTGTGGGTGGGCAAAGCTCGGCACTGACCCTGTAGTGCTTCCCATTGGGGTTCCTGGTGTGGAGTCCAGCGGGTGATGTAGCAGGCAGTTGCCTTTGTAGACAAAATAGCAGTAATCTAGAGGAGACTTGGAATTTATTATGATCACCATAAGACTTTCCTGTAGGGAATATGCATTGATATTTCGTATTTGTCCAATTAAATTTAAAAAAAATGTTTAAAAACACATTTTAACTCAGGACTTTTCACAAACATGCATATCTTTCATGGGACTGGATGGGAGCTCAGGGAAATATTGCCTTTGGTTCAGTTCCGTTGCCATATATAATTAAAGAGCCACCACTGCTAACCAGGATATTTTCAGGATGTATTATTTGGGAATTGCAGTTTTAAAATGCTTTTATGTCAAAGCTTCAGAGACCCAAATCATAGGGAATTACACCAGATAATATTTGCTTTTTCTTTCACACATTGACATTTGGAAGGAGGCAGTGTAGGGATGAAATGGAAGTTCCGTATCCCTACAAGGCCTTAGGCTTGTTTTTTCTATTCCACCTTTGTTTTGGAATTGAAAGATGGCTGATACAGTGCTGGCTGTGGCCTTCACTTTCTAGGCAGGCAGAAAGAGGAAGGGGAATGGACTCCTACCAATTCAGCAAACACCCTTTGGATAACTCTCCCCGGCAACTTCCTCTTCCATGTTATTGTCCACACTCATCTAGAGAGGATGGGCAATGTAGATCGTAGCTGCCTCCAACAACCCAAGGGTTTTGTTAGTAAGAAGGAAGGGTGTTATGACTACTGAGTAGTGAACTGGTAGAATCTTGCCACAGATGTTTGGCATTTTAGTGAACCATGATGCGGGTTCATAATGACATGACATGTATACTCTTAGAAAAGGCCATTCACAGTGGTGTTGCCCATGGGGTTGGATGCATTTCCCTCACATGATCAGAATAGCTGGCACATTCCTTGCAAGTATTAAAAAAGACAAAAGAAAGGAAGAATGAAAGCAACAGTTCCGCTGTAGCAGAATGAAAGGTGAACACTGAGGTGTCAGTTCTAGCATGGTAGAAGGGATTGTTCACTCTTTCAGTGCCCCCTTGTGCCCAATATATTGTAATGGGATAATAAAGTTAAGCACTGTCAAAGGAGACTTGTTGGAAAGCTTTTTCCATTAGTTATGGTGTAGCAATGTGTGGTTTTAGCTACTAGAAAAGCAAAATGAATATATATAATCTTCATGGTATTGGAACAAAAGGTCACAATGTTGAGGCTCATCTTTATTATGACAAGTGGTTTTCTTGTCAAAATATAAGTTTTACTTACATTTAGATTAGTTTTTTCCTTATATTTCTGCATGGTCTGGAGTGTGTGTGTGTGTGTGTGTGTGTGTGTGTGTGTAGTTTGTGCATTAATTCTTCTTAAATATACAAGCTGTGAATTTGGGTTATAGTTTACAAACAAATTTGATCATTTAGAATTTGAGAGACTTTTGTGAAGATAAAACACCCATTAGGGTTGTGCAGACATCAAAATACTCTTTACTAAAGAGAGTATAGATCACGGTCCTTCTGATGAATTTAACAGGAATAGGATAAATATTTTTTTTTGCACTAAAAGAAGCATGAAAAAGCATCATTTTATTCTTTATCTTATAACTTACCTTCTAGTTTATCTTATACGTGGGGATACCGATTTTGTTTTTGGAGACAAAAAGGACACAAGGTAGATTATATTAAGACTAGAGGCCTGGTGCACAAAATTTGTGCACAGGAGTCCCTCAGCCTGGCCTGCGCCCTCTCACAATCTGGACCCCTCAGGGGATGTCCAACTGCTGGTTTAGAGATTAGAAAAAAAACCTTTTGAGAGAAAAAAACAAAACAGAGGCCACTCCAGCAAGGGTGGGTTCTGAGGAGCTAGGCTTAACTTTCTGTGTGAAGATTTGAAGGTTCGCCAGGCCAGGGAAGAGGGGAGGAAGGAGTGAGTGTGTGTGTGTGTGTGTGTGTGTGTGTGTGTGTGAGAGAGAGAGAGAGAGAGAGAGAGAGAGAGAGAGAGAGAGAGAGGAACACCTCCCCAAAGACTCCAGACTCTTTTGTTCTAAAGCACAAAACTTTGCTTTCCCCACGTTTATCGCATGTCTAAACACAAACTATCGTGTACTTCAAGCAACATGTGTTAGGGAAGGAGAATGCAGCCTTAAAGCAAAGGGTGAGGGTGTCAGAAGTGAGTAACTCCTCTCGTCCCCCCAGCTGAAGCTCCTCAGGGGCCTGCCTCTTTGTGAATCCACATTTATCTCTTGGTGCATGGGAAGTTAGGGAGCACAGCATTATCCTGGGAGAGGAAGGTCACGGGGACTGAACCTGTGGTACTTGCCCCAAGTTTCATTTCCTCACCTTCCCGGGTCGCTTTCTACCCCACCACTGATCCAGTTAATGGGGTTGGAGGTCTGCAGCTGGATGCCTCCAGGCAGAGAGAGTGCTGGGGGCTGGGTAGTCCTGGTCCGAGGCCCATCCCCGCCAGCTTTCCACCTGCAGGCAGCAGCTCAGAGTGTTCTGCATGCCAGACTCAATCTGATTGGGTGTGGGGAGAGATTAGGGGGCTCTACGGCAGGCGGCTCTGCAGCTAGCGCCTTTGAATTGCATGCCTCTGGTGGGGAAAAGAAAAGCCTCCCCAGGAAGAGGTTTTTCAAAAGCTTTCAGGGATTGGGAAGTTGCTGGCTGGGGCCTTCCTTACCCCAGCTGCTGGCAGCTGGCCACACCCCCGCCTACACCCTCCTTGGCCTGGCTCTGCTGCATCTGTCACCGCAGGCACCGATCAGGTGATCGGAGTGGTCAGTGTGCGTCATAGTGACCAGTCGTTCTGGTTGTTCTGCCTTAATGGTCACTTAGGCTTTTATATATATACATAGTGTCTCACCTTTGGCATGTTGCTACCAGGAGTTTACACTTGACTTCAGAAGAAAACACCAACAGACCTCTAACATGGTCTGCCAGACATAAAGCATCAAATTAAATACATATTAAGATCTACATAATTTATCTTTGATCTTTACCTTTATGCAAGCTCAAGGTAAGCTAGAATGTAAGTTTGTTTGGTTTAATTTTTTTTTAAATTTTGTATAACTGTCTGAAAGGCTTGGGAATATGTGCTGCAAAATTTACCAGCAACACTGTCATCAAATATTGATAAACATGGCAGCAAAACTAAAGTTCCCCACACCCTTGTTATGGGTAGGTACCCACTGAGCATTGAGTTAGTCTTGCTGATCTGCCCTTGTTATCAGATTCCCATAGAAGCAACATTTAGAGCTATAATCATCAATAGAGACCAGCTAGCCAATTCTCTCTTTACACAGAGGAAGAATCTGAAATTACAAAGGAGAAACAAATCCTCTCAGAGTCTCATGGGCCAGAGAGAGAACTAGAACTAGGGCCTCATCCAGAGTTCATGTTAACGCCAAACTGCTGCCACCATATTTGCAGAAACTTAGAAGGGTAGCTATCGGCTGTCCATTCATGTCTGTGTGACTAATGCCTGGTAGGGGTGGGACTGGATCTTGGAAGTTCTGCCTCTTTGTCTGGGGCTCTATTCTGATGAAGTGGCCTTGATCCACTCCAAACTTCCTTTGGAAATAAAAAAAAAAAGAGTCAATATATAAGAATAACACTGGGCTAACACTATCAATAGGAAAATTAAAATTTTTCTTCCACTTGAAATAAACGTGTCAATTTAAAGTACAGTAGAAAAGTAATTCACCACAAAGAGAAAGGAGAAACTTTGGAATTTATTTTCAATAAAAGATCCTGAAAGTAGAGAACCCCCCTGAAACTCTGGTTTTATTGAGGCCCATTAACATGTGTACTTACAGCAAGAGTATGAAGCTCTTAAAATCTGCCCTTTCAAGAACTTTGAAAAGTTATGTAGGGAGTTATAAGTACATAGATGAAAATGAACACCTTCCCTTGGTAGATGTATTTGAGGAGCATTGAGGAACCATAAAGAGAAATTGAGGGTAATAGAACCTTACCTGGTCATTTTCAGGGGTGAGAAGAAGAGGCTAAATTGCCTAAAGCAAAAGGAGAAAGAAGGGCAACTTTATATTAAACTAGAGTCCTGGAGCACGAAATCCGTGCACTCAGGGGTCCCTCAGCCTGGCCTGCACCCTCTCGCAGTCCAGGAGCCCTCCAGGGATGTCCGACTGATGGCTCAGTCGGACATCCTTAGTGCTGCTGAGAGGTGGGAGAGGCTCCCGCCATCGCAGCTGCGCTCGCCAGCCATGAGCCCAGCTTCTGGCTGAGTGGCGTTCCCCCTATGGGAGCACACTGACCAACAGGGGGCAGCTCCTGCTTTCAGCATCTGCCCCCTAGTCAGTGTGTGTCATAGTGGCTGGTTGTTCAGCTGTTCGGTCAATTTGCATATTAGCCTTTTATTATATAGGACTAGAAGCCCGTTGCATGAAGTTTCGTGCAAAAGACCTTCCTTCACCTGGCTGCTGGCACCAGTTTTGCGCCAGCACCAGTTTTCCTCTGGCCACCCGCTGATCGGAGCGCCGTTTCCTCTGGCCTCCAGCGTGATCGGTCACCCCGAGTTCCTCCAGCGCCGTTTCTTCTGGCCACCGCTGATTGGAGTGCTTCCAGGATCGGCCACCCTGAGTTCCTCCAGTGCCGCCGGTGGAGGAACTCTGGGTGGCCGATCGCAGTGGCGGGAGGCACTCCAATCGGCGGGTGACCAGAGGAAAACTGGTGCTGGCGGAAAACTGGTGCGGGCAGCCACGCAATCAGCCACCCCGAGTTCCGCCACTGGTGCCTTCTGCTGGCCACATGGGTCCTCCCGCAGCGCTGGCCGTTGGGGACGGCAGGAGGAACGGGGGGCGGGGACTCGTGAGTCAGCCCAATCGGCCACCCCGAGTCCTGCCCCCAGCCTCCCAACGGCCCAATCGTGGGCATAGTGGAGTGATGGTAATTTGCATATTACCATTTTATTAGGTATGATAATGTATATGGGATTGTGCTCAGAAATTCTTATTTGGGGTAAGAAGTTTACCTCCCCTGACAATGTGATCATGTTGACTAGTTTGATAAAATGTTTAGATATATAACCTTTGTGTTTCTGTTCAATAAAAACTTAAGTACAAGTAAAATATCTTTGCTTATTCTGTATCAATATAATTAGATGGATAACGGGAAAATCAGGCCAGACCTGTATGGCTCAGCGGTTGAGCATCGACCTATGGACCAGGAGGTCACAGTTTGATTCCTGGTCAGGGTATGTGCCCAGGTTGCAGGCTCGATCCCCAATGTGGTGTGTACAGGAGGCAGCCAATAGTTAATTCTCTCTCATCATTGATGTTTTTCTCTCCCTTCCTCTCTGAAATTAAAAAAAAAAATGTTTTAAAAACAAACAAACAAACCCAAACATTAAAAAAAAAAAAAAAGGAGAGTGGGAAAATCCAATCAACATCTCACTTTGTATTTAATATCTCTTCCAGTTGGATTATAGTGGAGATTCTTGGCATTTCTGTATGAGAGTCTATTCAATTATTATTTTATGGACCTCTTTTTTACCTTAACTCTATCCATAAGCAGCCTTTATATCCTGGTCTCAAAAGTAGTGAGTGAATAGGTGATTAGTAAATGGAACTGTTAACATACACTTCCTCTGTTCACTATGTCTTTGCTCTTCCAAATGAGCTGGACACATTAGTATCACCTGGGAGCTTGTTTGAAATGCAAATCTCAGGCCCTCACCCTAACATGCTAAATGAGGACCAACATTTTAAAAAGATTTGGTGGTAAATTGTATACACATTAAAGTTGAGAAGATGCCATTATCTATATAACACTCTTCACATGAAAATGTTAATTGTGAAGCTGATAAAGTCTAAAATATGCCTCACATGATTTAAATGCCTACTATGGGAAATACCTGGCAATATCTAGGAAATAAAATTAATCTGTGTGTATATATGTATAGAGTTTTGTATGTCTCTGCTTGATGTTTCTTTCCTCTATTTTATTTTATGCCAACAATTCAACCATTCTACTGAATGAGACATGCTTCTCTCTTGGAGAAATTCAGACTCTGACCAAGGGAGCCAAATTAGTGTTTCAAGGGTCCCTAGCTGAGATGTTCTTAACTTGAAGTGGGTCATAGACTTGATGAACTTGATAGCACAAGGGAAGCCAAGGAAACTTCTTCAGGAAAATGTTCTCAATTTTGGATGTTAAAGCAACCAGATTAAGCCCAAGATGGAGTTGCTCATGCTAAGCCTTATGTCAGCAAACCAAAACTTTAATAAGTTCCTATGTTCCACTCTCCCAGAAAAGAAAGGCTTAGGTCAACCAATCTTAGTTCTTGACTATTCAGCACAAATTACCTGACCTGGTCCCAAGACTTCCCTTTGCTTCATTTAAGGAAAGTAACCCTGCTTTTACCAATCAGTACATGCTCTGTGTAACTTCTTCTATCCTTCCCACATTAGTCTAAAAAATCTTTTGCATTGTGAAATTATTTGGAGCTCCTTTCTATTTGTTAGATTGGATGCTGCCCGGTTCATGAATCACTGAATAAAAGCCTACTGGACCATACATTGTCCATGGATCTTTTCTTTTAACGTGGGGAATTCATAGTACTACGGGATCCTGTCTGTAGATCTCCTTAGAAAGTCTTCTTAATTGGGTTCACTTTGACCAAAGTGTCTGGGATTCTTGAATCTTAAGAGATTTCCCAAGCCCCTGAAATCATATTTAAAATTTTTATGTTTATGTGCATTTTTCTGGGAAGAGAAGCCATAATATTAGTCTGGTTACCAAATAAGTCCATTTCCCAAAAAGCAGGTCTAGTAGATAATAATAATTTTGAAAGTTTACATAGGTTTTTACTACTTAGAAAATCCTTCACATTTGTTATCCTTAGCAATTCGACAAAATGGGTAAACTGGAGATTCAGGGGTGGGGTCTAAAAAACTTGTAAGTGAATTAGCTTAGCTTTACATTTAATAACCATTCCCTGCCTGTTGAACTGGTAAGCCTTTGAGGGGCCCTTCTCTAAAACTCACATCTACCATATTCACAAGTGTTCCCAAACAGGTGTTCTGATGTCCCAATCTTAGTTCTTCCTGGGCATTGCCAATCAACCCCAATTTCCCAGAAGTCTGATCAAATCCTTACAAAAGAAGTGGTCTCCCCGGTTTCCTGTAGTGGGCAGGCAGAGTCAACCCACTTTAAGAACCTTCATGACTATGAAGAAAATGAAGAAAGGGAATAGAGAGGGAAGGACAGAAGTTGGCTTAGAAGGAAGGCATGGAGGAAGGAGATGAAATGTATGACATTCTCTTTCAGAGAGTACTAGGGGTTTCAGTTGAATAAAGAAGTTTGCTTAAAATGCAGTTGGAAAGCTTTCTCTTTGGGAAGGATGATTTGAATATTATTTGAAGTTTAGCCCTGGTTGAGAGGCTCAGTTGGTTGGAGCATTGTTCCCTACACCAAAAAGGTTGTGGGTTCAATCCTCGGTCAGGGGGTGTATGGGAGGTAACTGGTGTTCTCTTCTCTTCTCTTCTCTTCTCTTCTCTTCTCTTCTCTTCTCTTCTCTTCTCTTCTCTTCTCTTCTCTTCTCTTCTCTTCTTCTCTCCTCTCCTCTCCTCTCCCCTCCCCTCCCCTCCTCGCCCCGCCCCGCCCTGCCCCGCCCCACCCCTCCCCTCCCCTTCCTTCCCCTCTCCTTCCCTCCCCTCCCCTCCTCTCTTCTTCCCCTCCTCCTCCTCCTCCTCCTTCTTTTTTTTTTTTAATATATTTTATTGATTTTTCACAGAGAGGAAGGGAGAGGGATAGAGAGCTAGAAACATCGATGAGAGAGAAACATCAACCAGCTGCCTCCTGCACACCACCCACTGGGGATGTGCCTGCAACCAAGGTACATGCCCCTGACCGGAATCGAACCTGGGATCTTTCAGTCCGCAGGCTGATGCTCTATCCACTGAGCAAAACTGGCTTCGGCCTTCTTCTTCTTCTTCTTCTTCTTCTTCTTCTTCTTCTTCTTCTTCTTCTTCTTCTTCTTCTTCTTCTTCCTCTCTCTCTCTCTCTCTCTCTCTCTCTCTCTCTCTCTCTCTCTCCCTCTCTCCCTCTCTCTCTCTCTCCCTCTCCCTCTCCCTCTCTCTCTCTCTCTCTCTCTCTCTCTCTCTCTCTCCCTCTCCCTCTCCCCTTTTCTCCCCCAAAATTCAATAAAAACATATCCTTCAGTGAGGATTATAAAAATGATTTGAAGTTTAATAACGTCCTTTAAAGAGTCTCAGCTTGCCTAAAGTTACCTGGTTAGCAGAGTATCAGCTCCATTCACAGTGTGGGTATTTCAAAATATACTAGCTCATTGTAGTCTCCATTTCTCGAGTGATCTTGAATATCTTCACAAACATGAGCAACTGTGATACATTTTTCTTTGAAATATTTTATGCATTAAAATATTTATTTTCCTTTTGGTCTTTAAGCATAAGACATAGGCACTGGACTAAATTATATTCTCTTTTTCTTTAATGGTAAATTTTTGAAATGTAGTTTCAATCACATATACAACTAGATTCAACAACCAGGGAACATTCTAAGTTAGGAAAAGTTGGCATGTTTCTTCTTTGAAACTGAATTTCTTCTTAGATGATGGAAATTTTGGAAAAACTGTCTTTTAGGAGAATGTTTTGTGGATTATTTTAGAATGTAGGTGATGATTCTTTTTAAAGCTGGACTTCGTATGAATTATAGTGCCTAGAATAGTCTTGTTATTTCATTTTCATTTGCCTAATAGTAACAATTTACTCTAATTGAATCTTTTAATCGAGAAATACCAGGGCACTTTACAAGCATTAATTAATGCTCCCAACTCCCCAGTGCGGTAGGTAAGTGTTAGCCTTGTTCTATAAATGGGTAACTGAAAGAACAGAGTTAAGTGACTTGCCCAGGGCCACCCAGGAAGCCAACGGGTGAAAGACCGAGAGAAACTGCCGGGCCTGATGATCATCCCCTTGGTTCTCAAGCTGGAGGCAGGCCTGCGTTTTGATTTATGTGGTATAAGAGAAAAAGGAGAAATAGTGGAGATCCTTTCATCTTCACTTCTTTGTTTCATAGATGCGGGAACTCAGTCACAGAACAATGATGTGACTTCACTACCCAAGATAAATTTGTCCATTCACCCATTCCATTCATTCAACAAATACTCATTTGAGCACCTGTCACATGACAAGCATGCTTAAATTCTGGGAACACACTGACCAAAACAAAGGCCCTGTTTTTGAGGAGGTTATAAGACAATGGAAGGAAGACTGGCAATAAATGTTATGCTGTATCAGGTTGTAATCAGTGTTTTGAAGAAGAAAAAAAAAGCACCCAAAAAAGGAGAGGAAGTGTCTGATGGAGAGTAGGTGTTGCTACTTTATAGATAGTGTGCCGTAAAGATTTCATTGATAGTAAAACATTGAGGTAGAGAATTGGGAGGCAAGACATGCAGATACCTGGAGGAACAGTTTTCCAAGTAGAGGGAACAACATATGCAAAAGCCCTGAGATAAAAGAGATCATCTGGCTTATATGAGGAATAGAAAGGAGGCCTTTACCCAAGAGAAGTAAGCAAGGCGAAGAATCTTAGGCAATGAGATCTAAGTACAAAAGGGGACAATATCTTAGAGAGCCTGGTCAGCCATTGTAAGGACTTCAGTTTTTACCCTGATTGACATGTGAAGCCATGAGGTAATTTGGGAGGAGGAGTGATGTAATCTGACTTAGAGTTGTGAAGGATTACTCTGTTGTTATATGGAAAGAAGTCAGGGATGCAGGGGGGAAGTGTGCAAATAGTAAAGCCAATTAAATGGGTAAGAGATTGTGCCAAAATTGAATATTGACCAAGATAAATGACATGGAATATGAAAAGCTGTCACGGACTGAACAGCTCTGGCATTAAAATCCATTAACTTTAAGGCACAAGATTTTTTCCTTATTATGTTGGGTGTTTAATAGTCTTCAGAAGATTGAAAATATTCCTCTGGGTGAGTAACAGCAAGTGTAAATAAGTTTTCTCCAATGTGTACTCTTTAAGATACAGATGCCTAAAGATGACCAAGGGGTGAGCTGCACCTTAGGTGTGGATGTACAGGTCATTCAGGTGAGACACATTCCAAGACACTGATTCTGTAGATCTAAAGAGAAAGGAAGGAAGGGAGTTGGTCATGGGCTGAGCATCTCCACTGGAAGCTGGAGGATAGTGCTGGAGATCAGCCTGTGAACGCCAGGTCAGTGGACCCAGGTTCAAATTCCAGCTTTGTCTTGGAAACTGAATGACTTTGGGGGCAAATTAACCTCTCGGAGCCTCAGTTTCCTCATCTTTGAAATGTGAATAAAACTGGCTCTTTCTTTGGGTCAGGTAATTCACAAGCTCAGATCCTTGAGGCAAAACACCTACTATTTCTCAGTAGTAGTCATACTCATTAAAGATGCATTTTTATTCTTAGGTTTATTAAGCAAGGTTTTTCCACGGAAATGCTTATAAAACAAGTCACTTTTATACTTCAGTCTTCACTGGTAACTACTTAAGAGCTTCAAGAAAGTTTAGCAAGAAAATCACAGGCCTCAGTAATTCTGTTGGTTCTTTGTCATCTGGTATTTTTAAGTACACGCTACATTACAGAGTCTAAGATTCTTAAATCGTGAGTCATCATCACTTAGCAAGACGGTTCTTTGTGAATGAGCCTATCAATCAGGATGTTTCAGCTGCATGTAACAGAAAGATATGCCCAACAGGGTCTTAAGTGATAAGGACATGTAGTTACTTTTCATGTGAAGGAGTCTGGTAGAGGTTGGTAGAGCAGAAATGGTGTAATACTTCAAAGATCAGAGTCCTGTGATTTCTGTATCTTAGAATTTATCATTCTTATCATTCTGCTTATCTCATCATCTCAAGACAATTGCTCATCTCAACCATCCTAGCTCTGGACATTCCATCCCCACTGTAGTTACACTCAGAAAAGCAGTGGCCCAGAAAAGGATGCTGTCCTAAACAAGCCTGCTCTTTTTATGTTAGAAGGGAAACCCCCAATAGACACCTCCTCATCTCTCATGCGTCAGTATATGTCCACATGACACTTCTAGACCCTTTTGTATCCTTGAAGGGAAAGGATTATCATGCCTGCTTAGAGCAATCATGAGTCATTCCATATAGATGGGAGGAGCCTTCATTGCCTCAGATCAAGATCTCTGCCTTCCCCTGAACACAAAATTAAGATCCTTGGAACAGGTATAAACTACACTTGTGTTCATGTGGGGGCAGGGGGCAGGATTACAGTTGGGCAGGAGAGTGTCTGAATCAGTCCTTTAGTTAGGATAGTGTGTGCTGACGTTTTTGGAGGTGACAATTAAGCTGCGATCGATATCTTCCCAAGGAAGAGGAACCCAACCTAGTTTGTTGGAAGAACAGGGATATATCCATGGTGGCTGGGTGTGGTGGGAAATGAGGCTGACAAGTAGGCAGGGCCAGCTTAAGAGTTTGGATCTTACTCTAAGTAAAATGAGAAGCCATTGGAGAGTTTTAAGTACAGGAATGAGAAGACTTATGTTTCCAAACGCTACATCTGGCTGCTAAGTGGTTAATGAATGGAAATGGCAAGAAGAGAAACAGGGAGATGGATAAGGAGGCTATTTCAGCCACCAAGGCAGTCTAGGGTGGAGGCGTGGGCTGCGATGGGTGATATGGTAGCCAGTCATCACTTTTGACCCCAAACTTTCCCTCCTCCTAGTGTTTCCACCCTTGTGTAGTCAACTCCCACATTTTACCAAGGCTAGTCAATGTGACGAACAGAATAGAGCAGGTCATAAAAGACTATTGCTTCCATCCAGGTGGCTCTCTTTCTTGGGTCTTCCATGCTGGGAGAAGCAGGCTACCATGTTATGAGCTACCCTGAGGAGAAGCCGATGTAGCAAGGAACTAAAACCTCCAGCCAGGTGCCAGCAAGGAACGGAGCCATGCTAACAACTCCATGAGTGACCTCAGCTGAGCATCCTTTCCCGGGGTGAGGTGACTGAAGCCATGGTTGACAGTTTGCTGCCTCATGAGAGAACCTGAGCTGGAATGACCTAGCTAAGTCCCTTCCAGACCCCTGACCCTTAGAAACTGTGTGAAATAATACATCCTTGTTGTTTTAGGGCTCTGTGTGCTGGAATGATTTATTATACCACACTAGATGGCTAATACAGGTGGTAGCAGTGCGGATGGAGAGAATTCGATTTTTAGAAAATTTGATGCCTATGGATTCAGCAAGAATTCCCAATAGATGATGCATAAGGACTGAGAGAAAAGAGTCTTATCAAAGTTAGCTTTCAGCGTTCTTACTTGAGAAACTGGGAGGATTTCAGTGTTGTTTACTGAGGTGCGGAAATTTTGATAGAAGACCAGATTTGGGTAACACAGCCAGGAGTTACTTTTCGGGACATGTGAGAGATGAGAGACCGGTTGTTTCTCAGGTGGGCAATTGACTATGAATCTGGAGTTCCGGGGAGAACTTGGGAATGGAGGAATAGATTTCAGAATCTTCAGAATAGATTTTCCATAGATTTAAAGATTGGATCTGGATGAGAGAACCTCCGGTGAGCGGGTAGAGAAGGGAAGGGGTCAGGGCATGGCCCTAGGTCCCTCAGCATTGCTGCTCCCATTGTGAACATCGGACCAGGGAATGGGAAATTAATATCTATATTAAAACACAGATCACTTTACAAATTAAAACTCAGAATGGGAATACATATAAGTGTTAAGTTGTCCATGCTGGGCCTATTCAATATTGGGCATTCCTACTAGAGAAACCTTTTAAACCTCTTTATGATGTGGCATTTGTGCACTGTGGGTGTGTGTAAAGATTGCTATGGGACCTTAACTCTTGAACTTCCTGACACTTGGTGAATTTTCATTTGAAACCTTCCTATTGTATGACCATAAACTTACAAGTTAAACATGTACAGCTTTGCACAGTGGCTTCCAATGTGTTGAATTTCCAAGGAAACATGTACCATGGTATTGGATATTTATGAGTGTAGAGAAATCCAAGGCAATGTATTTCCATTTCATATTCTATAGCAAATTACAGCTCGGTATGGGCCTTTAAAAATAGATTTGCTTTATTTCAAACAACTTGCCGACCCTGAGTTTTTCTGAGAGTGTTGGTACAGATACTCCTGAGGGCTCTTTTGTAAACGGTGTGTTGTCCCGGAACCTGGTCACCCCCACCCCCACACCCCCCAGACTCCTTGGAAACAGGCAGAATAGGTTATCTTTTGCCTTGAGAGTTTACTTAGGGAAAACTAAGAGCAATTTTCCATTTGAGGTCGGTTTCCATAACATTGAAAGCTTTTAGTCTTAGAGATACAAAAATAATACGGTATGTTTTCAGTGGTCAGGAGAATACATAACTAGCATACCTTGCAAAGAGCTACATTGTGACAGTTAATGCAATTTTTTGTATTGGTAGGATAATGGGACTGAAACATACCAGAACTTCCTGAAAGTTGAGTGTGAATACAATCTTCTCCCTTTGCTCTCTGGACTTTTCTTTTTCCTATCTCAAGGAAGACTGGGTCCCTAGAGCATAAAAACTTTTGATTTGGCTTTACGCTTACAATCTGTATGAATACCCCCACTATCATGCCTGTACTTCAATCATGATATGTTACCAGCAGGTGGCAACAGCGAGTGCAACAGAATGAAAAACCCCAGGTCAGGATCTCTGCAGATAACTTGGAAGGATGGTGTGCCAGTGTGTGCAGAAGGGAAAGGACTGCTATTTATTTAAAGAGAAATGTGCTTCCCCACTCTATCCCACCTCTTCAAAAGCCCGTTCTTTTTCTTCCACTGACATTGATTTGGATCAGGTCAGTACCCTATTAACCAGAGGGAGGTCCTTTTAACAGCCTGTAGATCTTTTCCTCTACATCAAGGGGAGGGTGGTTTGCCAGTGTTTGTTAAAGAGTTCTCATTTTCTGACTTGCCTGCCCCTATGGGCCTCTTAAAACAACGCTGACAGCAAGTGGCAAAGAATAATTTATTACTGAGAAGACTGAGCAAGAACTGACTAATCTGACCCTGTGAGTGGGGCATCAGAAAGCCAGAAAGGGATGACTGGGTTATTTGCCAAAACACGAGAGCACCAGAGCCCATTGGTTATAAAGGCTGGCAGCAGCTGCGGTCAGTTCCCTGACGCCGGCTCCAGCTGGTTGATTCCTTTGTGGATGCCATCGCAGAGAGAGGGAACTAATGTTCGCCTGCGGTGGGTTCTCTGTGATTTCAGAACTAGTGTTGTGACAGGCACATATGGCAGCGCAGACATGCTTGGGCTTGTGCGTGCCCAGTGGAGGTCTCAAGCTGTCTTTCAGGCCCAAGGAGCAAAGTCACCTGGGAGCGAGTGGTTTTTCCAGGGGACATTTGCTCTCTAGGGATACAGACCTTTGGAAGGGCATTGTTTGCATGATGTGGGTAAGACAAAGCATACATGAGTGAGGGTGAGCTTGTCCCATGCGTGGGTCTCCTCTGAGCTCAAAATCACCTTATAGACTTCAAAGAGAGTTAGATCTGAGCCATAACAATTTGTCAAGGGAAATAGATACAAAAATTCCAGGACACAGTAGCAGCCACAGCCTTAGTGGGGCAATTCTAAAAGGGATCCCTTCATTTTGGTCGGAAAGCAAGTGTGTCTTCAGAGACGTCTTGCCTCCCATCCCACTCAGAATCTGAACTGTTAGCAGCTTCCTGAGATGCAATTCTTGTCACCCAGGGGGCCTCTTCATGGCTAAGAACAAAAACGTCATATTTTTCAAAGGAGGGGAAATCGTATTTACCTCACCACCTAAAATAGTTCATTGTAGGAGCTTAGGCAATGGCTTTGGTCTTGCTTATCATTGACATTTTAACTTCTTGGCAAGTTATAAAATGTTTGCATTTCCATTTACTGATCTGTCAGGGTAAGCATCCTGCCTTAGAGACATAATAATAATAATAATAATAATAATAATAATAATAATAATATTGATAACTAATTATGACTATTACTTAGTCACATTCTAATTGCTAGACCATGTGGTTCTCACCTATACTCCTCACATTACCAATAATCCATGTCTGGCTCTTTCTCTATATTCCAAAGCACTTACCTATTAATTAATTAATTACCATTTATTGACATAAGATCTATAAGTGCAAGAATTGTTGGATTCTTTTCTCAGTAGATTTACCCCAAGTACTTTGAAAGTGTTTGACATACAAAAGCATTCAAATTAATATTTAGTAAGTGAATGACAAGAAAACACTCCTGCAGGTAGGTACATACACATACACATCACATACATTCTCAAACACACTCATATAAACTATATTTATTATAAATTATTCTTATCTCTTATTCAACTAGACATAGCAGAATATTTATTTGGAATAGCTTAATAGCCTGCTTCCAATTACTTTATATACTGAAAATATTTCTCTTAAAATATTCCAAGATTTTGATCTTTCATAGTCATATGACCATCTCATAATTATTTCATATTAGAAAGATAATACTCTCTAAAATATGTGAATAATGAGGTATTCTTTTATAAAATAGAAGTATTTTCTTTCATTAAAAATAGTTCAGAAAAAAAGTTATCCAACTCATCTAAATGCACATTTCAGTAGTTCTTCTTGTACTACCTTCATAGTGGGAATGCAAAATAAGTTATTAACCAACCTCATTAAGATCTAAAATGAATCCCTTTATGTGTGTGCACACAAGTGTGTATGCATGTGAGAGTTTGTGAGAGATGTGTGAGAGTGTGTGGGTTGGTGAGCATATGTATGTGTGAGTGAGCATATGTGTGTATGAGAGTGTGTGGTGAAGTCTACAAGGGCACCTTATTACTGCTGTTTGTCTGTTTTAGGTCATATTCTAGACATTCTATTGACATAACTGGCCCTTAAAATATCCCAGAGCCTAATCATTACTTCTACTGTTCTAAGGAGAATAATCCTGAAGTACAGATTAACCAAGAACCTGTCCAAATATTTTGCAAATTTAACCAAGAATCAAGTCCAAGTCTTCGACGTACCTGAAAGATTTTGATCTTTCATAGTCATATGACCAATATATCTCCACCAGAGAAGGGCATTATTATAAGTAATGATGATTTTAGTCTTAATTGTAATGTCCTGACTTTTTCAAATTGATCAAAAGCAGGGGGAGGTGGGTGGAGTTTGCTGACCTTGAAAATGTCTTAGATCCTAGTGTGAACTCCAGATTCTGGATTGCTTTGAGGAATAGTGGAACACATAGCAATGATTAGCAAAATTATAATTTTTTTCTCAGACTCAGACAACAGAAACATCTGAAGAAGATTAAATATCAGAATAGAATGGGGAGGGTAAAAAGAATCATGAAGGAAAATCACCTTCAACATAAAACTAAACACGATGACATCTAATGTCAAGGAGGATTCTTGCACTATGTAGAATTGGTTTGCCACTACAATGATCATTTTGAAAACCAAATCTTCTGCTCTACCGCTATCATAGTTTTTGTCCACTAGCAAATGAAGAGAGTTCCTGGGCTTTGGGGATCATGTAAGCTATTTTATAGAAATAACTAGAGGCCCGGTGCATGAAATTCATGCACGGGGAAGGGGGGTTCCTCAGCTGGGCCTGCACCCTCTCCAATCTGGGACCCCTCAGGTGATGTCCGACTGCCTCTTGCAATCCAGGACCACTGGCTCCTAACTGCTCGCCTGCCTGCCTGCCTGACCACCCCTAAGCTCTCTGCCTGCCTGCCTGATCGCCCCTAACCGCCTCTACCTGCCTGATCGTCCCTAACCACCTCTGTCTGCCTGCCTGATTGCCCCTAACTGCTCCCCTGCTGGCCTGACCATCCCTAACCGCCTCTGCCTTGCCCCACACCCAGGATCCAGGATTCCCTCCTCCACCTGGTCACAGGCACCTGGGACCCTGGCTTCCCTCCCTCTGGCTGGCCTCAGGCACCCAGGACCTGGGTCGGCTTTGCCTGGGCTGGCCACAGCCGCAGGGGATTGTGGGCAGGCAGCTTGTCCATCTCCCAGCCCGCAGGAGCAGGCACAGCTACTGGTACTTGGGACCATGGGGCGGGTGGCTTGTCCCTCTCCCAGGCCGCAGCCTGCCTGGTGCCCATTCATCTCTCATGAGCTCATTTGTGCCTGGCTGGTCCTTATTCCTCTCTCCGGAGTTCATTTGTTGTAGAAAGCAGTTATATGGTTAAACCTCGGACTGACCTGCTGGAAAAGTCACAAACAAGTCCCAAGCTTGGAAGGGCACAGTCCTCTAAGCATAATTAAGCTTGATCTTGTAACTGATCCCTAGATCTTTCCTGGGTAGCTAGTGGGCTGTGGGAGGGGCAGCAGGTGCTGCCAAAACAAGTGCAACTTACAACAACATGGTAGTTACCTTGTTTGTCCCTGATTATAAATAAAGCCTCAGCTTTGCAGTCTGGATCTGTTCTGTGGCCTCATCAAGGCACAGAAGATCCACCTAGACCCAGCTTTTTCTCTTTGTCTATCATTTCTCCATCCTTCGTCGCCCCCACTCAGGCTCGCTGAACCCTTGGCTGTGCTGGCGCAGCCCAAGTGGCGCCCAACGCGGGGCTGAGTGTGGAACAAGTGGCGCCCAACGTGGTGCTGAGTTCGGCCCAAGTGGCACTCAATGCGGACCTGAGTGTTAGGGAACTTCAATTGTTAGGCGAAAGGAGCCCCTTAAGGCGTGCGCACGCAGTAAGTAAGGAAGGGGTACTGTACTAGACTAGGTGTAAAAACATGGGAAATTCAGGATCGCAGGGAAAGAATGTATGCGTATCCATGCTTAAGGCTATGCTCCAAGCAAGGGACTGTTCTGTGAGGTATGAACAACTTTTTGATTTTTTGGAAAACCTGCCCAGGGTTTTAAATATAGAGGCATGGGAGAAGGTAGGAAAACAACTTTGCAATCATTATATAGCTGAAGGTCCAGAGGAAATGCCTGCCTCTGCTTTCAGTCTGTGGCCCCTGATTCGGGACTGCCTAGAGTCCACTCCAGAAGGGGAGTGGAGGAATGTGGCAGGGAAATGCAAATCTTGGCCAAATTGGGTGATTAGTTATTACTTCAAAAAGCAAAAAAGAAAGAAAAAATTTAAGATCTGTTGCTGAAACTTCCACCGAAGTAAGCAGGATGTGGGGGAAGGGAAACACGTGGATATCCAATATGGAAGCCCACTCAGTATGCTAATTTAAAGTTTCCTTTTTCGCCATGAAAAAGTCTTAAAAATTTAGAAATGTGTCTGGAATTTCTGTGCTGGGGGGGGAGAGAAGCTAGCTGTAAGAGAGAATGCGCGCATAGTCCGATTTTGGACATTTAGATTGTCTTAAGCTGGAATCTCTCTGCAAAAACTATAGAAAATGAAAAACCCAGAACTGTTTTTTTTCTTTCCTGAGAAAAATGGCGAAAAAGTCTTCTCCAAAGAAATTCAAACAAATTCCTGCAACAGGATTCGCATTTCCATAATACAGAGTAGTTTTCAAAATACTAATGAACCTTGTTAAAAGGTTAACTTCAAGAAAACCAGTAAATTCTCTGTTATATAATTTATCCAAAGTAAATGCCTTAAAATAATTGGAATTGGATTTGAATCTCAAAAAATTGTTGAAATATAGATAAATAATGTATTAATTATAAAAAATCTCAATAGCCCAGGTAACTGGCTACGCCCTTTGTTAATGGAGGAAGAAGGGTAGTTGCCCTTCCCCCAGCATACAGGTAGACCAGTTTCCTGCCAGCAGCTATCTTTGAAGAATGTGTTGATTTGAATGGCTACAGTTTTGCTTCTTGACTTCCCCAGCAGAAAAATCTTGGTCGTTTTGAAAAGTCAGGCCGCTGGGGCCAAAAAAACCTGTTTCAGTAGCCTAAAAGTTTTTTCCCCTCCCGGGATGGCAAACTCTTAAAGAACCTTTGAAATCAGTTTCCCACCAGTAGCCATTCTTTAAGGACAATCTTTGCATTTGAATACTTGCAGGCTTGCTACTGCTTATTCTTGAAAATACAAAGTGTTATTAATCTAGGAAGTGCTAAATATATTTGACTTGCCAACTTTAAAAGTTCAAAGTGCAAATTAAATTGGGAGAAATTATATAGTTGTGGTAAATATCTAAAGTATAAGAATTTATTTTTGAGAAAGTAAAATGTTGTGTTTTCTCTAGTAATTAGGAATTCAAAATAAGTTGCTTATTATTGGTCTAATTAAAAAGAGGATTAATTCTGTGATCCCAACCAAAATTTTTCTAAGCAAAAACTAGTTTAAAATCTAATTGACATCTTAAGATAATAAAAAATATATTATAATATTTAAATCATATATAGATATATATTTGATGGTTTTTTTGCATGTTAAAATTTCAAGGCTTTAACAGAGATGATTCTTAGAAAGCTCCAAGGGCCCGGAGTAATACAAGAAATGTATTCTCTCTTCTTAAAGGAAATCTTTAAATTTAACAGATCTAATATACTTGAAATTGCATGGAAAGCCTTATCAAATAAAAATTAATAAATATATTTTGAATGTTATGAAGGTTTTTTCCTCTAAGAAGGGAAAAATGAAGTAACTAAATATCTCTTATAATGCAGGATTCTCTGCATTGTGCTGGATTATGCATAGCACCCAAAAAAGTTCAAAGGACATTTCCTTTCTCTTATCTTGGCAGCATTATTGAGGGAAAACAATAAAACCTCAGAAAATTCAAATTCGGACTAACACTTTACTTACATTAAATGACTTCCAAAAATTATTAAGCAATAGTGGAAAGAGCAAATCGTACCCTTAAAATACAATTACTAAAACAGAAAGGGGGAGATGGATGTTATGTGTCACCTCAAAACAAACTCAGTCATGTTCTTTATACTTTAAATTTTTTGAACTGCGATGCAGAGGGTCGTACAACAATCGAAAGGCATCGGGCCTCCTGTGCAATAGCCTCCATGGGGTTAGCCCGATGGAAGGATGCACAAACTGGACAATGGTTTGGACCAGATCCAGTAATGATGTGGGGAAGAGGTTGTGTTTGTATCTTTCCAGAAGGAGCAGTGCAGCCAATTTGGGTGCCAGAGCGTTATGTGCGTCACCACAATGGACCCAGAGAAGCTCCTTGTCCCAAAAGACTGAAAGTTGCCCCGATGACAGCAAAGCAGAAAAAGAAGATGACAAAGGCTACTCAAGAGACCAAGGTGCCAACATGGGGTCAGCTGAAGAAGTTAACAACTGAGGCCCAGCAGATGGCAGAAAAGCAAGAAGTGGAAGCTACTCCCTCAACCATGTTTCTGGCCATGCTAGCATTGGTTAGCTGCCAGTCTTCTGCAAACTCTTTTGCAGCCAATTCTGAGGACTCTTGAGTAAATAAGCAAAAGAAACTTTCATTTAGTAGGAAAATGTTACTGTAGTTTGATTTCATTATTGTTGTGTTGCATTGGCATTATTGTTATATTGCATTGGCATTGTTTTATTAATAGCCATGTCTGGGTTTTGCATTTGCATTGTTTTGTAATTGGATTTTGCATTGGCATTGCTTTGTTAATGTTTTAATAGTCAGAACTTTGTTCTTAATGTTTAAATTTTACTTCCATTATTAGTAGCTTAAATTTAAGTGAGATGTAGGAAGTGGTTATATGGTTAAACCTCGGACTGACATGCTGGCAAAGTCACAAACAAGTCCCAAGCTTGGAAGGGCACAGTCCTCTAAGCATAATTAAGCTTGATCTTGTAACTGCTCCCTAGATCTTTCCTGGGTAGCTAGTGGGCTGTGGGAGGGGTAGCAAGTGCTGCCAAAACAAGTGAAACTTACAACAACATTGTAGATCACCTTGTTTGTCCCTGATTATAAATAAAGCCTCAGCTTTGCAGTCTGGATCTGTTCTGTGGCCTCATCAAGGCACAGAAGATCCACCTAGACCCAGCTTTTTCTCTTTGTCAATCATTTCTCCATCCTTCGTCGCCCCCACTCAGGCTCCCCAAACCCTTGGCTGTGCTGGCGTGGCACAATTTGTGCCTGGCTGGTCCCCGTTCCTCTCTCCCCAGTGTTGAGTGTCTGAGCCATTAAGGCATGGTGGTGTGATGACCATTTGCATATTAGCTCTTTAGCATATAGGATGGGTGGGGCAGAGGAAATGGGTTTGCTAACAAATGGTTATTCACAACTGTCATTGAATTCCTAATAAAGAGATCTGAACATTTTGGTTTCTTTGATGAGCTCATACTTTTGCTTCTTTCCACTTACCAACATATTTCTAGAATTTGGGGAATAAAAGACTTTGGTTCAAAACTTATAAAATGTTTTGTGAACTTCAGAGGGAAAATCAATGTGGTAGAATATCATTACAAAGTGATTTATTAGGAATATTTAACCAGAGTAAACAAATATTGTGCCTGGATAAAATTTTAACTAGTAAAGTCTTAATTGAAGGTCTAATAGTAGCTGTCACTGAATTTAGATTCAAATTGTATATGGAGTATATAGCAGCCTATGATATTATGCAAAAGATTGTTTTGCATATTCACCAAGTTCTTTCATATTTGCCTAACTGAAGTTCAAGAAATTGGTGCACATTGAAGTTATAAAATGTGGCACACTATTACAAAGACTAACTTTTCTTTTGTTTTTCATTTCTTTTTTAAAAAAAATATGTTTTTATTGATTTCAGAGAGGAAATAAGAGGAAGAGATAAAAACATCAATGATGAGAGAGAATCATTGATCAGCTGCCTCCTGCACTCCCCACACTGAGGATCGAGCCTGCAACCCAGGCATATGCCATGACCTGAAATGGAACAGTGATCTCTTGGTTCATAGGTCTATGCTCAACCACTGAGCCACACTCTCTGGTCTGTTTTCCATTTTGTAATGGCTCTGATGATTTGACCAAAGGTATTTATTAAATAGAACATGAAATGCATGTGACAAATTTGCTAGGAATCACTGTGTATCATATAATTTTCAAATGACATTTATGATCATTTTTTCACTTTCAAATAATATATGCTGTTATGGAAAACGTGTACATTTTTTAAAAGCATAAAAAAGAAAGACACTGATCTAGAAATTAGCACTGTTAATATTTTAGGATTTCTTTCCTGTCTTTTTCTGCCACTAGATTTTACATAATCTATATAATTTTTTTACTTCATACTATTGTTTCGCATATTATGAGCTTCCTGTATTGTTTTGCATATTATGAGTTCCTCATATATTTTATAATACCCTGTGAGAGTAGGAAATTAATAGCACAAATAACCAAACCTTTCTATATTTTAACAATATTGTTTAGGAAAACATAATTTAGGTTAGTGATTTTCAACCAGTGTGCCACAATAATTTTTGAAATATTTAATACCTGACTATCTAGACAGGGGCACTGACCTCTTTTCTCTTAGATTGTCAAATTAAAAAATAATAATCGTCAACACAACAATAGCTATTTGGTGTGAATGAAAAAAATTAAACCTTTTTTTTTTTTTTAGATCGGCAAAAATATAACATAATTTTTGGTGTGCTGCAGAAATTTAGTAATTAGTTTATGTATACCATGAGATGAAAAAGGTTGAAAATTGCTTCTTTGGATGATGAAAAAACAATGAAAACTAAAAAGCAAAGCTTCATTTATTTGGGGCAGTACTAAGAAAATATTAAGTGCCCATTAAATGTTTCCTGGCTTCTTGGTACTCCTGCACTCATGTGACAGTGGTTTAAAACCATCATTCCTTCTCTCTCATCATTAATGTTTCTATCTCTCTCTCTCCCTCTCCCTTCCTCTCTGAAATCAATAAAAATATATTAAAAAAATAAACAAAACTATCATTCCGATTTTGGGAGTAAATTTTTGAAAGTTGGATTTCAGACTGGGAGGCTTACTGGGAAATAAAACCATTAAGAAAAACACAGAAATCCATGGATATCCTGGAAGATAGTTAGGTATTTTAGGTTTCCTAAAGTAATGTTAGGCCTGAAGGAAGGCTGACACTGGTCAGCTTCTACAGACTATTTTTTGTACTATGATGTTAAACGAAATAAAAAGTATTCCCATTATCCAGGACACATACATACACCACAGTTTATGTCTTAGTAACATTTAGACAGAAAAGATGCTATTTTTCTGAATATCTTTGTGTTTTCTCTATGATAATGATCTGTAGTTTCCTTCGGCTTTAATTTGCTTTGTGGGGGTGGGGGAACTATTAATACAGGTTTTTAGTCTATTGAAACTTTTAAAAACCTTTGAGCATACAATACCCTCACCTTTCAAGGTATAATATACCTCTTGTTTATTTAACAGGGGGGAAAACCAGAAAAATAACCTCTAGCCAAATACCAACACAGCATTCGTAGGCCAAATTGTTCTCTTTGCTATTTCTGAATAAATCAAAGGAACACATGGTTAGTGGGATATTTTAGCTGCCGAGGTAGCATTCTTTTTGCACCCAGGACTTTGAGACTTTAGGATTTTCAAACTCTACCCTGACCACTCAATCCCCTAGGACAGGTTAATATCCTAGAGCTTCAAATACACTTTGAGTTAAGCAAGACAATTACAAATGTACTGACAGACCTGGCTAGGTGGCGAGGTGGTTTGGCACATCCTCCTGTACACCAAAAGGTTGCAGGTTCAATTCCCAGTCAGGTCACAGACCTATGTTGCAGGTGGTGGGTTCAATCCAGTCTAGCTTTCGTATGGGAGGCAAAGGAAGGAAAACTATCGATGTTTCTCTCTCACATCAATGTTTCTCTTCCTCTCCCTCCTCCTCTCTCTAAACATCAATAAAAACATATCCTCAGGTGAGGATTTTAAAAAAAGTACTGACACAGTTAAGATGAACATTAATTCCTCTTATTTAAAGTTATGAAAAAAGACACCAGTCATGAGCTCCTGCTTCAAAATTTTAGGGTTCATGTGAACATTTCAAATATGGGAGATACTTGAGCCATCTCTGTACTGCCCAAAGCAATTTTTATTTTCCAAAGAGTAACAACTCAATTATTATACCCCAGTAACTATAATAGCACCTCCTGTTCCTCTCAAGAGTCTCTGGTTTAAATGATGAATTACACTGAGTGGCCAGATTATTATAATCTCTGAATGCATAATAATTTGGACACTCAGTGTGTGTGTGTGTGTGTGTGTGTGTGTGTGTGTATGTGTGTGTGTGTGTGTGTGTGTGTGTGTGTGTGTGTGTGTATATTAGAGGCCCGGTGCACGAAATTCATGCATGGCGGGGAGGGGGGGTAGCAGGGGGTGTTGTCCCTCAGCCCAGCCTGCAGTCTCTCCAATCTGGGACCCCTCAAGGGACCTTCATTTTTTCCTTCAAGAGTGTGGTGGAAAAACCCTAGATTACCTTCTTGGATTCTTATAACCCAAATTACCAAGAACACTGCAATTGGTGGCCTACAGGGAGCTTAGCCAATGAGTTGTCAGCAAAGGTATTTACTCTCAAAATTGTTTGGCTCAGTGGATAGACCGTGGGCCTGCAGACTGAAGGGTCCCAGGTTTGATTCCTGTTAAGGGCATGTACCTTGGTTGGAGGCACATCCCCAGTGGGGAGTGTGCAGGAGGCAGCTAATGGATGTTTCTCTCTCATTGATATTTCTGACTGTCTATCCCTCTCCCCTCTTCTCTGTAAAAAAAAAAAAAAAAAAAATCAATAAAATTTTTTTTAAAAAGGTGTATCCTCTGCAGTTCATGCAGCCCCTGGGTTGTGTCCACTGGGCTAGGGGCGTGTCCCTGCCACTCAGTGGTGACTGCCGGGGTCTCCGCACACCCCAGAGGCCAGCAGCCATCCCCCTGTTGAGGGCGCTAGGCTGGGGGCGTGGACACAATCTGCCACTTGGTGCTGGAGCTTGGAAAGCCTCTGGGGCGGGGCGGGAACATCCCTGTCTCCAAACGCCCCAAGGCCAGCAGCCAGCCCCACCTTGGGCCCCAGGCTCGAGGCTTACAGGGACCCTGGGCAGCACGAAGCAGTGGCCGCCAGGGTCTCGGCAAACCCAGGAGGCCAGCAGCAGTCCCTGGTCCTGGGCGCCTGGCTGGGGGCATAGCCCCAAACTGCCGCTTTGTGCAGGAGCCTTTGCAAGCCGCTGGGGGCGGGGCGGAACATCCCCGCCTGCCAGGTTGCTTGATGCCTACACCCATAGGCTCTGAGTGGCCAGGGGGCGTTCTGGGACCCCTGCCGCTCAGGACCTAACCACGGGCCTACAGGCTAGGAACGGCCTGGGTCTGGAGGATGTTTCCTGGACCCAGGCCACTCAGCGCCCGCATATGCAAATTAACCGCCATCTTGTTCGCTCTGATTGGCTGTGGGCGTAGCGAAGGTGTGGTCAATTTGCATGTTTCTCTATTATAAGGTAGGATATTAGAGGCCTGGTGCATGAATTCGTGCATGAGTGGGGTCCAGGCTGGCCAGGGGGAGAGGACACAGGTGGTTGGCCGGCCTGCCTGCTGGTTGAACTCCTGATCAAGGGGACAATTTGCATATTAGCCTTTTATCATATAGGATATACACTGAGTAGCCAGATTATTATGCGTCCAGAGATCATAATAATCTGGCCACTCAGTGTATATGTCTCCTTTACTAATGAGGGAACCAAACCACAAGCCTTGAAAGAGAGGCACAGGTTCTATAACTAGACCAAACTAAGTTCCTGGCAAAGCAGAGATGAGCCTTCTAACTTTCAAACCAGGGTCAAATTTATTTTACTGATGCTATTCATGATCTCATGTGAATTTAATAAATGCAAACCCCCCTTGATTTTTGACCAAGTAGTGCATGCTGAGTGACGCTTGGTGATGGTCTCACTTTGAGAACCTCCAGCATAGAGTGTTGAAGCAACTTTTTCATATTGTGAAGGTAGAGGTGTGAGTGTGCCCCTTCCCCATCTGCAAACATTCACTTTTCCTTTTCAGTACATAATTAATTTTATATGTGCCAGCATTTTCATACAGTAAAAATTAGAGAGATGGGGTGGAAAATTAATTTGAAATGCAAAATTCATGGAAGAAGCTAGGGTGATGTGAGGTTGGCTTGGTCATTTTTTTTCATCAGGTGGCATAGGCCCACTTTTTTGATGGTGAAACTGGAAGGCTATCCCGTTGAGAGGAAGAACATTGCTTCTACATTTATGCTCTAGAACCTTGTCTCTTAAAGTGATCATGATTCGTCAACATCATCTGGAGATTGCTGGAAACTGCAGAGTTAGGAGATGCCAGGGCTTGGTGAGAGCTTCCTGACTCCATCCTGGTTAATTTCCTATAGTGAGCGATCAATGAGGAAATGGGGTCACTGAATTGGAGGCGGCACCCGATGTTTACCTTGATATGGAGGAAGCACACACACAAAAAGGTTTTAATTGCAAAAAATCCTTCCCATTGAGATATTAGTTTCAGGAAGTCTCTGCTTTCAAACTACTTATGAAGGGAGATTGAAGTTTACAATAAATTGATCTGAACTAGTTCTGTTTTCTACATACAATAAAGTTCTGAACTGGAAATCTGGGTAAGGAACACCTGCATCACTCTCTTCATTTGGAGAAATCCATAACTAGAAATAGATGCAAAACTAACATCAGGTAAGAAAAAGAGGAAGGGTGGTGAGTTTACAATCATAAGGAAAGCATCTTTTCAACCAGGGGAAGCCTTATCTCAGCAGTTGCTGAAGCCAAGGTTGGGGGAATCTAGTTGGCAAGAACAAAGTTATGGATGGATAAGCACCACTGAAGTTAGATTCACCTGGAAGTTCTGAAGGTGGAGTTACTAAGAATTTCCAGCAGTGTTATTCCACGTACTTTAAGTTTTCCAGGAATAATTAGATCCAAATGATAAGACAGCGGCATTGGATTCTCATTCTCTCCTTTTCCTCAACAACAAAATGGGAAGACTATTTTCCTGTGAAATGCATATTAAAAAACAGAATTCTGTATGAGTCAAGTAAAGTTACCTTTGCAACTGTAGCAATGGTGAGTCACCATTCTAAATTACTTGTCAACTCTCAACACCCTGCGGTTGCTATGGATGACATCGCCTCTCCTGGAGCATGCCTGGAAGACAGCCCTGAGAGCACCCTTTTCTCTCTGCCTTTTAACAGGCGGAGCTTTCAAATGCACATTTTCCTTTGTGCACCTGCAGTTTTGAGTCAACAAAAATTGCCAACCCAGGGTGATAAGCTCCATATAAATAATTAATGACACAGAACTAATTACTCCTGCATTAGGCCACCTGCACCCTCAAAGCTCAAGAGCCCCAGGTGTGAAAATTGCAGAGACAACTAATTGTGAGCGGCATTTCATCACGTAAACCCTGCAGAGGAGGCCCTGGCTGCTTCCTGCTCACATTTTTTCAAGGTTCAGCAGGCAGAGCATGGGTGGGACTGGCTGCGTTTGTAACTGTCTCAGACAACACAGTGACTCTTGAAAACTGAGCCCTTAGAGGCCACCAGGAGGTAATAGGGATTAGGTTTAATTAAAAGAAAATATGCCTTGAAGGATATAGTTGGAAATTGTTCCTTGAGGTATGTGAACCCTCTTGCAGCAAACCCTAGGTCAGAATGCTGCACTTAGGAGGTATGAGAGTTTTATGTCATCATTCAAGTCGATTCAACCAGAGGACGTCAGGATTTTAGTCTCCAAATACATTCGTGAAATTATAAATCTATACACCTGAAGTTTTAATAATGTACATTTTTTTATGGGGATCTTTGTTTTGGTGCATTGGGTCCCCTGTGTGTGTGTGTGTGTGTGTGTGTGTGTGTGTGTGTGTGTGTGTGATGTAGGCTCCCCCAATCAAGATCTTAAAATTTTGTTTAAAAGAAACCTAAAGAAAACAACTATATAGAGTATGCTGACTTAAACACCGGTAGAAGTTCTCAGGCTGTCTTATAGAATGCTCTATTATTTTGTGTTGGCTTTATATATATATTTAATATATAACATATATTTAAAATATATAACTATATATTTTCCCTTTAATACACACACACACACACACACACACACACTTTTATGTGAATTAGGTCATAGAATACCTATTGTTTTCATCTTGTGAGTTTAAAAACTAAGAAAAAAATCATTTTTTTGGCTTAACTTCTGTATCCACTCCTCTTCCTCCATTTCTACCTGTAAATGAGGTTAACAAGCTACAGTTCCCTCTCTGCTCATTATTATATTTAAATTGATATTTTAATAAATATATAGTTATCTCTAATCACCATTTAAATTAATAGACTTTTTCTTGATTTGAGAGAGAGAGAGAGAGAGAGAGAGAGAGGAACATTGATTTGTTGCTCCACTTATTTATGCATTCAGTGGTTGTTTCTTGTATGTGCCCTGACCAGAGATCAAACCCACAACCCTGGCATATCAGGATGATGCTCTAACCAACTGAGCTACCCATCCAGGGCCTAAATTAATATAGGCTGTTTTGAGCAGTTTTAGGTTTATAAAGATTGAGTGGAAAATACAGAAATCTCATCTATTCCTTCATCTTCCCTCCCCCAGTTTCTCCTATTATTGACATATTGTATTAGTGTAGTACATTTGTTACTGTTGATGAGCCAATATAGATACATTATTATGCATGATTATTATTATATTTTTAACTAAAATCCATAGTTAGGCTTCTCTCATGTTTTACATTCTGTGGGGTTTGACAAACCTATCCACAATAACAGTATCATGCAGAAGAGTCTAAACTGTCTTAAATTTTCTAATCATTTTTTTTAAACAAAATAAGATATATGTTACAGTCAACTAACTGCCTGGATGGATTTACCCCCTTCCTTTTAATGGCTGTGTTGTTTTCCATGGTACAGCCATTTATCCAATCATTTATCCAACCACCATTTATCCACCAATTCCTCTTGTGGAGAATTCACATTATAACCTGTACATGTTCTACTTTTACACCTACAGGATGCACTCCCAGCAGCAGGGCTCAAAGATCAAAGGCTATATGCACTATTAAGTTTAATAAGCATCGCCACATGGCTTTTAGAGATTGTTGCATCAAGTGTGACATTCCCAAGAGAGATATGCAAGTACGTCTCCCCCTGCCCCAATCTCCACCAACAGCAGGTGTTTCTGGCAGTTGGTATTTTTAAACACTTGGCAATTTTTGTTTGAGAAAGACTCATAACACACTAGTTATTTATGTTGGCTCTGCATTCTGACTGGGTTAGCGTTCCAGCTCTTTCACTTTCTGCTCAGCAACCTCGGGCAATTTGCTCCACCTCCCAGTACCTCAATTTCCTCATCTAAAATATGGATAGTAATAATTCTGATTCTATGACATCATAGGGTTGATTGGTTGGCTAGACAAGATAATGCATATAACAGGCTTAGTTTGTGCCTGGCTTAGTCACTTAATGATATTTGTTATTAGAATGTTACAGATTGACTAATAGACCCTCTAGGCAAAATCTAGGAGTAATACTTCATTATGATATTCCTAGATAAACTATGGATTTCTACCAAATTTGATGTGATATACAACGCAGGGCAAACATTCCCTTACTGCCAAATCACAGAATAAAACATTCCTCTGTAAATGTGCAAAAAATTACATTAAATCCAGGTTATTATAGAACCTTACTTAGTTTAAGCACAAACCCTTTGTCAGTGTTGAAGCTATCATCTTGGCATATCAAATTTATTTAAGTGTTATGTCTTCCTTTCCCATATTTAAAAATGAAATAGAAGCTGTTACTATTGAATTATTAAGTAGCCTCTCTTCAGATTTTATTTTTAATCCTTTGGTTAGGCAGCCTGTAGCTGTGCCTCAGGGCATATCACTATGTTCCCTGTGATTCTTTGAGCCCAAGATGTTTTTTTTTCTGATTCTTCCCTTTCCTATGCTGTTTTTGTGACTCACTTAAAATTATTCCTTAACAGAACCTGGGAGCATCCTTTGGGGAGAGAGAGAGAGAGAGAGAGAGAGAGAGAGAGAGAGAGAGAGAGAGAGAGGAAGAAGAATGTCCACAGTATGTAAAAAATGGACAGCAAAAGTATAAGGGGCCTGATCTAACTCCCTTCTAAACTTACCATTCAGAATGGGAAATATACCACTTTCCACTAATTTTAATATATATCAAGCTGTGAGCAAGAAGGGGAAGGACTGATGTTTGACCTCTGTATTTGAAATGGAAGCATCACCTTCCAGAAGCCTGTAGGCCAATGGCAGTAAGGTAACAGGGCCAGTGTCCCATTGTAGCCCCAGGCGAAAGGGCCCTTCCCTCCATGAGAAGTCTCATGATAGGTTAAGAATTTGTGAACACCCTGAGAGTGTGGCTTCTGGTCTCATGCTGGGCAATGTCTAGTTATGACAGAAAACTGCTTATGTTGGGTAAAGATCTTGAAGAATTGTGAGGATTTTTGCATGTTTGGGGGCTTTGGTTCTATACCGAAGCCGGGGCAATGGCTTGTGAACTGGATGGCCTAGTCTACATGGCCTGCTGGGATGGCCCTTATTTCTGGACAAATGTCAGGGCATGTTTGACCAGGGAGTTTTTATTAACTGCTGTAACTAATGACAGGGGTTGAAATTTCCAACACCTTCTCACTATTTTATGGGGTTTGCATGAGACTATTCTAATTAAAATTGGTATTGACTTGAAAATCAATAAAGTTCAGTTCCTGAATAGTAACATTGAAAATTAGTTTTTGTTTTGACAAACAAACTCTAACCAATTCTTATATGACTCCCACACCAAGAAACAATTTATGCCCTAGATATTTTGACTTATTAATTCAGTAAATGCTGCTGAATGTCCATGGTATATAAAAAGTGGGCAGCAAAAGTATAAAGGGCCTGATCTAACACTCTTCTAAACTCACCATTCAAAATGGGAAATACATCACTTTCCACTAATTTCAATATATATCAAGCTGTGAGCAAATAGAGCTGACCCTAAGTGAGTGTGAGAAGAAGAAGGAATTTCTGTTTGGAGGGTTAGCAACAGAGTCACATGGGCAGAGAAAGGGGCCAGACTTTGAATAATGGGTATAGAGAGATTCCAACATCATCACTGAGAGGAAGCCTTCCCAAGAAGCAGTTGTGTGTAGCTGAGAGTGTGAGGAATGTTCTGGAGAAAGGGAATAGATTGGTTTGGATCCCAAATGTGTGGGGTCATTATTAATTTAATATGTTCCCTTTTGTTCTCCTTTCATCCAAATAAATTAGTGAATCAATAAAAAGAAAAACTCCTTGTCACACCATGCATCTCTACACTCACCAAATCTGTTCACCCAAATCCAAGAAAAATGGTGGACAGGAACTCTCAAATTGTGAAATAGTGTTGAGGGTCTTGAACAACAGTTTTGGGGAAAAAAGGACTTTCTTTCTGGAGTTCACAGGGAATTATTAAAATGTTTTGAGCAGCCATGGTGGTGGAGTTGTCAAAGATGAGACAGTCCCTAAGAGACTTAGGGAAAATAAGACATGCCAATTATTTAAATGGATGGAATGATGAGATGGGAAAAACCAGAGAGGAATCTGAAGCTTTACACTATTGAGGGCTGACTAGAAAGTAATATAATTATCGAATGCTTGAGCTGTAAAGTGTGTGTATATAGCTTGAATCTCATTTTCCTCACTTCCTAAGAGTGTAACTTAGGGAAAGTTTTCTTATCTTTAAAATAGAAATCTTTATAGAACCCATATTATTGAATTGCCTAAACAAATCTGTGCTCCAAAAATTTGTTATATTATTAGGAAAACTAGAGGCCCGGTGCATGAAATTTGTGCACCAAGGGGTGGAGGGGTCCCTCAGCCCAGCCTGTGCCCTCTCTCTCACAGTCCGGGAGCCCTTGGGGATGTCTGACTGATGGTTTAGGGGAGCGGTCCTAAGCCAGCAGTCGAACATCCTTAGCATTGCCCCGGAGATGGGAGAAAGGCTCCTGCCACCACTGCTGCACTCGCCAGCCCTGAGCCTGGCTCAGGGCTTCTGGCTGAGTGGCACTCCCACTGTGGGAGCACACTAACCACCAGGGGTCAGCTTCTGCATTGAGTGTCTGCCCCCTGGTGGTCAGTCTGTATCATAGTGACTGGTCATTCCACCGTTCAGTTGATTTGCATATTATCCTTTTATTATATAGGATATTTTAGGCAAGAACACTTATTTTAGACTTTCTCACTGAACTACTTGCGTCTCTTCCATTTGTTAGAATCACTATAGTGGAGGCAGAAATCAAAATTAACGTGCAATAATGGGGCAAATTTTGCCTGGTTTTTTATTTGTAAATTGCATGTAGAATGTCATGGATGATTTATGGAAATTCTGGTAATAAGGAAAGAGAGAGAAGAGGAAGAATAGGAATTGTAGGGTGGGACATCCTGCACCAAGGCAGAGAATTTTTACCAGGAAAATCGTGTGTGATGGGGGGATGGGAAACTGGCAGGAGAAAGCCTGAACCATGTGTGTACTCATTACACTGCTTATTTTGAAAAAGATGTGGAAAATTGCATGCAGAGTTTGAAAATGACCGTCCCAGTTATGATTCACTAAAGAAGTCACTCTCGGCCTCATCGACCTTGGCATTTTTTCAGAGGTCATGTTTACACATAATTTATAAAGTTATAACATGTGGTTGAAAGTTTCTCTGGCATATTTAGAAATGTCAGGGAGGGAAGTTCTCACCATTTCACTCAGCCTGCCTTCAGTTTCTGCCTATGTTTTAATTCCATAAGTATTTACTGTGCTTAGAGCAAAGAAAGGTTCTAGTTTTATGTACTATGGACCACAAATCTAGAGCCCTCTGGAGATTTAGTTCCTGTTGTGTCCACCACTTGGCTCTCAACTGGTCATTTTTCTTTTTTAAAAAATATATTTCATTGAGAGGAAGGAAGAGGGATAGAAAGCTAGAAACATCAATGAGAGAGAAACATCGATCAGCTGCCTCCTGCACACCTCCCACTGGGGATGTGCCCGCAACAAAGGTACATGCCCTTGACCAGAATCAAACCTGGGACCTTTCAGTCTGCAGGCTGACGCTCTATCCACTGAGCCAAACCAGTTAGGGCTCAACTGGTCAGTTTTAAATAATGAAATGTTGTGCTGTGGACTCTGAGAGCATCATTCATCTGGCCCCTTACATTGGTCCTCTTCATTTTCTGGGTCTTAATTAGGGAAAGGTTTTCAAAAGCTTTGAAGAAAAGTCTCCAGGGCAGGTGTCCTGTGCAACCTCGCCTGGCTGCTTCCTTTCCCTTATGATTTGATACCATGAAAGGGAGATGACTTGTGCAAAGGGCCTGACTTATTTCTGGGGAGTTTCCTTGGCTAACTTGCTTTTTCTTAAAACCTGCATCTGTCTGATATTGGTTTGTTGATCCAGGAGCTAAGCAGAATAAATCTACTCCCCCTTTTGCATTAAGAGAGATTAATTTGGAGGCTATCATGTTCCCACATCTCTCCTTGTTTTTCTTTCTGTTACAGGCTAAATTTTCATAGTTAACACTGTTTTATATTTTCTCTTTCTAATACTTGGAACCCATTCTATTAGTAATTAACAGTATAGTGTTATGTCTTCAGCATAATTTAATTTTTTGTTGTTGTTGTAAATCCTCACCTGAGGATAGTTTTCATTGATTTTTAGAGAGGGTGAAAAGGAGGGAGGGAGAGACAGGGGGGCGGGGGTGGAAAGGAGGGAGAGAGGGAGAAAGAGTGAGAGAGACTGAGAGACATCGATGTGAGAGAGACATAGCATGTGGTTGTCTCCCACACATGCCCGGACTGGGGTCGGGGATTGAACCTGCAATCTAGGTATGTGCCCTTGAGTGGGAATCAAACCCAGGACCCTTCGGTTCGAAGGCCGGCACTCTAACCACTGAGAAACACAGGCCTGGGCAGCATAAATTATCTTGATAGGTATACTGGGCTTTCACAAAGTTGAACAACTAACTTTTAAGATTAGTTTCTCTCTGGTAGTTAGCATGTCGACTGTGGAACTGATCATTTTAATTATTTTACCAATTTTTTCTAAAGAAAACTCCTTGCGCCTAATTTCCAGGGTTTGTCAGTCTGCATTCCAAAGAGGTTTTTGTTGACCAAATTCCATTTGGACATGCTAAATATTTTTTTAAAAGGAGTTCCTAGCTTTGGGGACAAAATTAGTTCATATTATGAATTCCCTTACAGCAATATCAAAGCGAGCTCCTTCATTCATTTGTTCATTAAACGTTTACTGAGTGCCTTGCAGATTAGGTCAGTCGTGGTGAAAGATGAGTAATGTTCCTGCCAAAAGCCCCCTGGTCTGTTGGCTTTGCTTCTCCCACAGACGAAGCCCCTCATGCCTCTGAGTGCCTTCATGCTCACTCCGGTGTTTCAGTCACGGACTCTGGAATCTGGAGGAGCAGAGAAGCCAGGGGGTCTCAGCCTCAGCTGAGAACTGAGGTACTTGAAACTCAGAGTGGTCAAGTCCTTTGACCTTTGTCCCACCCTGTTCACCAGGCTCTGCAAGTAAATACATATAGAGTCACCAAAGCCACCTTGGGATTGAATGACATTGTCTTTACATCAAAACAAAAACTGACAAACGAGTTCTTTTTCGAGTGGATTATGTTGCTCTCCATAGATCTCAGAGATGATTTCTGGTGTTAGCTGGAAGAGGACAACTCCCAGGGAAATATTGAGAGGCCGTTATTAAACTTCCTGATACTTCTAAGATACTGGTACAGATTTAGTGTGATTTTTGCAACAAGTTTATCTGTAGGACATTTTTCTAGCCACCTCAACTTTGGGAACCAAAGCAAAAACCCAGAGGGAATCATAAAAATTCTTGGAGCAGCCAAACAGATGTTACAAGTTCTATAACTGAGTTTTACCAAGAGCATTCTGCAAATTCAAGAAATAGCTAAATGTTGTCCATACATTATCTTTAAGATGGCAGGGTAGAATTTCATTAATTTTAGAAAGATGGCTAAACATCTATCTTTTAATGATGGTGGAATCATCAGTTACGTAGAAAAATTACAAATGTGGAATGAAATTGGGTAGGTGAGATATTATTATGATCTGTTGAGTAGATTTGAAATGGAAGATGACTTTGGAAAGAGAGAGTGACTAGAACATGTTTGAGAGGTGTGTTGTTTTTTTTAAAGCAATATTGTTAAATAAAAGGATATTTGAACTTAGGCCTTGAGACCGTGCCTAACCCTTTGAAGCTGTCACTCAGGCTTGGGGCTATGTGGTGCATGCTTTACCTCATCTCATTACTGACTTTGGACCCCATCATTAAGCACATTATTTAACAGTATTGGTCAACGTCTTTTAAAAAAAATGCCACTAAGTTGCAAAAAAGATTCTCAAATGTCACGAATTTTACATGGCATTGCATACAATAAAATTCCAGAACTATAAAACAACTTGGTTAGCCTCGAGAGTTTACTGTATAGGAGAATTTGGACTGTGACCAAGTTATCTAAAGTATAATACTGTCATCCACCTGGGCTGAGCCTGACTCCCCATGAGCTTTTCACTGAGGTAGGAGGTCTTGAACTAATTAGTCACTTCTTGCTAGAGGCCAGGGATTAAATCATGTTTCCTAGAAACGTATAATTCTATAGATCTGTTTTCAAAGCCTTGTGACTCTCAACAGTGTCACCCATCTGCAACGTTGCATGGTATTTTCCCACCAGTACTTGTCTGCCTGGATATAAAAGGAGAGAAAGCATATGGTTGGATTGACCTAAGGTGCAGTTAAAAGACAAGGAACTAAGGAATTAACAGGGCAAGTAGAAGTTGAAAGGACAAACCAGAATGGCTAGGCTGCGTAGGAAAGAAATCCAGTAGGAAAAGGGGAAGCTGGTAGGACTAGAGGGCTTAGTGACTGAGGAAGATGGGAGAATGTACTTAGAATAAAATTTCAGAAGTAGAACAGTTCTGAATGCAGGATATGGCCATGGAAGTAGATTAGCACAGGCAGTAGTCATTTCAGTTACTGGGTTCTGGTAGACAGAGAACCATAGATCTGATAATATCTAAGTTGTCTCCTTGGATGTTGCCAATTAGCACAGGCTATGGTGGTTTAAGAAGACTGTCATGCAGGGACGGAAGTCTTCAGTGAATGACGTTATCTAGGAGCTAATAGGTGTCAATCTTGTGTAGGGACAGGGAAGGATGGAGTTAGGTATCATAAGGCTCTGTGGAGAGAGGAAGTTTTGCAGGAGGTTGGAAGGCGGCGAGGAGCAAGGAGAATGCTGATGTTGAATGTGTCCACGAGTGGTGGGAGATGGGACAGTCTTCCCTTAGGAAAGTTGCAAAGGGGAAAGGAGTGAACTTGTGAAAGGGCATGTTTTGTTTAGTAGGGGACACGTTTGACCTCCAGTTTCTTTAACCCACAAGATTCTAAGGCTCTGTTTCCCACATTCAGACTTCTCAGCGTCATCTATGGCAGAGAGAGAGGCCAATGCTACAACCTTCAGATGAAGAGTTCTGGTTGCTTTGTTTTTAACACCTTGTTTGAAAATCAGCAGCCTGAATCGGCAAGCCTCATCCTTCCCCCGTAATGTTCCACAGCTGTGAATTCTCCAGTTAATTACATGTTGGGTAATGAGAATTGCTTTTATCTGACTAAATTTCAGTTTTAAGCTTTATTAATGGGCTTTCGTTTTGGCTCTTGTGGGAAAAGGGCAGCAAAGAGGCCTATTAAATTTTCTCTTGGTTTTTATATATCTTCCTTCCTTCCAAATAGAACAATAAAAATGTGCTTCCTTCCTTCTCCTGTAACATTCTCTCATCTATTATAACCCAGGCACCTTTTATACCATTTCTGAATCCCAGCTATGCCACTTATTAGTTCTTGAGCTTCTCCCTGCCTCAGTTTCCTCATTTGTAAATTGATTATAATAATGTTATCTGCCTTAGAGGGTTGATGAGGTATAAGAGAGGTAGCATTTTCAAAGCAGTAAAAACAATGTCTGGCAATAATAAGCCCAATGGGAAATGTATGTTAAATAAAAATATTCCGTGTGTGTGTGTGTGTGTGTGTGTGTGTGTGTGTGTATGTCTGGTAATGCTTTAGTAGTAAAACTTTCTGGGAACATTGCCACAGAAAACAAAACACAAAGCCATTGACTAGTGTTGTCATCTTTTAAAGATGAAAGTCTTCTTTGTGGAGCTCCCCATTGTGGTTCTGCAGACTTGTATATCTTTAGTAGAATCCTGTGAATAGACACATCCTTAGTATCAACTTGGTCACTTCCTCAGCCTCTATCACCACGGCCACTTATCTCTCCGCTGTCTCACACTTGTTCCCGCTAAAGATTAGGGATTGCAATCAAAGTCTTCCGTAGAGGATTGGAAAGCCTTCTTCTGTGTTGGTACACTGTCCCAGAGCCTCTCAAGGCTAGTGGTTGGGCCATTTAAGGGCCTGAGCCGAACTTAATTGTCAACCCACTTCCTAACCAAACCTCTAACTCAATTAGCACTTATTTGACTGTCTAAATCTTTAGCTTGAAGCACCCTGCCAGTTTGGGTGGGAGCTTTTGGTATTAAAGACTCCCTTTTCCTGGGAACTCAGCCCGGACAAACCAATTCATTTCACACTTCTTTCCAACCGCCTACAAATGGGAAGCAAATCTCCATCCCAGTTCAGCTACTGGGATTCCAGCCAGCAAGCTGATAGATCCCATCAACCCATCTCTTAGATTACCTATTTTTTTTTCAGACTTATAATAACTTTGGAATAACACCTTTGCTTGGAATAACCATTTAATTGAGGGGCTTCACATGTTGGCTGGCAGTTCCTTTGGGAAAACCAACATTTTTGAAGATGATGTTTGTGTCCCTCTTAATGTCATTTTATAACTTGAGTGTTAAAGTTTGTTAAGCAAACAAGTACAGCCTTCAGTTTTGTACTAACATTTTATGACTGGTGAATTCAGTGACCTTCTACTTAGGCTTTGATCTTAATTATTTTAAATATCATAGGGTCTGATTCACAAGGCAGTAACGGCAGATCATTATTCCTGGCATGATTAGTCTAGGTTAGAAATGAGCTTTGATGCCCCCGGCACTATGCTCTAATACTTTCTGAAATGGAACACCTGTGTAATGGCTGCACAAATCATGTGGTGAAATCAGTCTCTAATTTAATGAGCTCTGACTTCACATTTGTGTGGTGATTCTAAGAGTTAAATAGGTATGCATAGTTTTGAATTTGCCGTGTTGTACAATTACATGCATGCTCCGCTTATGTAACTTTTTACCACTAATTTGTATGAGAAAACTTTGCATCGATAAGCATCTGCAAATTGAAAATGATCCTTTAACGCTATGTATACATCGATCTACTTGCCAAAAGGTAAAGAACAGTAACAGAATGTCCTCATGATTTTTATCCTCAGAAACTTTGGATGAAATCACAAGTGAATATGAAATTTTTAGTACCTACACCAGAGGTTCAGAACATGGCCAATAGCTATTTAGAAAGTTACTCTTTAATTTTGTGGTCTCTGGACCAACACCTCACCTGGAAACTTCTCCACATGACAGAGTAATTCTTTTAGAAATTGATTTAAATCCATTCCTTGCTGCCTAAAACCTTTCATGTACACCCCTCCCCCCATGTCACTCAGAGTAACTACTGTTACACATAGATATGTTCTGCTAAAACATTTCAAGCCAATGAACAATCTAAGAAACATATTAATTCTTCCTGGAGTGAATGGAAATTGGGTATCATATGGTGTCTACTTCCCTAATCATATTTTAACATGCAGTTACTTTTCACTTCCCCAAATCATTGACACTACTAGGGTTTATGTCACTGAACTTCCTTTACTGAAAAGGAAAGGGATTGCTACTGGCTGCCTAATCTTCCTTGTTCAGAATTCTAGGAAATCAGGCTTGTGGGAAGGGAAGGTGGCAGACTGAAAGAGAATGTGCCTAGAATTAGGCAGCTTCTCAAAAAACTACCTGGGAAAACCTTGTTATGCTGGTAAAATTGCACTTCTCGCTCTTCTTTCTTGCTATATAACTTGTGTTTCTTTACCTTCCTTCCTTCCCATCCCTCCTTCCTCCCTCCCTCCCTCCCTCCCTCCCTCCCTCCTTCCCTCCCTCCCTCCCTCCTCCCTCCCTTCTCTACTTTCCTTCACACCTTCCTCATGTTCCTTTGAGAACTAAAGCATATTGTGAATTGCTGACTATTATCTAAATGTCTTCATGTTTCTTGCCTTATTTTAAAGATATTTTTAGTTATTATTGTTCATGTTTCTTTAAACAAATCCCCTAGAATTCAAAGGTCAAGATATTTTTATGTAGCAATTGTATGGATCTCCAAAGAGGAGACCCCATACCTCTGCTCTGAATGCTCCACAGCATTTGAGCAGTCCTGCTCAACTAGTTCACCTGGAAACACCTGTCTGTGACTGACAGCCTTTTATGGGCCAAAGTTTTTGCCATCAGGTTTCATAAAATCATTTGAGATTTATGCAGATTATGTTTTCTATAAATCCCAGCAATGATATCTCCCATGGCACATGTTCTGGAATTTTGACAATCTGTTACCTGGAGGTGAAGTCTATATCCTCCCTCCTTGAACCTGGATGGGCCACTAGAATTGTCTCAATGAGTAAAGTAAAATGAAAGTAAACACTATGTGAATTCTGAGGCTGAGATTATAAAAATGTGTGCTCCAGAACATCTGGGATAGTCATGCTGGGAGGAAGCCCCAAGCAGCCCATGGGGAGGCCACCTTGAGAGGAACCATGGCCCCTAGCTTCTAGTCCCAGGTTAGCTCCCAGCCAGCATATAGCCCTGAGCAAACCATGGGAGTCAGCCATCTTAAAGATAGTACCTCCAGCCCGGAGGTGAGTTGCATGGAGCAGAGATGAGCAGTCCTGACTATACCATCAAAAATTGTGTATTCATGAGCAAAGTAAATGACTATTATATAGCTACATTTTACTAAAATTTAGGGTGATTTGTCATGCAAGAATAGATAACTGATATTTATATACATATATATGTTAGAAATTCATTTATGGATTTAGCCAGAGTTTGGAAGACACTTAATGATCAAATAGTACAACCTACTCATTTTATAACCAGGGCCACCCCCAAAGAGTACCCATTGCCTCAGCTTCCTCAGCTTTTCTGAAGCATTTACTTTGTCCCAGGGCCATAATTCAAATGCAAAAAACTCTGGAATTCTGCCCAGGATTAGTTTAACTTTCTAACAACTTATCACATTAGGAAATGATGAACTACTGTTCCCAGGCCTATGTCAGACTCCTAGAAGCAAGGATGGATGACCCCTGAGAGACTTCATATCAGGAATGAAAGGAATAAGTGTGAATTCCACGCTCAGTCACAGCCATCATCTGGGCAGCTTTAGCTTTGTTGAGGGGGAGGAAGTGCCTCAAATAAGACATGATATAAAAAGGGAATGAGTCTTCAGGGAGGGGTAAGATTGAGGCTAGCAGGACTGACCTGCTCTTGAAAGCATGGCCTCCAAAGAACTTGGATAGAAACTAAGTCCAGAGAAGTGTGTCTGTAAAGAACCATCTTTATAGTCCGGCTGGTGTGGCTCGGGAGCTGAGCATTGGCCCATGAACCAGGAGGTTACGGTTTGATACCTGGTCAGGCCATATGCCTGGGTTGTGGGCTCAATCCCTTGTAGGGGGCATGCAGGAGGCATCTGATCTATTTCATCAATGTTTCTATCTATCCCTCTTTCTTCTTCTTCTTCTTCTTCTTCTTCTTCTTCTTCTTCTTCTTCTTCTTCTTCTTCTTCTTCTTCTTCTTCTTCTTCTTCTTCCTCTTCCTCTCCCTCTCCCTCTCCCTCTCCCTCTCCCTCTCCCTCTCCCTCTCCCTCTCCCTCTCCCTCTCCCTCTCCCTCTCCCTCTCCCTCTCCCTCTCCCTCTCCCTCTCCTTCTCCTTCTCCTTCTCCTTCTCCTTCTTCTTCTTCTTCTTCTTCTCTCTCTCTCTCTCTCTCTCTCTCTCTCTCTCTCTATATATATATATATATATATATATATATATATATATATATATATATATATATATGCGCACACACACACACACTTATATATATATATATCTATATGTGTATGTGTGTGTGTATTTAATTTTTTTTAAGAACCATCTTGACAGTACATAGTAAGAGGAATTCAACCTACTAGGTGTGGGTCGAGTGTTAGAAATCCCTGGGCAGAGACAGAGTTCAATGCCAGGCAATTCTAAGCAAAGTCCATCCATGCAGTGGTGAGGACCTCCCCAGTGTCTGAAGTCCAGCCTTTCTTGGAGAGAGGCCGGCCAGGTCAGGCAGCCTGTCTGAGCTGTGGTTCAGAACAGCACTCTCAATCTGAAGGGAACTGGATGGCCAGCTAGTAAGGAAGGCAGACAGAAATGGCTGTCCCTTAGGGGGCTAACTTGGTATTTTTATTGTTGGTCTATCTACTGCATAATATTGTTCAGGATATTTCTCAGGCTGTAAAAAGTAAAATGGACATGTAAATGGGTCCATAACACTGTGAGTTTTTTTGCCTTGACTGTCATTTTTTTTAATGTTCTACTGATTTCAGCATAAGCTCTCAATCACTCGATTCTTTTTCCCTGCAGATGGTATAGACCCAGCTTAATTGTAGACCCACAGAAACTTGAGTGAGATCATCCCTTGGGTAAATGGGTCCTTCTGCCAGTGTTACAGAACACTGGGAAAAAACCAAGCCACGCTTAGAGAAAGGGGGTTACATTTTATTAAGCGCAGGGCCAGAGAAAAATATGCCTTTCAAATTCTGGGCCACCCCACATGGAGGAAACCTTTACTATTTATACTTTTCCTAGCTCTTTTGTCTCCCAAATTTGGAATGAGACTTCCGGGCCTTCTGGGAAAGAAGGCCTATGTGCTGGGAAGGGGCCATGAGACCATATCTCAAGGCCTGGCCTGGTGTCAGCACTGACAACTCTGTCTGGGGCATATAGTCCATGGCCTCTCTGGAATGGGAGTAAGACTACTCCCGTTATTATTTCCTTATTATTTAAGCAAGCAAGCGTTTACAGAAGCCAAAATAGCAGGGTTAAAATTTTAAACAGCAGTTTTTATATAAGATGGATGCTTCACCAGTTTACAGAGGTGGCGGAGGGGAGGAAGCAAGCTAGAGACAGGTGTGCAGCAAAGAGGATTACCTGGTGATTGTATGGCCAAGTGGCCCAAGCAGGGGCCTGAGAACACCAGGCAAACACTGAAACAGTCTTAGGAACAATTTGGTTATCTTCTGTAGAGAACCAAATAAAAAAATGTGGGGAGGGGGAATATATATATATATATATATATATATATATATATATATATAATTTACTCTTTTATCTTCAGAAATTAGGGTCATGCCTGGCATATAGTAAACATTCAAAAATATTTGCTGGAGGAAATGAACATACACAAACCCTGCAACTCCCCCACAGCGCGTCTCTGGGATAAACTCAGGCCGCAGACCCTAAGTTTTCAGTCCCTGCAACCATCTTCCAAAGTTTCTTTCGCTTCCTTCTTTAAAATTATTAGTGATGATAGATGAGCAAGGGCCCTCTTTGTCAGACATTCTTGTCAATATTATGGAAAAATACATTCTTTTGACCATTCTGTAAGTGATTAATCAAAACTTCCAAATGCAGTAGGATGAAGACTATGCATTCTCAGGCAGACAAATCAAACAGAATATCCCCAGGCCCCTGCCTGTCCCACAGAGCGCTTTCTATTTCCTGCTTAAAGTAACATAGGCTATGCTCAGGCACTATTAGTTTGGGATCCTTAGCCTTCTGTTTGGGAGGCTTCTTCCTCTTGTTTCAAATGTCCAAAGAGTAGAGACCTGCCACCCCACCCCCCACCTCCCCCGCCCCTTAAATAAAGAAAAACAGAAGTTAATTCACCGGAGAGATCTGTGGACATGCCAGGTTACAGCTTCCCAGGAGCAAGGAAACCTGACTCTCCCTTTAATAAGCAGATGGTTGACCTTGGTGACATCCACTTACCACTTTTCCTTTCTCATGTGAGACCCTGGGAGGTGGTTTTCCCTCTCTTCTCTGGCAGATATATTATGAAATTCCAAGCGTAGACATTTTCAGGACAGAGAGCAAGGTATTACAATGAAGCAGAGCACATTCCCTGCTTCCGGTTCATTCACATGTTGTAATATTCAGGGGTCATCTTCTTGAATGAAATGATCCTGTTCTTGTGGTTCCATATTCAAGGAATAAGGGTATCCACTTACCAAGCTTACTTTATCCCAGTCCTGGAAGATGCTAAAGTGTAGGAGTTAATTTTGTGCCCCGTGCCAAGTTCCTCTGAAGATTTTGGATTTCAGCCTCATTCTATGCCATTCCTGAGGGTCCTCACGAGACGAAACCTCGTTGACATAGTGCAGCAGTGAAATCACCTGTAAACTGGCTTTTTCCTCCTTCCTTGTTTTATTCTCCTGGGATCGTTCCTATTTCCTATGGGATCACCTAGGAGAACTCAAGCGAAGACAAACTATTACATGAGAAGGAGAGCAGAGAATACTGCGACTTTTATATGAAATACACAGACAGTGGTGTGCTGGTTGTCAGTTCTCCCAAAGAAAAATCCCTGCCTTGTAGCATGTGATGATTTCTGTGCTGTAATATTTCTATTCTGACCAATGTTAAGCTACTAATATATCCCTAAGCTCAGTGGGATGAGCTGTGTGCCATCAGCTCTCTAGATACAAGCTGGCGTCAGGACATCACTCCCAGAGCCCAGATCAATACGACCATGCAACTGACCATGGATAAATAGCAATTAAGAGTGTAGATACTATTAATGCTCTATTGTCTGTTAGATGCTCAAGCACATTGTACTGCATATTGCTTTATTTATTTTAAGCATTAAAAATGCATATTTTACCCAGACACCTATATTCAGAATGTAAGTCACTGATATTTGAAACTGCATTTATTGCATAAGAAGCAGTTTCCATCTCCCCAGAACGAAACAGGTGGAAGAGCTATTTACAAAGGAGCAAGCAGGGTAGAGAGAAAGTAGATTTGGGTCTATGTTATTAATCCTAGGTCTGAAGAGGTGACAGGAAGGTATAGTTATCAGAGGGCTGTGCAGAAAGAGCCGGCTGACAGGAGTTGAAAAATTGCAAAAGGTATAGCCAGCCTACAATAATTTGTCAGGAGGCTGCAGGGGTAATTATTCCAATAGTTCTCAACTCTTTTCCAATCTTCTATGTGGGCAACCCATTGGCAAAACCATCTCTGCCCTTGAGAAGCTTACAGTCTGGTTCTAGTAGAATCGGTGCATTCATTTGGTCCTCAGAAGATTCACTATATTGGCACAAGAACACGTTTCACAAAATGAACTAATTGAGGCTCTAATGAAATAGGTTACAATCAAGTTAGGTTGCAGTATAAAATAATAATAGCGCTTGGGCTGTTTGAAATGATCAGGGGAAGTGGAATCAAATGTAGTGCTGATCTGTTTGCTGGGCAGGCCGTACTTTAACTATATAATGAAAGTACCACAATCGAAGTTGGGAGAGTGGAAATTTACAAGGCAAGTACGCCAGGGAACATTCTGAAGGAAATCCAAGGAAAGGTGTCTAGACAATATTAAGGAGTGGCTGGACAACGCCGTCAGCTGGTGACACAAATAACTATCTGTAAAGTTAGTGGCTCAAAATGGTTGCCATAGATACTCCTGGAATGGAACAATAGGGTTTCTAGCAATGCTTTCTTTCCAACATATTAAAATGTCTGAAGGAAATCGCTTTGATTTTATTTTTTATTTCTTGCCTACCGACCTGTCCATGTGGAAAGCCTCAGGTTTTAGAATATGGGCCTGGGAGCAGCCATCTACCCTGACCTAGATTTTGACCTCATTTTCCTTTTCAATCTTTGGTCAACAGGTTTCAGAGAAATTATAAAGCCCAAGACTTGGATTTAATCTTCACTATTGCTTTCCATTAGTGAGAATTTGGGAGTAGGGCAAGGCGGAGAAAGTGTTGCTTTTAGTGAAAGTTTTTTGAAAGATATTCAAATAAATGATTCTTAGTTGAAGTCATTAGACTCCTGGCAGCTGAAATTTCTATTGAGTTTCAATCTGTTGCTTATGGGACACGGCATACTGCAGCTTGAACGGTGCATGCCAGGCTTCCATGCACTCAGCCCCTCCTCCCCGGGGCCACGGCTTTAGTAGGACCTTTTTCTGGAATGTGGTTTAAGCTGGTCTTTATAAAGAAGGAAGAGAGAGGAATATGATATACTAGACAGAAGAGCAAGAGAGTTTACCAGGATGCTTTTGGTTACAATTAAGAAAGGACCCAACCCTAATTGACTTTGGTTTTCATATCTGTAACTTTTATAAGGCTTCAAACCTGGTTTGCTCCTCTTTCCAGTGAGTCTCTCATTTCAGCCCTCTTCTCTGTGTTGTTTTTGTACTTGTGGTACCAAAAGAGCTACCATGGCACCATAACCACACCCTGCATCACCCAGAGCATAAGAGTCACTGTTCCAGAATCCTCAGGGAATTCCCAGAAGTCACTGTGAGTAGACTGACTTAAGTTACACACCCATTCCCCAGATCAATCCTGTGGTCAGAGCAATAGAGAGCATGATCTTCTCCACCCTCAGTCTGTGCCTCTGAAACCACATTCACACAAACCAGGCGTGGAAGGGATGGTAGACAGGTCGCCATGGCTAAGAGTGAATGTGAGAAAGAAAGAAGAGAGGGCCAGAGGAGAGTTTGACAATAACAAGGTTAATTTTACTCTGCAGCTGGCTCAGCCATACCAAAACTATTTGAATCAGAGGCAGTGTCACTGAAGTAAGCTAAAGTGGTTGTGTCAAACAATAAGACAATTTTAGCCCTATTGCCTATAAACTGTGCGGTTTTGGATGGGTTGGTTTATTTTTCTCTCTCAGTTTTTTCAACTGTAAGATATGGTTAATAATTACTATTGTGCAGGATTATGTTGATAATTAGCTAAGATAGTGTTTCTAAAGTCCCTACTGTAGGATCTTGCATAAAATAGACACAAAATATATGGTGGAATTAATGGCCAAAATAACAATAATTTATTGCTACTATATTTAGTTCATTTTATGCACTCCCAAGGTGGCACTAACTATATTTTAGAGTTATTTTGATAATTATAAAAGTGTCTCTAAAGGATTCTGGAATAAGTGTGGAGAAAATTAATATTAGAATTAAATAATAACAATATATTTTATTTAATATTATATAACATATAATTATTATTTATCCATAATAATCTATTACTAATTTTTCATTTTATGTAATTCCAAAGTGCTAATTTGTAAAGCAGCAATCCCTTAAATATTTAAATTTAAAAAATGGTAGTTTATAAGATTTGTCTTATTACCATATGGCTCCACAGCATAGTCATTGTGAAAGGCCAATAAATAAACAGTCCTGGTTATGATTCACTATTATTTGTTAGCTGTGATTACTAAAGGCTAACTCTTAACATGTATTCATTTGTTTGCAATGCTATATAATTTCCCCCTTTTGGTATTCAACACCTCATATGCACATGAGACAATTTTGAGAAAATAAGGTTCAGATGGCCACGACTGGATTAAGGGTTGAGGTCCATGGATGGCAATACATTGCTAGGTTATACGTTCAATTATATTCTCAATGGATTGTCTTTAGAAATCTTATTCTCATAAGCTGCTTTTATAAACTCAGGGGCCTTAGGCAGTGGATCAGATGAAATCCGTACATCATGGCAGCCTTTAGTGTATGTTTTGAATTGTTTGGCCTTCAACATTCAAAATGGTAATATATTTCTCACATTATACTCTTCCATATTCACTACCATTTGTTAATTACTCATTTCTGGTATTTTATTGTTTAATTCCTATGGCAATCTTGTTTTTAGTTCCAACTGTTGTGTTCTGTCAAAAGCTCCTTTTAACATAATCAGTGGTTAATTTCTGTCTCATGATCCATGTCATTTTCCTCTAATTTTCGCTAAGCATTTCTTCCATGACTTCTCTGGGTTCTTTTCCAACTTTCAACCATTTCAGTATAGCCTAAAAATACTTAAACCTTGTTTAAGTCTCAGAAACACATATGGTTATTTGATCCAGTAAATAAATGATTAGCAATTCATAGGATTATTAAAGCTTTTTTATGTCCTATATTAAATTTCAATTGAAAGACGATATTAGAAATTCTAACTTATTTTTAAAGAGTAAGTAAATAAAGGTTCAGAAATGCATGTAATTCTTATTAAATACTCTTACTTGTCACCTTTAAGCATTGACATTTATCAATTAACAGACTTGATTTATCAAGCAATCTCTGTGTGTGTGGTCATCCTTTAGCTGGCATCTTCATGTGAAACTCACTCCTACTGAATCTTAAAGACACATACATACATACATGTGCACACATCCTAGGTTATAGGGGAGGGAAAATTGCATTTAGAGATGCACAATCAAGTGCATTTACATTTCTTAGAATTGAATCACCAATTAAAATAATATTTGGTGCTTTTTGATATCAGGAAGTAATAACATAGGCTATCAAAGCATAAGTTCTTTGCAAAGAGTACATTTTAGAGTCAGGTGTGTCTTATAAAACATCAGATTTTAATTATAACATGAAACCATTAAAAGAAGAAAAAAACATCATAGTGCTGATGAAATAGTAGTTTCAGTAAGCACAAGGGCTTTAAACATGACTAACCACAAATTATTTACAACCAGATAGAAGGGAATAACAGGAATGATATTCCTTGATGAAGGACTTCAAACTCATGGGACAGAACCAGGTTTTTTCCTAAAGAAATTTCCCCAGAGACTCCACTTTGAATATGATGCATTTGATAAAGGATATTTTTATTTTTCAATTTATTTTAGTAAAATTAGAGCAATATAATGTAAAAAAAGAGTAAATAAAACTCAAATAATAAACTAATTGAAATAAAATTATCCTATATAATAAAAGGCTAATATGCAAATTGTCCCCTCAGGAATTCCACTGACTGGAAGTTCGACTGCTTGCTATGACGTGTGCTGACCATCAGGGGGTGGCCCAGAATGAAGGAAGGCCCTGGCTGGCAGCCAGCAGCTAGTGGAAGGAAGGCCCTGGCCGGCAGTTGGAAAGCCCTAATCAGCCCTGATTGCCAGTCAGGCCTAGGGACCCTACCTGTGCACGAATTTCATGCATCAGGCCTCTAGTCTTTATATAAAGCATATTATAATTACGTATTATATAATGTACAATTTTATATACTTGAAACCAGAATTGCCTCACTTAAATTGATTGAGGTGCCTCGTAGAATGCTTTTTACTTAGTGCATGTAAGTACCCTATATATGACTTTGGCATATGGCATTTGGTAACAGAACCCTTACTACAAGAGTGTTTAATGGGAAAATAAATTCTAATTTACAGGCTTGCCCTGTTGAAAACCATTTTTAGGAATGTAATGTGTCTTTGGTAAGAGGATTGTATTTATTCATTCACATCCCTTGTTATCAAATGTGTGTTGACCAACTTATAAATATTAACAATTTTTATCTCTGTGGGGTTGACATAGCTACTTACATGGTAGGTTTGTGGAAATCTTATGTTGTTTCTTCTTTTGACATTGAGATGAATAAAAAGACTACTGAAGCGTTCCTGAGTTTTTTTGCTGTGTTGCTGTGGGCACATTGCTTTGACTTTCTGAATCTTAGTCACTTCATCTGTAAAATGAGAGGGTTGAAGCAGATTATCTTTAAAATGTCTTTCTATTTCAGATTTTAGTTACAGGATGAACTAAAGTTGCTCATTGTTAGCACATTAATATGGGCAAGGTAACTAACATGGGCCCAACTGTGTACTTCTTGTCTCAATCCAATGCATGGAGATGCAGTTCACCCAGTTTGTAGGTACTTGCTGGTACCTACACGGAGAAGCACAGCTTAGATGAGCCTACATGGAATTAGAAAAGTTCTAGATTCTTTTTGGAGCTTCTTCCAAGGGGAAAGATATTTCCCAGGTCTCCACGTGAGCCAATAGCAATAAGAACAGAAAACCCAATTAACTTTTTAACTTTGAACTTCCATCTTCAAACAACCTTCACTTCTAGAACAACAATAACCACTTTTGGTATACGGTTGAAAATTTACAAATGCCCTTAGAATTTTAGAACTTTTCTTTAATGTTAACTTTAACATTATATATATATATATATATATATAATCTGCCCATATTATACATATGTAACATATATACAATATGTATATATTATTCTTTTTATATATATAATATGTGATATGTATATATTATTCTAGTGGGGACCCTACTTTCAATTGTTTTAATTCCCAGAACATTTCTGAGGATATTCCCACCTATTTTTCTCTGTCCCAATCCTGACAATTTTCTTATAATGTTTGCATTTATTTTATTTAGGTGTGTTCACTCATTTTCCAGTGTTCCACACTAGAAAATAATTTCCATGGAAGACAGAACTTTAGCTGTCTTGTTATTCTTACATACCCAGACCTGACTGACACAAGTTTATTGTGTGCAATGTTCCATGAAAACACTGTTTTAACGATTATCTAATATCCTTCCATAATTTTGAGGTAGTTTATGTAGTCCTTTTTGACAGATGAAGGAACTAAAGATACTGAATAAATCCAAGTGGATTAAAATTGCTACAAAAATATTACCTTGAATATTTAAAACAAGTGTATAACAACAATAAAAAAAATAAGCAAGTTAGTAATATATCTGATGAGAAACACACTTGAAGCAAAACAAGGAAAGAAGTTGAAAAACGAAGAGATGGAGAAATATCCACCAGGAACTGCAAGTAAAAATGGACAAATCCATAATTATAAAGGGGTATATATGCACATTTCTATCCAAAACTGACAAATGAAGCCAACAAAAGATCATTATAGATACAAAAATTTCAACAATTAACAAGCTTGATATTAACCTTACCCTTTAACTTGGCAGTTGCTTCTTTATCATTCTTTTCCTTTAAACGGGCTTCATTGAAGTATACTTCAACTAGAGTAAAAAGCATAAATATTAACTGTACTGTTTGATGCACTTTGACAGATGTGTACACACAGGTAATAATTGCCCCAATTAGGATTAGAGCATTTTCATTATCAGAGAATCCTCCTGTGACCCCTTCCAGTCAACTCCCACAACCCACCTCCAAAGGCAACCTTGACCTGATTCCTATCACGAAAGCTTTGTTTTCTTCTGTTCTTGAACTTCATACAAGTGAACTAATATAATATATTCTTTTAACAGTTTGTCTCCTTTCACTAAACAGTGTTTTTGAGATTCACTGATATTGTTGCATTTATCAGTAGTTCATTAATTTAAAGATAAGTAATAGTTTATTCGAATACTTCTATTTATAATTGACATTTTATCATTTAAAAAACAATGAAACATTTTAGAGTTATTTTCTTTTTTTAAAATAATTTTTATTTTTCAATTACACTCGACATTACATATTATATTAGTTTTGGGTGTACAGTATAGTGATTAGACATTTTAATAACTTGCAGAGTGATCACCCTGATAAGTCTAGTACCTATCTGACACACATAGTCATTACAACATTGTTGACTATATTCTCTATGCTGTGCATTACATCCCTATAACTGTTTTTATAACTGTCAATTTGCACATCTTAATTCTTTCCCTTTTCATACCCATCCCCCTAATATGTCCCACCCATTCCACTTCAGATAGAAAGATAAACACATTTCATGCAAATGGGAACCAAAAAAATAAAAAAGCTGGGGTAGCAATACATACATCAGACAAAATAGACTTTAAAACAAAAACTATAACAAGAGACAAAGAAGGACCCAGCAGTTTCACTTCTGGATATTTATCTGAAGAAATCCAAAACACTAATTCAAAAATATATATGCACCCCTATGTTTATTGCAGCATTATTTACAACTAGAGGCCCAGTGCACAAAATTTTTGCACTCAGGGGTGGGGGAGGTCCCTCAGCCTGGCCTGTGCCCTCTTGCAGTCCAGGACCCCTCAGCTTAGGCTGTCAGTTGGACATCCTTAGCACTGCTGCAGAGGTAGGAGAGGCTCCCGCCACCGCCACTGCACTCACCAGCCATGAGCCCAGCTTTTGGCTGAGCGGTGCTTCCCCTGTGGAAGTGCACTGACCACCAGGGGGCAGCTCCTATGTTGTCTGCCCCCTGTTGGTCAGTGCACATCATAGTGACTGCTCATTCTGCAGTTTGCTCAATTTGCATATTAGCCTTTTATTATATAGGATAGCCAAGATAAATATCCATCAGTAGATGAATGGATAAAAAAGCTGTGAAATATTACTCCTCCATAAAAAAGAATGAAATCTTGTCAGTTTGTGACAGTATGGTGGAAACTAGAGGGTATTTTGCTAAGTGAAATAGGGTAGACAGAGAAAGACAAACACCATACAATTTTCCCTATATATGGAATCTATAAAACAAAATAAGTGAACAAACAAAACAGAAAAAAAAAAAACCTCAGAGATACAGAGAACGTTTTGATGGTTGCCAGTTCATTCTTTTATTTGGATAAGTAGGCTGGCGTGGATTTACCTCAGTTTGTATATTTGCTCACTTTTGATCAACATTTGGATTGTGTCTAGGTCTTGGTTATTCTGAATAAAGTCTCTATGAACAGGTAAATACAAGTCTTTTGGTCAGTATAAGCTTTCATTTCTTCTGGATAAATACCTAGAAGAAGAGTAGCTGGATCATATATGGCAAGTGTAAGTTTGACATACAAGAAACTGCCAAACTGTTTTTCAAAGTGATTGTATTATTTTACATTCTGACCAGAAATATATGGGAGTTCCAGTTTACATTCTCGCCAATCTTGCTTTAGTCATTATTGCGAGTGTGAAGCATGTGTGAAGTAGTAGCTCAGTGTAGTTTTAATTTACATTTCGCTGATGGTGAGAGATTTGGATGATGTTTCCATGTGTTGGTTTATTTGGGTGTTGTATCAAAAGACCCAAGCCTTTTGCCCCATAAGAAAAAAAACAATAACCAGGTTGTTTGCCTTGTTATTAAGTAATGTGCAATTTTTATATATTCTGGATAGATTCATGGTAGGCAGAATGCCCCTCCCCAACAAAGATGTCCAAGCCCTAGTCCCTGGATTCTATTCTATGCATGTTACATTATAAGGCAAAAGATATTTTGCAGACAGAGTTAAGGTTAGGGACGTGAAAATAGGGAGGTTGCTTTACATTACCTGTGTGGGCTCAATGTTATCACATGAGCCCTTAAAGCAGAGGACTTCCTCTGGCTGGAGGCAGAAGAGATGAAGCAGAAGGAAAAGTCAGCGAGATTGGAAGCATGAGAAAATTTGACACACCATTGCTGGCTTAAAGATACAGAGGACAGTGTGACAGGAATATAGGCAGCCATAAGGAGCTGAAAGAGGCTCCTGGCTGACAGCCAGTGAGGAAATGAGGACTCCAGTTTAAAAGTCTCCAGGAACGGAATGCTGCCAACAACCTGAATGAGTTTGAAAGTGGATTTTCCTCTAGAGCCTCTAGTAAGAGCCCAGGATGGCTGACACCTTGATTTTGGCCTTGTTGAGACCCAGAGCAGATGAACCAGAAAGCCCACCTGGATTTGCAACCTACAGAGCTATGAGATAATAAAACTGAGTTGCTTTAAGAAACTAAATTTGTGGTAACTTGTTAAAGTGGCAATAGAAAACTAATGCAAGACTCAAGTACTTTGTCAAATAAATACATTGTGAATATATTCTTGCAATTATGGTTTTGGCTTTTCATTTTCTTAATGGTGTCTTTTGATGAGTAATAGTTTTAAGTCCAATTTATAGTTTTTTATTTTTATCATTCAGATTGGTCCTTATTTTGTGTGTGGGAACTGATCTCTAACATTAGGTCCCCTATTTTTTCAGGGGATTTTGTACTTTTTCAAAGTTGTTAAGTTTGTCCTTCAGCTTCCAGTACTGCCCAATAACAATTAAAATGTATCAGATCATTGGTTAACCAGGAATCCTAAAAATAACACCCACATTTATTAGCCAAGGTCTCCCTCCATACAGAATCATTCATCCTTATTTCATTACATAGGTATTGGCTCATTTTTCCCAAACCATTATCTTCCCATATGATTTTATGATGGGCTGTTTTAATTCTACCAGAAAGCAAACTATCTTAAGTGCATATTTCTTTAGCTGCCATACACTGAGCCTTGTCATGTGGCAGCAAGTCCCCGGGAATATGTTACAGCTCCAATCTTCATAAGAGCCCTGCAAAGTAAGTATTATTGACACCACTTTAAAAAAAAAATTGTAGTTTAACATTTAAAGGAAAACGCAAACATTCTGAAAATCTATTGCTTTGGGTCTTGCCAATTTTCAACTCAGATCCCCATTAGGATGTTAACCTATGTATGTCCATAAATTTCTCTTTGAAGTAGAACTTTACCAGTTTTTACTTTTTAAATAATATAAATATGCTTAAAAATTTTTTTTGGATTCTAAGATATTTCTGTTTAAATACTTGAGCACAAAAGCTGTAAGGAAAATGTAATGAAGAGGAGGGGGATAACACTGTCTTAGATTTAAAAATCAGAAGGCCTGCGTATGCATTTTGTTTCATGACATCTCTTTCATAAGACAGGCATTGTTTTCTTTAACCACACATGGAAAAGCAGGGAATTTTATCACCTCGAAATTTACCTCTCTTAGTAAAGTCCTTATTTTGGCAGGTTTAGGAACTCATGAGATATGTACTCTGGCTGTTGTGGTTTTTGTATACCCGTGCCACCTGGATCAAAGATGGCTCAGAATCTCACCTGCATTGGGCAAACACTGCTACATGAAACTCAATCCACTGTAATTCACTCTCTTGAAATCTTTATAAAGAAGTTGCAAGGGAAATGCATGGATAATTACTGTTTATGCTTAAGGACCAAATTTACCCCTTTCATTGGGCTTGAAGGAGATGGTAATGAGCTTCTTTTGTGGCCCTGCCATTCACCAGAAGACAGCTCTTTCAAGCTGAAGGCTGGTTTAATTCTCTCTCACTGAATAGCATTTCAGCAATGTTGCCGGGGAATTTTATTTTTGTTATTTTTTTTTTTTTTAGTGAAAGTATTACATCTAACTGTTTAAAAAAAATCAAACTCTACAGAAAGGTACAAGATGAAAAATAGCAATTATATATATATGCCATGCACCTTCAAACCATATAGTCATTATTAACTACTAGAGGCCCGATGCACGAAAATTCGTGCAAGAGTAGGCCTTCCTTCCCCCAGCTGCCGGCACCGGCTTCCCTCTGGCACCCAGGACCAGGGCTTCCCTCCTCCGGCTGCCAGCAGGCACCCAGGACCCGGGCTAGCTTCCATCCGGTCATGGCTTTGTCAGGAAGGACATCCGGAATGACCTCTGGTCTAATTAGCATATTACCCTTTTATTATTATAGATTTCTTATAGAATTCTGGGGGAAGAGGAAATGCATGCTCTTTAAAAATATACAAATGATTCTTTGTATAGCAATTTCCTTTTTTTCCCTATAAAAATGTAACTCACCCCCCCCCCCCCCTTAATAATATATCTAGGACATCTCTTCTCTTAAATGGTTGGAATTGCTTTTTTTGGTGGTTTGACCTAATGTCTCAGGATATAAATGTAGCTCATTCTTTGGACCAGTACTGTAGTGGTCTCTATTTATTTTAATTGAATTATATTTAACACACAATATTGGTTTCAGGTATACAGCGCAGTGATCTAATTTGTTTATACATTATGTAGTTGTCTCTTATACAACAGATATACAGAAATGTATCTAGTCAGCCCTAGTTACTGAGCACTCAGTTTGCCTACATTATTTTCTGACTATATAAATGCTAAAATGAATATATATTATACATTTACATATATATTGTATGTAACATGAATGTATATTATATATTATATGTGTAAATTTATATTATATATTACATATATAACATGGATATATTATAAATATATCCCATGTATATAAATTTATTTCTTGGAATACTTTGTGACTTTATCTGGTTGATGCATTTTTAGTAGGAGAATTTCGAGGTTGAAGAGAATGTACATTTTTAAATCTTAATTTTGTCAATATTTCCACCCAAAATGTTGTGCCATTTACTTGGGCCCAACAGTACAGGACAGTGCCTCAAAACTATTGCAACTCAGGAGTTTTAATTTTTGCCAATTTTATAGGTAAAATGTTTATCTATTTTATTATTTAGATTGACCTTTAAAAATAAGTGGTTTTGAACAGCTTCTTATAGTTTTATTTGCTTTTTGTATTTCTTTTTCTACAAAATTTGCATTTTTAAAATCACTTAAAAGATCATTGACTCATTTCCACTGATTTGTGGCTGTACTGTGTAAGTTCAAGAAATTAGCTATATGTCACATGTTTTTCAAGCATGAGGAAAATGTTAACATGGTAAAAGTAATTTTGAGACTATTTCACAGCTTACGTATAGGATGATTTTATTTTTTGCAACTTTATTTTAATTTGATAAACATTTTCTTAAAATAGTAAAACAATTTTTATTTGTTAATCTGATAAAACAATTCTTTTTTTTCTATGATTTCTGTATGTTTTGTCTGACTTAGTCCTTTCCTGCTCCAAAATTATTAAAAATTCATCTCTATATTCTTCTAATATTTCTAGCATTTCCTTGTTTTCTTTGAAAGACGCACATATGTCTCTGTTTTTCCCCGCAAAGTTCTGATTATAATATTCCATCTTAGGATAAGACTATGCCACCACAATTAATTTAGAAAAAGCATAGCTATCTCCAGTAACTTTAGTTACTATAGCATAGCTAAGTCATGGTCTGCATTAGTTAAGCATTCCTCAAAACTGCCCTGCCCTGATTTATGCTCCCAAAACAACTTTGCAATCCTTACAGTTTGGTTTTCTGGAAGGTGACGATGCTCTGGAGTAGGAACGTAGCTGGAATCCCACCTGTAAATGATGAATTTGTATTCTGATGCAAAGCAATGTTTTCTACAACAGCGTTTCCCCTTAAAGTTTCGGACTTTCAGAGATGAGACCGAGTTCACTCTAGAAGTTGGAGGTAAGTGCGACTTAATTACAGGTTAAGGAAGGGGTTCGAGTCTGTTCCTAATTTAGGTTCCCATCTGAAAGGTGGCTCAGATACTTGTCCCACATAAGCCAAGAGAAGAGAGAGAGAGAGAGAGAAGAGAGAGAGAGAGAGAGAGAGAGAGAGAGAGAGAGAGAGACCAGGTAACAAGATCTTCCCTGGGGCAAGCAAATGTTAAGGCAGCAAAGTTGGGGGGTTTGTTGTTGGTTTGTATGTTTTGTTTGTTTGCTGGCTTGTTTTTTTTCCAGGAGTTCATTGGCCCTAGACAGCCTGGCTTCATTTAGGGAAAGGTCCGTGGGCGTCTTGTGGGTTTCACTCCCTAAGCCTCTGCAGTACCTCTATGACTTGCAAAAACAACCATGTGGGATGCTAATTTGGTCTTTGGTTTCTTTTTGGTATCAAATACTGCCAACTTGGCCTTAAATGTGTGCCAGATGCGCTATGGTTTTATGATGTGATACCGTTAGGAAGTCTGGGTGAAGCATGAATGTGCCTGGCTTCTGCCCCTGGAGTGGTTCCTGTCGCTGTGGCTACGGCACAAGCTCCGAGCTGAGAGCTTTGCTGGGTACTTTGGTGAGAAGTGCCTGGCAGTGAAAGGTCATTGAGTCCCTGGTGACAACTTCAGGTTCTCTAGTTTGCTGTCTTTTCTCTGATGGCTGGATCTCTGGGTCCTATGAGAACTTGTCGCAGGCTTGCCTGGGGAGAGACGCAGAAGCCTCACCAGAGGACAACACACACTGTCAAGGTTTGTCACAGAGTCCCAGGGCAATCCCCCAATGTGCACCCCAAGGGCACTGTTGCTTTTCCATTTGAGGCTATGTTTATTGGAGAGAGAGAGAGAGAGAGAGAGAGAGAGAGAGAGAGAGAGAGAGAGAGAGAGAGAGAGAAGAGAGAAACATTGATGGTTGCCTTCTGTGTGCTCCCAACTGGGGATTGAAACCGAAGCCTTTTGGTGTATGGGATGATTTCCAACCAACTGAGCCTCCCGGCCAAGGCTTCAATTAATATTTTAAAAACATTGTCATCACTGATGGGCAATGAAACTTGAACAAATTTACCTTTTGAGTAGGAAATTAAAACAAAAAGAGAAGGATACTTAGAGGGAAAAAATGTAACTAGGAAGTTTAAGGAGAGGAAGAGATGATTTGAATGGAAATGGATTCTTTTGGAGACTGAAATATATGGACAATTATCCCAGTGCTATATATACGTTTTATAAGAGACATACTCCAGACACTATAAGTGAACATTATTTTTATTTACATTTTCATTTCACTTCTATTGCTTGAAAGCAGGTGCAAAAATGGTTACAATTTTGTGCTTTGTTTCTGATTTTGACCAAACATGATCTTTTTCATGTCTAACTGTGATCAAAGATGTACAACTACGTGGTATTAAAATACTGTCCACTTAGAAAGCTAATCAGTGTTATAAATCAATGAAATTCTAAGATTTTTATATCTTGAAAATGCAAAGGCAAATTGCAAGTTCTATTGGTCCCTGGGCAGACTTGAATATTTTATTTCTGAGACCTGTTTGTTTACTCTGCTAGTATTCAGGATCAATTAGCTTAAACCAGAATATTTACTGTTGCTGATAATAGTAATTACAAATGGAAGGAAAATCATACAGGAAGACAGAAATGTACCCTGGGCATTATTTCCACAATAAGGTATTTACAAAGTGCAGAGCAATGAAAGGGATTTTTACAATGAATCAAAATGAGGCACCAAAGACCAGTTTGTTTTCAGGATGTGGCAGCGGCTCCCATCTCCTGTAACAGGGTCATAGCCTCTTGCTAACAGGCTACCTTCTTCATGCCATGTGACATTGGCTGTCCAGAATCATATTTAGATTACATGCACTATTAACTTGTAGTAGAGGGAAGGAAGATAATCCATTCCCTTCATTTCCCTCTCCATTTTTTTTTTTGACACTTGTCCTAGGATAGAGATGCCCAGTAGAACTTTCTGCACTAATTTGGTAGGCTGTGGCCAGATGTGGCTATCAAGCACTTGAAATGTGGCTAGTGTGGCTGAAATTGAGAGAGGCAGATGTGGCTAGTGCTGCCGCTTTGGATGGTGCAACCCTAGGTTAAGTTTACGTAATTCCCCCCTTGAGGATTAGCTTGGGGAAAACATCACCAGCCAGCGTTTCTTAAATAACAGCACTGGTGAGAAAATTTCAAGTAATCGTTTACAAGTTCCACAATTTAACTTAGGAAGATTTTATAAGACTCTAGTCCCCCCTAATACATTATACATTTAGGGAAAAGTTATTGATTGTATAAGAAGCTCTAATACCACTTTCTAAAATGCTCAAACAAAAATGCACAATTTGATAAACAAATCTTATCACTTAGATCTTTTTTTTTTTCTTTCTTAAATACTCTTAAGTTATTCTGGTGTGATCAGGTTAGATGTAAATTTGGAAGCTTCTTGTATTTATCCCAGACTGTTTCAATAGAAATCTTATGTGACAAGATTTAGAGAGGAAGGGTTTTTCTTCCTATATTTTGGTGCTATGCAAACTGTCTTCTTTTAAATCATGAAGGGGTGGGAGGAATGCATGGATTGGTTTTGCTTCACAGCTCTGGGAAGAACAAAACTTTTGTTTCCATGTGATCCAAGATGACTGATATCATCCCAAACAGTGTACCACGGTAATAAACTTTTTATTCCCAAGTGAGTGATTTTTAATTATGTAAACTAACAGTCACCAATGAGCATAATCTGTGCCAGGATTTTCCTCTGAGGGACATAATATGATAAAAGGTGATACTGAGGCATAGAGATTTTGAGATATCAAGAGCTAGGGTGCATGCAATACACTTAGTTTGACTTTGTAGGTATTGATTTCATTCATAAACCTATTTAATCATATGGACATATTTTTACTTCTTTCTTGGGAAATCATTGTCCAAACACCATTTCCAATGCATATGTATATGAACGTTGGATTTTGTATGTGCGTTATTAGGCCTGTGACAAGTTGACAAATTTGTTCACTCTTTCGTTCTTAGGGCCTCTGTTTAATTATCTGATGTGAAATACACACACACACACACACACACACACACACACACACACACGAAAGAAAGTGAATGCAAGGTGAGCAGGTATCTGTTGTGGGAAAATGGAGCTCATTCCTTTTGGGACATCTGGGAAACATGTAGAATATGCCTCAGATATGCCCCATCTGATGGGGCAAGGAAGCTGATGTATTTATCCACCAACCTTTGTCCATCTCCGCTTGAACAATGCTTTCCAAGTCTGTTAACTGCCGAGCTCTACAATTAATGACAACTAATGAGCAGAGTGGTCTTCCATGACTTTGGAAAATATCCAGAAGCAAAGAAATACAAAAATAATGGCATTTGGAAAAAGAAAGTGTACAATAAATTGATAACTCTGAGGGATATAGATGGAACAAGAACATCATTTGCTACATGAGGAGGGTCCAAAAAGTTCAAAGAAGAGTCTTGCTGGGCTTCTAGTGAACGGCCCCTAGCGGGTACCATAGTTGAGTTCAGCTGTACCATTCACTCCTGGATGACTCTGGGTGAACCACTTGAGCAAAGATGAAGAGCTGGGTGAGTGGCAATGAAGCCATGCTGGGGTGATGGGAAGAAGGGGAGTAAACTGGAAAACATTCATGAGCCAAAGCCAGCAGGACTTGGGGATTGATAGGATAGGAGATACGATGGGAGAAAAGGGGACAATAAAAACAGGATTCAGTGGTCTAATTTGGGTGACTGGGCAGATATTAGTGCCAACAACTGCATCTGTGAACTATGGGGGATAAACTAGATTGAAGGGAAGATAATAGCCTTGAAGTACCCTGGGAATAGATCCTCAGGAAACTATCTAGAAGGCTATGAGACATGTAAGTCAAAGTTAGAGAATATTTCTTGGCAGGAAAGAGAGAGTTAAGAATAATCAACATTCTGACAAATCTTCCACGATGGTCAGTGATGGACTGGGATCATCAATGCATAGAAAAAGTCAAAGAAAAAGGAACCTGTGGATATAAAGAAGGAATAGGGTTGAGGATGGGAGGAAGGAGGATGAACAAGAGCATAGCATCATGGGAGGGAAAGAAGTAGTTTCCAGAAGGTCAGCATGGTAAACATATAAGATAGTAGAGACTGAGACTATTCTATAGATTTTATCTTATACATGATGAGCATCTAGCCCCTCTGTTGACTATTCCTCTCTTTGACTCTTCTCCAGAATGTGCCTCTGCATATTCTCCTATACATTCCTCAAAACCCAATTTAGAGGCATTGCCCCCTTAAAGGCAGGCAAACTTCTCAAGCTTGATGCTTACCCATCAGAGCTGTAGAAGGTGCTTCTTCATTTGACCCTTTCGCTCTAATGCTGACCTCTGTCACTGCATGCATAGTACCTACATGCTTACTTTCCTCTCCATATCCATATGGCAGGATCTTCAAGGTTATTGTGGCAGACTGATTTGCACTGAGGGCCCCACTTTGTATCCACTCCCTTTGATAGTGCCCTCCCACACTGGGACTTGAGTATGTGTATTCTTTGAGCCAATGGAATGATAGCAAACTTGACATAACAGAGGCTTGAAAGTGCTTGGGCATTTTAACTTTGTCTCTTAGAACTGGTACCACAGGGGACAAGTCCCGGCTAACCTGCTGGAGGAAGAGAGATAACTTGGAGCAGAACCAAGTTATCCTAACCGAAGCCATTCTATGGCAAACAGCCCCTAGCTGAGCCAATAGCTGAATTTCCAAGTGCTAAGTTTTGGGAAGATTTTGTTATACAGCAGTACCTAATACAATCAGAAATCATGCCTTATACATTTTTTTAACATTAGCACATTTAGCTGAGTACTTAATATAGTGAATGATCCATAAACATATGTTGAGCTGAAAAGTATAGAAGATATGGAATGGAAATTCTAATCTATTAGAAAGCATTTTTTCTCCTCTTTTTCTACCAAACATCATGACTATGCCCCAACTTTTTCACTTACTTTTACCTCTGAGATGTCAGGAGCTGAATCTGTAGGGTGGCTGTGGGAATTCCAGCATGCACCGTGTGGTTTGAAGTCCGCAGACAAGGGAGCATGGCTTCCTTCCTTGGCGTGCTGCCCCACGCGTGGTGAGCAGAGCAGCCATGCCAAAGTGGCAGCCGCTGTGTGGGAGCCCAGCTCTGCTGCCATAAATTAGGCAGGGGCAGGAAGGAGCAGTGGGAATCAGCGGTTTCAACTACCTAGTAGTTCATTTTTGTTCTTGTTTTTCAGTTAGCAATCTGTAAAATTTATTGCAAAATTAAGCTCCCTGCTCCAGAGTCAATAATATTCCTGGTGCCAGGTGGTGTAATAATTCACAATAAGGGCAGGAATTGGAGGGCAGGAGACTGATTTAGGAAGTAGACGTCCAACCCCTGTTTGCTGCTGCCTACTCCCTGCTGCTAAAGGTCAGGTAAGTAGAGGGCTAAGATTACAGCCTCATAATGTCCTTGGAGGGCTAGAATTTCTATTGGGTTTGAAATTAAAACAAAAACTATTTCTTTTGCATGATGGATTCCTTTGATCCTTCCCACCTCTCTTTCCATTTTAGCATAAAAATAGAAACATTCAATTTCATATTTTGTTTCTGGCATCCAAGGAAGAGGTACTGTAGAAAACTTGGCCCTGTGCAAGCTTCCTATAGTGCTTTCTAATATCCTACCATCAGTCTCTCTGAACTTGAGGTGCCATTGGATATCTCTCTATTCCAACATCTTCATTTATGGATGCTAACACAAGTCTGGGTGTAATTAATGAGTGTGAACATCCTACCCAGCTATCTATCTGGGACTAGAACCTAGATCTGATTCCCAGACCATACACCAACTACTTCACTCCACATTCTGCTACTTAAAGGATTTCAACTTACTACTTTAGTCTTTTTTGATTATACAATGGTGGGCAAAGTAGGTTTACAGTTGTGAATATATGAAACAGAGTTTATTCTTTTATTATTTATTAATTATTATATTGTTTTTCCATATGAACAACTGTAAACCTATCTTTGCCTATCCCTGTATATAGTATCTTTAAAAAATTCTCTTCATTCCCTACTATTTTCTTTTTGAAAAATGGTCACCACAATAAGTCTAGTTATTATTATTATTAAGTCATATTTTTTAAAATATGTTTTTATAGATTTTACAGAGAGAGAGGAAGGGAGAAGGATAGAGCGAGAAACATTGATGTGTGAAAGAAACATCTATCGGTTGCCTCCCATACGCACCCTTGACCAGGATTGAACCTGCAACCTGGGCATGTGCCATGACCAAGAATTGAACTGGTGACCTGGTGCATGGGACAAACACTTAACCAATTGAACCACATGGGCCTGGGCAAATCTTATGTCTTAAAGGGTCTAAATTATGTGTCTAATTATGTAAAAGGACCATAAAGCCACATTTTCAATCTAGCTGCAAGGCATGTTATTATTAATTTGCTTTTAGTTCATTATCTTTACAAAGTTACTTCCTGAAAGACAATGATTGAAATGCTATATTTGGTTATTCAGTCTCTTCTTTAAAATGCCTACAAAATCATCTTTGCAATTTGGGGTGCAAGGTTAGTGTTTTGGGAATATATTTAGCAGTTGGGAATTTTCCTCTATAAGTTAAGTGTCTATGCATTTCCTTCTTTCTTTTCTTTTTTAGCAAAACAACAAACAACAACAAACAAACAAACAAACATACCAAAACAGGAATTTACTGATTCACATCATTGAAAAACCCTGAGGTAGATTTAATTCTATCTTTCAGTCTGTCATCTGCAGGGTTGGCTTTCTTATTCAATGTCCCCATTTGCTCTTTTAGACATTTTAGATGGAATTTCTTTCTTTCAAACCCTAGTTTCTTTATGGGAACTGGAGCTTTAGCCACTGCAATCTGGCTATAAGGCATAGATTAGAAGGAATTGCTTTGATGTTTTTCAAAGTCAAGAAAGAATTTTACACCTCTCTGAGTATCCCTTGACTGCAGGTAAAGAATGCACCTCTCAGGAGAGGTACCAATTAGAGCTAATTGTATATGACCTGATTGATCGTGGAGTGCCTAGAGTTTCTAATTGAATTTGCTATTGTCTCCATAAAATGAAGATTTGGTTTAGTTGCAAATTGTGGATTGGAGGGCCTGGCTGCATTTTCCATCTGACCACAGTGATACTGTCAATATAATGGCCTAAAAGGGGCTGTGTAAATCAGACCCTGTCACAGAATTGCTCCTGTAAAATCAAGGAAGGTTTAGGAGAGCTGGATCCCAGCATCTGGGAGAGAATGCTGGCAGGGGACGGAGGGAACCCACCGCTCAAGACCTGTTGCCTTTTCCCCAGTTACTTGTCTGGTGGGTGAGGTGGGAGAGGCATAGAAACTCCTGTGCTGTGAACCTTTTGTAACCTGACCTGGGCCTGGGCAAGAGGAGCCTGGTTCCAGCTTCACCAAGACCTTGAAACTCAGCCCATGCTGATTAAAACTTGCGAGTATGTGAGTCTTTTCAAGTGCACTAATTGTGTTACTTGTGGATAGAAACTGTGAAAAAATGGGTGTTTTCAAAGTCTCCAGCTTGGGGTGAATCTTACTTCTAAGATGATTAAACATCTGTTCCATTCTGAGACTTGGAATCAAGTAAATGAATAGTTGGAAAACAAATTAAATAGGCACAGTTAAGCAGTCAATAAAATGGTTCCATATCTGATGATGTTTATTCTGACTTAGTTGAAATTAAATACTTAAAATGGGTATCATCTGTTCAATTCTATCCTTAAAAAACTGAATAAAAAAAACTTTGATATGATACTCATTGCATGTTTGAAGCTGTTTCAAAATGGAAATTGTCTATACTTGAAGAAACTTTCTTAAGTTTACTCTCTTTGTAAGTATAAATAGTGAACATTCTATGACCTTCCATGGGAAACCAAATTAAGTGTAATGCTATCTCCCTCCTTGTAAAACAGTACTTAAAATTTCATACTCAATTGCCTTTCTTGCCTCACACACATAGACACATGTTATTCCTCCATCTACCAAGCACCCTAGACATTAAGTTTTAATGTCTGCCTTCCAGAACCCAGGTTACAGAGTTAAGAGCAAAAAGCGAAAAAGGGAGCATTTCCTCAACTAGCCATTTTCTTCCCAATTTACATAACAACAAATTGTCTATAATTGATTGTACATGGAGCAGATGTACAGGCTGCATATATAATGTTGTGGTGAGAGGTATGCACTTTAAAACTGGACTCAAATTCCTGCTCCACCACTTATTAGCTGTATGACCTAGGGCAAGTTATTTAAATTGTTTGAGCCCCAGTTGGCTCCTCTACAAAGTGGGATAATAATTCCACGTCTCTCAAGGGATGTGGATGAAACAAATCAATCTATATAAAGTCCTTAAAATCGTGCCTGGGTACTATTACACTTGCACAGACAATATACACGTTCTCTTAGAATACCCTGTATCTTAGGAATCTCATATTTGTGAATTCAATTAGTCAGGCAGTAAGTTTTCTTCCAGTTATGCACGGCTCACCTAATTAAGGTGTTCCAGTTTGAGGTTGTTTGGTGTCCACATGCCCCCCTCCTCCTGAAATCAAGAATCATTTGCTTGTAGCTCAGAGCCCTTCTGCTTGGAAAGCACCCATCGCGAAACCCCAGAGAATGCAACTTTGAAGGTTTTTAAATCATTACCCCCCCCCCCCCGCCCCCTGCCTTTTCTCAGGCTTATGTAAGTTTTAGTATTCTTATCACAAAAGAGAAGAGGGACTGATGTGCTGGTGGAATAGTTTTAGTCAGGGAATGAGTGACTGGAGCTGATTTGCCTCTGGCATCTGTTCACCCTCTGTACAACCTCTCAAAATAGAAAAATGCCATTTTTCTAGAGTCCTTCTCATTAGGAAACATTTTTAAGACCTCTTCTAGGCTCATTGGAAAGCTCATGGTAGTCAGGTGGTGAGGTTTACCTGGCGTAGGATTTGTTTCAGGTTGTGCTATAAATCAGCAAGTGTGCTACTTTCTCTGGTCCTCTTTATGATTCTGATGGGGACTGAGTCATTCTTAACCTGAAGCTTAAATAGGTGGGAAGTAGAGGAGAGGGAGAAGAGAGCATTAGAATAGAAAGGAAAAGAAAAGTAAAAAGAAAGACTAAGCCCTCAGATTTGAAGGAACCCTTATACGTACCCAGGCTCTATTCTCCAGTCTCTCTCTAAGACAGATGAACTCTGAGGTGCCTCTCTGTCAAGCATCAGGGTGAACAAATTCACAGGTTCTCATGTTATGGGACTTTTATTCTTTCGCATAATGCAAAGTGGATGAGTGATCTCCTTGCCCTTTTTAAATGTGTGAACTTTTAAGTTTTGACTTAAAAATTGTTTTTCTTTTTGTAAGGATCATGACTCCATGGTTGCCTCCATTTTGAAGTTTGTCCTCTGTAAATGCAAGTATAATCATTTCAATCTTATTTCATAGTCTTTGGCAATTTCATTGATTTGTTGGATGGTAACACCAAGAATACTTGGGTATATTACAAATTCAGAATAAGAGTCTATTTTTTTAATCCTCACCCAATGATATGTTTATTGATTTTGAGACAGAGAGAGAGAGAGAGAGAGAGAGAGAGAGAGAGAGAGAGAGAGAGAAAGATACCAGTTGCCTCTTGTATGTGCCCTGCCTAGGAATTGAACCACAACCTTTTGGTGTACAGAAAGATGCTCCAACCAGCTGAGCCACCCAGCCAGAGCCAGTAAGAGTCTATTATTCCTTGTTTACTTTCTCTTTTAAAGCATAAAGCTAGAAACTTCTCATCAAGGTGTCAAAACATCATTAGGTATGAGATAACAGTCATCCTTTATAATAAAGAGCTAATATGCAAATGGTCTTCACGCCCTCACACCTTAATGCTGTAATGGCTCAGACACTCAACATTGGGGAGAGAGGAATGGGGACCAGCCAGGCACAACTGAGCTTGCAAGAGAGGAATGGGGACCAGCCAGGCTGCAGCCCAGGAGAGGGACAAGCCACCCGCCCCATGATCCCGGGCACTTGCGGCTGCGGCCCAGGTAAAGCTGCCCACCCACGGTCCCCTATGGCTGCAGCTGGCCTGGGAAAAGCTGGTTCGGGTTCTAGGTGGCTGTGGCTGGACGGGAGAGAAGCCCAGGTCCCAGGTGCCTGTGACCGACCGGAGGAGGGAATCCTGGGTCCCAGGTGCGGGGTGAGGCAGAGGCGGTTAAGGGCGATCCGGCCAGCAGGGGAACAGTTAGGGGCGATCAGGCAGGCAGGCAGGTGAGTGGTTAGGAGCCAGCAGTCCTGGATTGCAAGAGGCAGTCGGACATCCCCCGAGGGGTCCCGGATTGGAGCGGGTGCAGGCCAGACTGAGGGGACCACCCCTCCTCCCCCATGCATGAATTTCATGCACCGGGCCTCTAGTTAATAATAATAGCTCAGGAAGAAACCATTTATACACATAAAAAAGTAAAATGTAAGAAAAGGTATTTTATTCTTTTTTCTTTCTTTGTTTGTTTGTTTTTGTTAATACTCTCCCAAGGGTATTTTTTCATTGATTTTTTTTTTAGAGAGAGTGGAAGGGAGGGAGAGAGAGGATGAGAGAGAAGGAAAGATTGATGTGAGAGACACATCAATTGGTTGCCTCCTTCACATGCCCTAACCTGGGGTCAGGGATTTAGCCTGCAACCCAGGTACTTGTCCTTGACCAGACATCAAACCACAATCCTTTGGTTCTGGGGCTGATGCTCCAACCATTGAGCAACACTGGCTAAGGTGAAAAAGGTATTTTCAAAGACTTTATAGTATCTTCCCTCAACAGATGCCCTTTCCAAAAAATTTCTATTTTTTCTATCTGACTCTGCCCTATGGGTCATTCTTTCTGAGAACCCAGAGATAAATTCCCAATGGCTACTGAGTTATTATGTGTATGCCTTTTCACTGTTTGAATCTTGACTTCTTAAAAGCTACCCCAATCTAAAGAGCCCATAATCTACGTGTGGAACACTTTTGCAGAAATTTCTCTGGCTGTGTGTCCCAACACTCGTTGGGCCATTAGTGGAGTGACTCTATAATTTATCATTGAAACTAGGGCATTTTTTAGAATGGTAGGAAGAGCTCCTAATAATTATCTCACACAAATTGGGTTGAATTCTTAAAGGCAGTAAATAAAAACATACTCAAAAGAAGGGGAGGAAATCAAATTAGGAATTATTTTCTCACAGTAATGTTTTAGAAACTGTACTGTGTACTTTGTATCTGCTAACTCATCATAGTAACTATATTAGGTAGATGTCATTATTCCCATTTTATGGCTGAGAAAAACTGAGCTTCTAAGTTAGAAGTACAGTCCTTTGCCCAAGGCTACAGCATATTATATGTTGGGGATAATATTGACTTTAGAGAGGTTAGAAATTGTGAAAGGAACTGACTGACTGAATGAATGAATAAGGTGGTAAAAAAACATAACACAGCACATCTCATTCATATGATGAAGAGAATTCCGTGTGTATTGCCAGCTGAATTTTCAGAAATCTGCCAATTTGAAAAAAATATTCTTAATTATTTGATACTTCCTGCACCTATTTTACTTTGACAACTTCAGAAAGATAATACCAAGTTCCAGGAAGCAAGAAAGCTCATTGCTGTTGATAATTTCTTCAAATGGGAAAACATATAGAGCTTCCCAGTCATATATTTGACTAGCTGAAAAAAGTTCTTATACTTAAAAAAATTATCTTTATTGTTGAAAGTATTACAGACATCCCCTTTTAGCCCCCATTGACCCCCTCCAACCTGCTCCCATCCCCTCCCCAGGCCTTCACTTCACTATTGTCTGTCCATGGGTAATGCATATATGAATGTAAGTTCTTTGGTTAGCCTCTTCCCATCCCCCCAACCTCCTTCCCTCTGAAATTCATCAGTCTGTTGCATGCTTCAATGTCTCTGGATCTATTTTGTTTGTCAGTTTATGAGTTCACATACCTTTATTGAGTAATTTCACTTCTAATAATGTATTTTTTCAGAAATAGAGCTGGGCCTTCATACTCTTTGTATGGAAAAATCTTTGGACACAAGCCACCTTGTGAAGGGGTTGAGACCTTTAGCTGGAGGCTTTCTTCAGCCAACTTTAAGATGGTTTCTTATGTTAAAATGGGGCTAACCATCTTGTTTACTGTGCACGGTTATTGTGGGAATCAGTAAAATGTGGCTGCATCTCAAAGCACCTCAAAATATAAAACATGAGATGTGAGAGACGTTGTTGTCAATCCTATCAACCCTGAATGAATTTGCCTTCCATCTGGACTGTGTATGAGGACCTGGTTTTCAAAGGAGGTCCTTCTGTGACACACTCGGCTTCGGAAAGATTCAAAAGGCAAGTAGTGCTGAACATATTTCTCCTCTTTGCATTCTGTGAGACATTATCTTTAAAAGGGTAAATATGACCTGTCCAGCATGGCTCAGTGGTTGAGCATTGACCTATGAACTAGGAGGTCACAGTTCAATTTCTGGTCAGGGCATGCAGGAGGCAGACAATCAGTGATTCTCTTTCATCATTGATGTTTCTATCTCTCTATTCCTCTCCCTTCCTCTCTGAAATCAAGAAAAACATATTTTTTTAAAGAGGTAAATATGATTGTTGGTGACTATCTGCCATGTACTAAGTGTGACACACTGACTTTTAAATGGTCCCCAGTTATCCCTCATCCTGGTCTTCATGCCTGTATGTAATCTCCTCTCCTGGAGTGTACACAGTGTGGTTTGCTCCTAACTAATGGAATATGGCAAAGTGGGTGGTTTGTCACTTACATGATCATGTTATAATAGATTGTAAATTTCTACTTGTTAGCAGATTCTCTCCATTGACTCTTCCTTTCTGGCTCGATGAAGTAAGTAAACTGTGTGTTAGGGAAAGCCACACAGCAAGGAACTGAGGACAGCCACTATCCCATAGCCAGCAAGAAACTGAGGCCCTCAGTCTGAGAGTTCACAAGGAAGTGAATTTTAACAGCCATGTGAGTCTAGAAGTGGATCCTTATGCAGCTGAGCCTCAGACAAGAATGCAGCCCTACCTGCCACTGTGACTGCAGCCGTGCAGAGGACCCAGATAAGCCATGGATTTCTGACATTAAAAACATAATAAATGTGTTGTTTTAAGCTGCTAAGTTTGTGACATGGATATGTAGCAAGAGATAACTAATATACAAGGTGGTAATAATAATACACTTTCAAAGGCATATATTCCTGAGTTATTTTTCCAAAATGGGCATTTTATAAACTAAGCCAATTATTTATTCACTGACCACTAGTACAAGAGAGTTCACTCAGGGAATTTGGATGGAAGATGCAGTAAACCCAAGCCTGGGAATAAATTCCATTCACAGTGCAGCTATCTGTACAACTCTGATAAAGTCACATAACCACATATATATTTACTAGAGGCCCAGTGCATGAACTTCTTGCACGGGTAGGGTCCCTAGGCCTGGTTGGCAGTCAAGGCCAATCAGGTTCCCTGCCTCCCCACCTCCCCACCTCCTCCTTCCCTTGCTCCCTCAGTGCCCCACTGCCGCCACTGGTCACTTGCCATGTTCCACACCACCCCTTGGTGGTCAGCACACATCATAGCGAGCAATCGAACTCCTGTTCTCCCAGTTGAATTCCTGTTCTCCCAGTTGAACTCCCTAGGGGACACTTTAGGTATTAGCGTTTTATATATATAGACTAGAGGCCCAGTGCACGAAATTCGTGCACTGGTGGGGGGGGTCCCTCAGCCCAGCCTGTCCCCTCTCACAGTCTGGGAGCCCTCAAGGGATGTCCTACTGTGGGAGGCAACTGGCTGATCAGGGAAAGGCACCACCCCCATCACCCCACTGCTGCTGCCACTGCCAGCCATTGCAGCCACCAAGGTGTTTTCATCAACACGGACTCCAGTCCCTTCATCACAAAAAAATGACAACTTTCTTTAGGCATTTTCAAGATGTCTCTTTAATAGGATATGACATTTCTTTCTTTTTTTTATCCACACCTGAGGATATTTTTCCATTGATTTTTAGAGAGTGTGGAAGAGGGAAAGGCAGAGAGAAACATCAATGTGAGAGGAACACTTTGCTTGGTTGCCTCCTGCATAAGCCCTGAACTGGGCCTCGTCCAGGGAGTAGCCTGCAACCTAAGTACATGCTCTTGATCAGAATCGAACCCAGACCCTGCGGTCCACAGGCCAAGGCTCTATCTACTGAGCCATACCGGCTAGGGCAGGATATTTAAAAGGACTTAGAGTTTGTTTATAATTACTACAGATTCTATGAAATCAAAATTAGAATGTTTTTGCATTTGGTCACCAGCCAAACTCTAATGGTAGGACCTTTCATTCCCTAAAATCAAGGGAAATATTTTAAATGCTCATGAGAAAAATACCGGCTAGGGCATGACATTTCTTACCCCCTCTAGCAGCGGACCTTCATTTTTCCCTCCAGGAGTGAGATGGAAAAACCTTAGATCACCTTCCTGGATCCTTATTACCCAAGTTACCAAGAACACTGTTGAGTAGTATACAGGGAGCTTAGTCCATGAGTGGTCAGAAAAGGTGTTTCCTCTGCAGCTCACGCACAGAGGCAGGACTGCTGGTGTGCCACGGCTCAGGCAGCCCCAGGCCTCCCTGCCTGTGTCCGCTCCAGCAGCACCTCCGTCTCTGTCTCCCATTTCCACTCCGGGCCTCACCTGCGAGCACAGCCTCCTCCTGACCAGTAGTGACTGTTAGGGCATCCCGGGTAATTTGCATATTACCTCTTTATATATATAGATATATATATAGATAGATAGATAGATAGCTGCTTTATATTTGCAGTGAGATAATATTCACCTTACAGGATTTCTGAGAATTAAGTGAGGTAGTGGTGTAAAGTGTTTGATATAGTGGCCCTCAATAGATTCCAGCTTCTTTCATTTATTTCAAAGTTTGACTGGAATTTAATTAAACTGACACATACTCTATGAATAAGTGATGAGGAAGTGTGTTTATTCATGAAACTGAGAGAAGCTAACCTCAGTAGAGGATCACAATGCCTTTTTTTTTTTTATTGTGATTAGATTAACCAAGTTAACTGGACATTGGCTAAATTAGTTTTGTCTACTAAAGCCAGGCCTTGCTAATATAAGTGGGAAATGGTTTGGACATGTAAATCTGGGGGACCTACAGGTTTCTGAAAGGCCTAAAGGAGGCCATGTTAGTGACTGCAATGTGCATGTTATCTAGATAGAATTTTTTTTATTCATTAAACAAATATTGAGCACCTACTATGTATTTGGCACTATCTGTGATGTTAAATTTTTGAATTAGGATATAGAACGCCTCATTAGATTTCAACAGATTTAAATTTTCAGGGATAGGCTTTCATTAGCTGACAGTATCATGAGATGATATTTATTAAGTCAGGATTGTTGAGGTATTTGTATAGAATGGCAAACTATTCAGCAATGAAAGGAACAAACCAGTGATACATGCAATAACCTGGATGAATCTCAACATCATTATTCTGAATGAAGAAACCAGACAAAAGAGAGTGCATATTATACAATTTCAAACTCTCCAGTAATGGTTTTCTGTAAATGGGGCTGGGGACAGGGATGGAGTGAACCAGGCTTGAAGAAATTTTGGGAAGTGATGGAAATGTTTGGTATCTTGATCGAGTGTGCTGATAGCTTCACAGATGTATAGCAATGTCAAAGGTCATCAAATTGTACAATCATATCTGTTACTTTATCATATGTTAATAATAGCTCAATAACTTTGTAAAAGTGATTCTAGGCCATTTGATGGATATGTGGAATAAGTTTCATTGTTAGCTGATATATAACCTATATCTAATCTAATACCATTTTTGTAGGGGGATATTAGCAACATCTAGGGCAGGGAAGGAAAACCCAGTATGTCCTTTTGACTGTAAATTATGTAAACTGCTAAGGGATTTGCTATAAAGAAAGTGTGCAAAGTCACTGAAAGACATGAAGCATTGTCACTGGGGAACAGATTTTTCTCATGAGCATTTAAAATATTTCCCTTGATTTTAGGGAATGAAAGGTCCTACCATCAGAGTTTGGCTGGTGACCAAATGCAAAAACATTCTAATTTTGATTTCATAGAATCTGTAGTATTTATAAACAAACTCTAAGTCCTTTTATACTACCATGATTCATCTTGTATATTTGTGAAAACAAAACCAAATACCTTTTTATGTCCCACTCAGGAAAGTCTTTCTCTGAACATTTTTTGAGTTTCCAGTTGGGATTGAATAGATATGTGAACATCTGAGTGGACTGATAAACATAACATAGCAAAGGTAAAGAGTGGGAATTAAAAATGCAAATGCTGTACTTTTAATTGAAATGTTTTGGAATGTATTTATATTTGTACTTTTGCATTACTTGATTTTCTTTAGATTGAAGATGTGTACTATTTTATAGAAATCTTTTTTTTCCAGTAGAAAAAATACCCCTCTGTTGTGACTACTTGACTTTAGAAAAGAAACTATGTAAATAACTTAGAAATACTTACTGTTCATTATCTATGCGATTCATTAAAAATGACTTATTTTTTTCCCCTCTACTTTTCTTTCATGATTTCCATTTATTTATCCTTCCCTTTATGTTATGAGAGAATATCTCAAATTTTATTCTAATTAAGTTCATTGAATCTTTGCAACATACCACCTGTTCTTCATTGTTTCCCATGACCTTATTTTAAAAAAAAATATATTTTTATTGATTTCAGAGAGGAAGGGGGAGGTAGAGAGAGATAGAAACATCAATAATAAGAGAGAATCATTGATTGGCTGCTTCTTGATTCAGGAGCCCGAGGACGTGAGCGGAGGGTCTGTCTCCAGGGTCTCCGACTGCAGACGCTGCCATGGCCCCCGTGCTCAGCAAGGATGCCAGACATCAAGGAAAGGACAACTCCATATCCCTTCTAAATGTCATTGAGAATGCCGAGAAATAATCTTCACTAAAGCACTGGTTCTGATCTAGTCCCCAAACCAGTCAGAGAACCACCAGAAGAATCAATCCACTGCAGTAGAACAGCAGAGTCGGGAGTATCCTGGCTTTAAATCCTCGAATACAGACTCATGCAACTCTGCGTTCGACTTCGGCCAAGAAATTAGACAAGAAACATTGGAAAAGAAATCCTGATAAGAACTGCTTTGATTGCGAGAAGCTAGAAAATAATTTCAATGACATCAAGCACACGACGCTGGGTGAGCGAAGAGCTCTCCGAGAAGCAATGAGGAGAGAGAGAACTACATAACCAGACATCCAGAGAAGAGAGACCATGGGGAGACAAAGAAACAGCCCGCATATGAAAGAAAAGCAGGCATCACCAGAAATGGAAGTAAACAAAATGGAGGCAAGCAACCTGTCAGAGAAATAATTCAGAGAAATGGTCATAAGGTGGCTGAAAAGAATGGAAGATTGGCTGCCTCTTGCACGCCCCCTAGTGGGGATCAAGCCCACAAACCAGGCATGTGACCTTGACCTGAATCAAGCCTGGGACCCTTCAATCCATGCAGACGGATGCTCTATCCACTGAGCCAAACAGCTAGGGCTCCAATGACTTTTGAGTGAACAGTTTGCTTTCTCATTTATAAGAACCCTATATTGTCTTCAGAGTGATACCTTCTCATGACTACTGGTTCTTGTCTTATGTATGTATATGAGATACAATTAGGTTACATGTTTAAGACTTTTAAGATTTTATTTCTTTTTTTGTACTGTTTTATAAAGTGATAATTATCCCACTTTCTCGGGTTTATTCTTTTCCTTCTAGGTTTGCTGTATTTATTCTTAGTCTGATGTATGAATATATCACAATTTATTTCTCCATTCCACCATCAGTGGACCTTAGAGTTTCTTCTAGTTTGGGTTTATTACATTAATGCTATCATGGCTATTTAAAAGATATTTCTTCTGGTTTACATAAGCCAGCTTACTTTGGTTATATAAAAGGGAATAGAATTTTTGGGTCATGTGTATGCACATCTTCAAGTATACTAGATAATGTCCAGTCATTTCCAAAGCAGTTGTACCATTTCACAGTCACCCAGTAATGTATGTCTTCAATTGTCAGACTTTGTAGCAGACATTGTTGGTGCCCCCACCCCCCATATATTCTGGCATTCACCATTTTCATGCATGACCAAATCCAGGGCTTTGAACTACAAACACCTGCAACTTTTTGCCTGAAGGCTTTCTTTTACTGCCATAGTCCACTTAGCTCACAGGCAAAGCAGTCAGGAAATGCCCAGGAGTTAATGTTCTCCTCATCTAACCCTAGAAGCTGCCCCAAAGGAATCACTAACCAAAATAATGTATAGCAACTCCAGGTCCCTCTTTCCACTAGTGGGATAACTCTGAGATGTATTTACCACCATCTGGTAATTTTCAAGGGATAAAGCCCTATTTGATAACTTGTTCAGTAATAATACTTTTTTTGGCTTTCTTTTCTTCCCTATCTCACTTCTCCACTTCTGTATTATTGATTTCTAGGAACATCTTCCAAATAAAGTATTTGCACTTGAATCATTTTCTGACACTTTTTGACATTTATGGAATGAGCCTCCCTCCTGTCTTCCCACATAGCCCTGTGACCTTACTCTACGTATTATACTTAATTGTCTTCTATGAGGAATGTAAGCTCAACAAGAGAAGGGACTTGATTTGTTTTCTTCACAGCTCTATCACTGCTATCTAGCAAAGTTTCTGTTATGTAGAAGGTAATCAGTATTTCTAGAGGAGTGACTAATCTTCAACAGTGTCAGGAAGTTAAAGGACCCATGATGAAAAATAAAACAGTGAAAGATGACAGTGACTATAAGGAAGCATATCTTAGAGAATTGGAGTATTTTAGAGAATAGCTCTGAGGAGGAAAATTTGACTTCAATGAAGTGTAGGAGCAAACTATACAGACATATAGGGGAAGAGCATTCCAGAAAGTGGAAAGAGTGTGTGCAAAGGCTAAGCAATGGAAGCACAATTGACTCATTCAAGGATAAGAGTTTGGCTAGTGCAGCACCAGAGAGAGTAACAGGAAATGACACTGGAGAAGTAGCCAGTGATAAATGAATGAATGAATAAATTAATAAATAAATGCATAGGCTAAATATATGAGTGGATATATGTATGAGAAGCAGCCAGGTATAATGAAAAGACTTAGACCTTCTTATGAATAAATTTTCTAATTTGTAATATGTGAATATTAATGTTTAACATAGAGGAGTTGAGGCTTAAAAGAGAGTTAATAAATAAATTGTCTGGTCAGAATAGGCTCTCAGTGAGAACTTAGTAGTAGTAGTAGCAATAGTCATTCTAGTGTAGATATAGTAGTGATTATTCTAGTGCAGAAGTAGTATTAAAGTATTCTGAAAATTGTACAAATAATTTTTTCAAGCAAAAGAAAGGCCAAAGGTAGACACTGAAAGCACCTAATATTTGAGATCAGTCAGCCTATATAATAAAGAGGTAATATGCAAATTGACCCCCACACCCTCACAAGATGGCTGCCTACTACCAGGCCGGCAGGGGTGTTAGTGAGGGACCACCAAACTACTGAACAAGCAGGCTGCATTGGGCAATCAGGCCGGCAGGGGGGTTAGTGAGGGACCACCAAACTACTGAACAAGCAGGCTGATGTGGGGGACCAGACTGGCAGGGGGAGCAGTTGGGGGCAACCAGGCAGGAAGGGGGGGCAGTTGGGGGCAATTATGTTGGCAGGGGGGGCAGTGAGGGGCGACTAGGCCAGTGAGGGGGCAGTTGGAGGCAACCTGGCCAGCAGCGGGGGGCAGCTATGGGTGACCAGGCAGGCAGGGAGGTTAGCAATTCGGAGCTAGCAGTCCAGGATTGTGAGAGGGATGTCCGACTGATGGTTTAGGCCTAATCCAAGAAATTGGGCCTAAACCAGCAGTCAGACATCCTCCAAGGAGTCCCAGATTGGAGAGGGTGCAGGCTGGGCTGAGGGGACTCCCCCCCATGCACAAATTTCATTCCCCAGGCCTCTAGTAAAAGAATAAAAAAATTATGAAAATCAATAACCACTTTGAATGTAAATGGCTTTAATGCTCCAATCAAAAGACATACAGTAGCTGAATGGATAAGAAACAAGACCCATATATATGCAGTCTATAAGTGACCCACTTCAGCATTGAAGATACACATAAACTAAAGGTAAAGGAATCAAAAAAGGTATTTCATGCATATGGAAAGGGTAAAAAAAGCGAGGGTAGCAATACTTACATCTGACAAACTAGACTTTAAAACAAAGGCTATACTAAGAAACAAAGAAGGACACTACATAATTAAAAATAATGAATAAGATTATTATGATGATTAGTTTTACCCATTGTTATTAACTAAAATCATTTTTGTTTTTCATGTTTTATACTGAGTGAATCACTTTGATTCCATGAGCAAACCTGGGATGTGTCAAATATATTTCTTTTAGTGTCAGTTGGAATTTATTACCTACAACATAATAACCTAGTTAATTTATAGGGTTTACAATAGACACTCAAGAAATCCATAAATAAAGTACATCATAGTAGGCCCTTTGAAAAAATATACCAGGAAATATTAAAAAAAAAACTGTTTGATAACACTGGGGCCAAATATTTCATGTAATTTGATCAGCAAATTAGGAATCTCTCTCTTTTCTACTCATCTTTTCTCCTATCTGGCTCCCATTATAACAGCTCCAACTCATCGATTTTATACACCATTCACTCAAAGCATTACTTTTGCATTGTACACATTATGAATGTTGTTAAGATGATCTGCTAGTTGGGTGCTCTTTCCTGACTGACAAGTACATTGACAAAAAATATAGAATCAAAACCACTTGAGGCTTATGTAGAAGAAAACCCTGCTGGTGAATTACATATAACTTAATATTTCAGGAGTACATATATCATAAAACCTGTGGCATTTGGAAGACATCATTACTCTAGCAGTTTTTAAAAAATATTTATCTATCATTCATTACCCATGGCTTGCAGAATGCAAATTAACATATCAGTGAATAAACTAGTTATACTGGTGATGGCAGAGCCAAGAAGCCCAACATTGACTATTCAGATAACCCAGATAACAGCAACAACAGGAAGCCATTACCACTCCAATGTCTCTCTAGAGCAGTGCTTCTCAACCTTTCTAATGCCGCGACCCTTTAATACAGTTCCTCATGTTGTGGTGACCCCCAACCATAAGATTATTTTCGTTGCTACTTCATAACTGTAATTTTGCTCCTGTTAATGAATCGTAATGTAAATATCTGTGTTTTCCGATGGTCTTAGGCTGTACAGCAGCAGTTCTCAACCTGTGGGTCACATTACGATTCATTAACAGGAGCAAAATTAAAGTTATGAAGTAGCAAAGAAAATAATCTTATGGTTGGGGGTCACCACAACATGAGGAACTGTATTAAAGGGTCGCGGCATTAGAAAGGTTGAGAACCACTGCTCTAGAAGAACAAAGAGAGAGGATATTACCAGAATCTAGGGACCAGGTTCATACAGAAGCTAGAACCTTGGTGGGCTTTCCTGATAAGGGCTGGAGTCATGGAGGAGATATAGCCACTGCCAGAGATGTCACCTGAAACAGGAGGAATGAGCAGGGTCAGGGAGAGATACCCTTCCTTCTTCCACCAGTACCCCACATCGGCTGAACCCAGAAGGGAGAATGCTCACATGGAAGCCTCGGAAAGTGAGTCCACAGGGCTCACCCCAATCTTGATGCAGGAGAGAGCAGAAGAGAGAAAGAGCAGAAAAAGAGCAAGGAATGGATTTGAAAACAAGCCTGGGACCTGTACACCAAGAAATAAACAACCAGAGTTCAAGGACCTTAGAGAATGGGAACTTCTTTTGAGAACTCTTCTGTGAATTACTTTCAGGCCCACATTCTAAGTCATTGTGCCTTATCAGTCTGATTTTCAAGAGAGAGAATCTGTTTCAAGTCTTCACCCTGATCCAAACAGCCCATGTGGCAGACTGGCACTTAACCCCCATGGATTCCCTTTCTTAAAAAGAGGTGGCCCAAGGGTTGGGCATATACCCCACACTTTGCCTGACTCTGCTACATTTCAGCTAACTAATATCTTTTTTAGGGTTTTTAAATCTATATTCTTATATGAGATTGGTCTATTCTGGTTTATATTTGTCAGATTTGGATATCTGTACTATGCTAGAAATATGACATTAATTGCTAGTTTCGTGTATTTTTGTATTAGAGGACATAATGTAGGAAATACCCTTTCTTATCATTGTTTAATGAAACTGGGCAGTAAAATAACTAACCAAAACCCCATTTTAGAAGCATCTTTAATAACTCCTCTATTTGACTCTTATTATTGGTCCTTCATTTGTGAACATTCTTCCCTTCCCCAAATTTATTTATAATATAAATATTTTCAAATGTTACCTATTGCTACATGCATTTCTCTTTTAAATTTAAAAATATTTTGTTATGTCTATGTTTTCATTTCTTCATTTCATTTTATTTAAGAGTAATTAGAGCTAAGATGAAATCAATTCTATATTTTTTTTTCTACTTTCTAGCCTATTAAATGTCATGCACTGATTTTTATTCTTGCCTAGTTATTTGACTTTTTGTTTATTTTGCAATTCAAAAATATTTTCCTGGACATATTTATGTATCACTTAGTCTCTCTTCACTAAACTTAGTAAACTTTTTCAATGTGCTTGCTTTCCCCCCACCCCCCAAACCTAGACATTTTAAATGCTTTTTGTGATTACTTAAGTTTTCATTTCTACCAGTTTTTCTATTTAGAATACACTTACATCATTGGTTGGATCCTTCATTTTTCAATTCTTTTTAGTCTTGTCCTTCACACTGAGGAAAATTACAGGTTTGTCCTTTATTTTAGTGACCAATTGTCGACGGACAGGTTCCTGAGACAGGCTACTTTCAGTGCTAAAACTGGGGAAGCCCTGGGCAAACTATTTTGGTCACGCTAACTGCATATCACTGACTCGGTCTTTCGCAGCATCTTGTTAGTACTTACTCCTTCCAACCATCCAACATGGGTTTTAATTATCCTAGATTTTTAAAAAATGCCTTCCTCCTGTTGTTCCTTACCTGGGTGCTCTCCCTTTCCATCATATCCTATTATCATTCTGGTGAATTCTTTATGTCTTCTCCTCACTTTTTAACAATCTTTATTTCCCCCATCTAGTAAAGATACCACCAGTTTTAAGTGTTATTTTACAGTTCTTATAGTAAGTAATTTTAAGGAGTGGTATCTTTTGAAAATCCACCATTGTTCCTTTTCTATAAGTATGAGTATGTAAACCTGTTTTTAAGACCAAAAATGGTCAAATATCCAAATTTCTCTAATATCAACACACGTTATGTAGTCATTTTTTAGTCCGTTTATTTCTTTTTTCATTCTTGATACGTGCAATTAATGTTTGCTTTCACCACAGACAAGGAATGTGGATTTCCCTTGGCTTTATCCACTGCCTTTTTTTGGGTGCTATTGAATCTCAGAGCCAAAAGTAGACAACAGGTATATATGCATGTGGTCTAGGCCAGTGGTCGGCAAACTGCAGTGGCTCGCGAGCCGCGGTTTGCCACTTTGTTGACTAATGAGTTTGCAGACCACTGGGATAGGGGCTTAATCACAAGGAACAACAGCCTGTAATGATTGGAATCGAGAGTCTAGGTCGGCAGTTTGCCGACCACTGGTCTAGGCCAAGTTATTCTGCTTCCTCTCCCAATGGTCTAAGCTCTGCTATACTGCTCTGCCTCTTCCATGACCACAAAAGAACTTGTAACTCCAGCCTGTAGTCAGTCCTTCCAGTGTCTCTTAAAACTTACTAGTATGAACTAGCTTCTGCCTTCCTTTGCCCCTTCTATCCCACTCCTTTATGCCAACTTCTGCTTTATTGTTTTCTGGGAAACAGACATAAATGCAGAACTACAAGGGCTGTAGTAAATATAGTCTAGCCTCCTCAAGCATCAGCAACCAGGTAACAACAAGAACAGCAACATTCATTAGCACTTGCTATGTGTTAGTCATTGTGGTAAAAGCCATAGCTAGGCTATGATCTTATCCACTAAGTAGTCCATCTTTCTTGTTAGTAAAGTTGGTGTACCTCTAAACTAGGGACAGATAGTAAAGCAGGGTCAAATTTATTCCTACTTTTTATCCAGTCAATAGATGAGTTATGTTTTCATCTAACCAACTCCATTAACATTCTAGTTAGTGACAAGTCCTTCTATATTCTAGCACCAGGTTGCTCTTAAATTTTCAATATCAATATTTTTGAGAGTTTAATATTTTCAATTGTCTTTTTAAATATTTTGTTGAGAAATTTAAAAGTTATTCCTTATCTTTATAGTTGTATAACTTTGTTTTGTTTATAAATTGGAATCCTAGGAGCCTTTAACAGGTAGAAGTACTGTGATGTTTTCTATTGCAAATGGTAATAGACATAATTCATAAATAATAAAAGCAACTTATAGGGTCATGTTATTAAAAAGATCAACATTGGGATGGATGGCCAGGTGAAGTTTAAGTCTGGTTCCATTTTTTTCATGATTCTCTTGGCTTTTCTCTAACCTATACTTATTCTTTGTTCTCAGACTTGCTTCTCTAATATTGGCAGATTTGTGTATTAAATCCTGAATATTAAGTCATGCAGAAAAGGTTGTTCTGTCAAACTTTTGAAAAAAATGTCTTAAGCTATGTTCTACTTCTACAACTCCTGAATTACCCTTTGTTTCTGGGATGGATCACGAGGTTTACCCTGGGAATGTAACTGCAGTCAGTCCTTCCCAAATTTTTTGGCTGCTACCTATGCAAGGAAGTGGGAGGAGACTGGTCCCCAGGAAGACAAGGTCATGGTTATAACTTCATTCAAATTCTCTAAAAGTAGGAAACACACCACAATGACGAGACCTTATTTCCTCTTTCTGAAACAAGTATCTAATAGATGGTTCTTAAAAGCTTTTAGTGAAATATTGCTGGGGTGAGAATATCTTGTTCTTTAATTTAGAAAACACTTCCTCTTTTGTCTGTGAGCATTCAATTCTTTTTTATCTGGGAAGTCCTAATGAAATAAATCATATTGTTCTCATTTTCTACATTTTTTTTTATTTTTACAGTTATGATATTTACTAAGTATCTCTTTGTACTGTTTGTAGATGAACAATGTTTCAACACTAAAGCTTTACTAGTAAATGACTATTCGGTGTGTTATCTTTGTCCTTCCTATTAAATTAAAAGTGCATAGTACATAGGAAGTGAGTCTGATTGATTCTTGTCCTCATCCTTTGGCCCCTTTTGTGTTCTGCACAAGCCTATACTAAATAAAATCCCACTAAATAAAAGAAATAAAAAATATTCCACCGGGACGGAAAAATTTGCTCCAACACAATCACTACCTACATAAGAGTTCCTATCTACTCTCTCATCTCCATCCAAATTACATACTCAGTCTTATCTCTTCCCTCTAATTACACCCCCTCTTGACCTGTAAATGATGGGAATACCTCACTGACCTTTGCTGAACTGGTTTTAAGTTTCTCTCCTGTTTGAAAATCTAATGCCTTGAATGTTTTTTTTTTCTCTGTAAGCTCTCAGAGGGCTGTGTCAAAATCTATATCCTTTGAGTTATAATATACCTAGCATGATATTAAGCTCAATTTGGTTCATAAAAATTGGTTTATGATTATATGGTTATTTATTATTTATATGGTGTGATTATATAGTGTGGCTCTGAACAAAGTCATATAAAGTGGAAGTACATAATATCAAGGAATGCACCTTAAAAAACTGCATTAATTTAAACCTTATGTAAAAGAACAGAAATACAGAGGGTCCTAAAGTAAGGGAATATAAATGCACTTCAATATTTTGAAAGGAAAAACAAATTCTTTCTCTTTCTATACATTATATAAATACACACATCTATACCATTACTGAATGAAACCAAACAAAAATTGTATCCTGACATGAATATTTTTCATGCTTGGAAAAGTTAGCTGACTCTTAAATCTCATTCCTGAAACTAGTCTTCCATTTCAAATTGGAAAGATCTATGCATTTTTATTGAAGTTTTAAAATACCTCAGAATAATACATAGCACTTTTTGAGATTGATTTTATCTTTTTACTTTTACTCTGATAGCAATGAGACTCTTGATTTGCAGTAGTCATCACTTTTCTGCCCTTGCCCAACAGACTGCTCATAAATTATTCTGGTGTATTTTAGAAAGATGGCTATAATATTAAGGGTTTCACTGTCTCCTCTTCCATTTTCCTTAAGGGCAAAATGCAGTGAAACAAAATGAAATCAAATTACATAAAGGAGTTAAGCTACAACTTCATAAAAACTTCTTATATTTGTCAGATTATTAAGATGAATGAGCAACTCCAATGGTTTAGCCAGTGCAAAAGAGATGTTAGCATTCTGAATTTAAGAGCGTTGACTTCTCTTAAATTCTGAAGTGCTAACAATTAAGTGTTAACTCGAACCAGAGGAAATTATTTACATAGAAGCTGGATAACTCTTAACTCTGGCACCATCTCTAAATGATGGATGGGAATTAATTGATGATTTTTTAAAACTTCAGATTCTATCAATGTGGGTTTTTAAAAAATTAATTTACGTCTATAAAAACTGCATGAGAGCTAAACTGAAATGATTACCTAGTAGGACAGATGGTTCACATTCAGGTGAAATTGATAAGTTATCCAGTTGCAAGGACAGTGTTAACACTCTAAACATGGAAAGTTGATGCATCAAGGAATGAAGTGATCATGGAAATGATATTTCTTTCAGATCTGCTCTTCTGACAAAACTAAAAAAATATTGAGCTCAATTTAATTCCTTATACCCACAGAAATGATATTAATTAGACACACTCCAGGGCATAGTTTGTGTACAACGTGGCAGTTACTTTCACTTTATTCTCAAACCACAAAGTGAATTGCCAAACATGGTTTTTGCATATGTTAATTTGAAACAATGAAGTGTGCAAATCTACCACTATTGGGGGTTTATTGAAGCTTAAAGTCTATGATTTGGATCAATAGGATCCATATAGATTTAATGGTTTAAGGAATGTCTTCATGTGATTATCTATACTCAGCTGATTCCCTGAAGTGGTAATGGGCTGTATATGTGGAAAACACAGAATACTACATACCATTGTCTAAAGAATGTCCCTTATCAATTGGCCAGGTTGCTTTCACAATTTAATGAGTTGTAATAGGAGAAAAATAAGCAATTTTGAGGGAGGAAAGGAAGTCTTTCACCAGTGTATTAACAATGAACAACATTAATCCAGCATTAACTTGCTGTAAGCACTGTGCTTGACATGCAGTAGTCCTTACAGCCATGTGGCTAAGGAACAGTAGATGCCACATATTGCAGAGAACGTAACAGGGTCATAGATTGTCCAACTATACTGAATTACTACATAACAGAGGTGGGATTCAGACCCAGCCTATCTCCCTCCAGAGTCTTTTCCTTACATACTGGTGTTCCAGGAACAGCTGCTATATTTTCAAGAAATGGAGTGTACCCTAATTTACACAAGAGCAGAAAGCCCAGCTAGGTATATTGGAAACTAAAATAGAGAACTGAACAGCCATTAGGAGCCAAAATCTCATTTATATCAAGTATCTCTCTTTAGTTCTATCTTATTTTTATATCCTTCAGATGGTTTTCTCTGCCTTCAAATTTCCACATGGTCTAGCATAAGCTAATAACAGATTATGTGTTTTAAATTAAAATTTTCAAGAACCATAAGCACAATTGATTCAGCTCATCATTCAAAAGTTGTTGGATAGACAACAACTTATTAAAATGTCTTGTTAAGATATCCAATATCATTCCATGAATAAGGAAGGGCAAGAGACACTAGAGTAGCCATGGTCCAGGCTAAGGATAGAGACACTGCAGGCATACACACATCCCCTTCTCCTGAGGCAAATAGACCTTTGGTCAACTCTTGATGCCTTGGTTCTCTGAAGCTTGGGGGTTGCCCTCATCAACTGTACAAGCACCAAAGCCAAGGAAGGAGTTACCTAAGCCCCCAGTTCACTTCTCTGTGTATGATGGGGACTCATTAAATATTATGGAACTACAGTCACTCTTATTTAGTTAGTCTTGGCAAGAGATAAGTCATGTTCCCATGATTTGGTTCTTTCAAATTGGGTGACAGAGCTGGGCCTAGAAGGTGAGTGGGGAGTGAAAAGAATAAACCTCTCAGTGAGAGAAGAAATTTCTTGCTGGGTTCACACCTGGGGATTCCACAGGATTTAAGTATTGCAATGAGATTTCCTTCCCTTTATCCCCTGCTTCTGTTGGGGGACAGGGGAACAGGGAGGGCTCTACTCATATTCATACTAAGGCAAAACTCCCTCAGAGGGATCCTTCATGGGGACTCACACTTCTTTTGTCTTTGTCCTTCTTCAGAGAATATTTTTTTTTCAATTACCAAGCACACTCTGCTATTCTAGAACTACCATTGCCTCAAAGGTGTGAGCTTAAAAGCTACTGTTCACTTTGCCAGCATCATGATGAAATCATTCGTATGTAGTTTAGATTCCCCTAAGTACAATATTATTGTGTTATGGCTCTAAAAATTAACCTCTATGTCCTCATTCTGGTATATGGCCTTGCTGGCAGAAAAATACATGTGACATTATAGATCCTTAACATTCTTTATACATAGTTGAGGAAATTATGTAGTAACTCTGTTGTCACCTTTGGTTAGCTTTCTTAAGTTGGCTTTAAATTTTGTTGGCTTGGCCTCTGAAGAGTGAAGAGTTGGGAAAGCTTAACCTTGCCTAAAATTAACTTCTCAGTGCATGGAGTTTAAAGCCAGACCCCTGTTTCTTGCTGCAGTCCCCTTGGCCAGCTCATGGACCAATGGAAGCATCCTTTTTTTTTTCAAGGAAAAGCCAAATCTTGACATAGCAAGGTCAGAACTAGGATTCTAGGAAGTGAGTTTGGCTGCACACAATTCCTCTGATTCCAAAGCAAAGCAGTTAAGGAGACAGCTTGGTAGTTGTTTTATTTTCTTTAGAGTGGACTTATATTATCAATGGCAGAAAGCCATGAACCACGAAGATAAAATAATGCTAACCAGAGTGCTAAGTAAAGAAAACAAAGATGGCTCCACAATTAGTAGCATTATATATGTTAGTGCTAAGTAACAACAGATGTGTCTACAGAGAGTGAAGCATTCCTTGCAATCCATCAGAAACCAAAGACCTCTGATACCACAAGCCATTATGGTTATCTTGGGCTTGGAGGAATGATGGTCAAGTTCATTGGTTTGGCAAAGTGGGGTTGCTATTGAGGGTGTTCCAATCTACCTGTGTCATCCTTACCACGCTGTACACTTGTGCTGAGTTAACAGGGCGATGTGTGCTGTAAAATCTGGTTCTGTAAAGACATGCACTAGCCATGAGTCATTAGCAAGCATGCGGAGCTAATTGGCAAAGTACTCATAAAAGATTTTGAAGGTGGGTTAATTACAATTCATTACACCGTAAACTGTCCCCAGGCTATTGTTAAAAAATGCAGGAGTTTCAGGGCCCATTATTTTATGATTCATTTTGCCATGTTGTGAAAAACAGACTCTAAATCAAACTACATTTATTATGGGTCAGACCACAAAATCTTTATTGGTTTTTCCAACATTCCACCCTCGTTATATGAATTCATATGGACTGCACATTTCTGTCAATTGGCAAGAAAGCATGAAATAAAATTTATGATATTTTCTTACCTTATCCTCAGTGCAGCCTTAAAAATCACAAGATCTAATTGCTTCCCCTATTTCTCCAAGTTCATGAGAAAAATAAGTATTTCAAAATCAACTCTACAGTTCTGATGATTGGAAAAAGCTAAAGAATAATGAAGCCTGCCTTCTGAAGGAATAAAGAATAACTTAAGATGCATCCTCCTGTTGAAATTGATTAAAGCTGTTTACCCCCGCCTAGAAAAATGACCAGAATGCACTTTTTTTTTGGGGGGGGGTTAATTTGAAGTCCATTGGCTTCCCAAGCATTAACCTTGTTTTTCTTGTCCCCACCTTTGAAAGAATCATTTTTAAGAAAAACAACAAAAAAAGCAACATTCATTTAAAAAAAAAAAAAAAAAAAACTGTGATAGAATTGTATGCCTCCTGTTATTACCACAGACAGACTTGGTCAGAATCATGTAAGATCTCATAAGTAGTCATTCTGTACTATTATATGTAATTGGTTGTTGATTAATGCTCTCAATTATGTCGATTTTCACTATGTGACCTGAACCACCTTGACAGCGACAGCCTGGGTATCCTTATTACCGGGGATGAGCAAAGAACAAAATGCTAGGTTCACTTCCAGCTCTCAAGAGTTCAGCAGCTCATTTGAACCTTATCTGAACTATCAAAGTTTTGACTGCAGAAGCCCGTGTTTGAGGAAGGGGAGGAAATGTGCAGCGCAAGGAAGGCTTGAGAGTGGAATGGGGGAAGGGGGATTGTTGGAAATTGTACAAGAATGAGTTTCCTTCTGAGCAATCCAGTGCTTCCTGATTCTGGCTGGGCCAGAAATACCACAAAAGTCTTTCTCGAAATTTCCAAAATCTTTGGAAAGCCTTCCTCTAGTCTAAGCAGTTTGCCACTTCTGCACACCTGGGTTTTGGTAGACGACAGAAGACAGAAGTATGTGCAGGGGGAAAGAGTTTAATAGAAAGATACCTGGATACTTGAGAATTGTCAGAAGAGGTTTATCTCTAATGGAATAAAACCTGAATGGTTTGGCCCCGGGTCAATGAGTTTAACCACTCCCATCCCTTACAGAAAGATGGACCTGGAAGGCAACATTAGAAATCAGTAGGCAAACCGCTTATTGTATAGAGGAAGTCAGGGTGTCCAGAGGAGCCATGTGACTGAACCTATGCAGATGAGGACCAGAGCGAAGACTAAAGAGCTGGTGAAGGAGCAAAAGGGAGGAAGGAGTGAGACAAGCACATTTCCAAAGGTTGGCGTTCTGTCTTTCCCCTGCCATTAATTAGTGGTATGACCTTGGGCAAGTCATTTCATTTCTCTGGTTCTCTATGGACCATTTCAACCACAAAATACTGAGTTAAACATTTCTGTGGGATGGGAGTTCTAAAAGGGGATGATTTAGAAACAGTACCCAGCTGGATTAGAAGTATGTCAAATGGAGAGGAGAAAGCATGGGGCCCAGGAAAGGCTGGTAAATCTGGAGAAAACTGAATGAAAAGCAAAAAACCTGATGAGGTGTTTATTTTACATTTGGTGACAGGCAGATAATTATTTTTTTAAAAAAAGTTTGGAGAGGAAGTAAAATTGTGTGATGTGGTTTTTTAAAGTCAAACTCACCTGAAGTTGTGTGAAATAAACAAACCAATTTAAGATAGGGGAATGAAAGGGAGAATTGCCCCAAAGAGGGAGATACTAGGACAAACTAGTTTCCTAAACTATGCTTGGTGGGACTTAAGGCAAAAAGTATGGAGTACCCTACTCAACCAGACTGATCCCCAGTTTACCTCTTGAGAGTAAGTTTTTGTTTAAAGAAAGTTTTTTGAGACTAAAAAGAATCTTGCTAATTGCTGAACTTGCAAGAAATCAAGAAAACTAGTGTCACTTTTATGAGTTCCTGTACGGTGACTCTTTTAAAAGATAAAATTCCAGAACTTGGAGAGGACAAAGTTCTGAAGTGGCTATCCTGTACAAAATACAAATGGAATTTGCAGCATGATCATTCTGATTGGGAAGTAACGTTGGCACTAGACATCCAAGGGGAGAGGGCTAGCCCTCTTAGAGTGGAGTGATTGACATTCCAGTTTGGGTCATGGCCTCTTGACCATATGTAGTGTGTGCAGGGGAGAGAAGCAGCATCCACTATCCTGCCCCTGCCCTGCAGTAATATTGGCCTCCAGGAGAATCTGATTACAATAGAGGAATTAGGGAAAGGCAACGGTAATCATAACTCAAGAGTATAAACATCAAGAAGGAAAAATATCCAGGAAAACAGCAACAACTAATAAGCATAATGGCATAGATACTGATCAAGGCAAAATTGGCGGTCTTGTAGAGGACAATGTTGGCATGAGTCTGCTGGACAAGCCTTCCCATGTTGATGTAGTAGCAGCGTGATGGAAGCAAGAGAGAAGGAGTCCCTGCCTATAGCACAACTAATAGGAAGATGCTTCTCCTTGCTAGGTACAGAAATCATTTTTTAAAGTTGTGAAGATTAAGATTCTTTCTTTCCTGCCCAAATGCCCTTCCCAGTTCCAGCTGCATGATTGCTTCCTCACTAAACTCTGACTCTGAGGCATGAAGTCTTCAGCCAGTACCTCACCTTGTTCCCTCCTGGGATTGCCTCAGCTGAATAGAGCAGAGAGAGCTGTCGATTTCAGAGCCAAGTGCAGAAAGCAGCTGGCTCCCAACTTGTTGTCCATGGGAGCCAAGCAGAGCAGAGCTGACAATTGCCTGAGCCTGCGGGAGCAAGAGCCAGGCACCTGTCAAATGCTGCAGTGCATGCTTTCCTGTGCCGGGCTCCCTGGGGCACCTGCTGTGAGATGGCAGTTCTTACCACCACCTTCTTCCTCCACAGAAAGCCAGCTGCCTGCCGGCATCCCCCTAACTTCCTTCTCCAGAAAATATTTTAATATTTTGGTTCCTAAATAAGTTTCTCTCTCCCTCTCTTCCTCCTCCTTCTCTCTTAATCTCTACAGGGGAAAAATGCCCCAAAGGGAAAATGATAATACCTTTATTTTGTTCTTAAATGTGGCTACTAAAGATAACATGCCTATTCTTTGGGGAAGGACAGAAGGCACGCGGCATTGCCTGTGTCTGTGAGGGAGTCTAGAGAAGGGATTTGAGTGTGTATATTTACCTGTTATCTCGGTCTTGAGAAACTTGAAATCTCCATCTAGAAAGACTGGCCCTCTTCTCTCCTCAGTCCTGAGTTAGAATGCTAGTAAATACTGTGTAGATTCTTTCATTTCCAGGTATGCTGGGTTCAGGCTGACCCCAGGGAGAGGGCATTGGAAAATGGACCACAAAGCACTGGACGTGAATTGGAATGGGCATTCCACACATCCAGGATGAAAAGCCTTATCAGTAGGTCTGGCCTGCTCTGCCTCAAGAAACACTGCCCACTGGATTGACCCTTTGGCTTGGGACGTAGGTACTGGCTTGGGAATCGAGAACTAAGTTCAAGATCAGCTCTGTTGCTAACCCACGTGGGCCTCCAGCAAGCGTTTTCCTTTGCTGGGTTTCAGTGCCCTCATTTGCAAAATGAGAGGGGTAGACATCATCTCCAAAATGCTATGATTTTCATAAATTGGGCCACACTTACTTTGTGGAGCCAGTAGCCCTAACCTGAAGCCCATGAACCAAGTATACTTATTCCAAGTTAGTCTCTTTCTTCACACAGGGAACAAAAAGAATATAGTGTTGCAAAGAGCCCAGGAATCTGTCCTGTTTTTAGAGGAGAACACTGAGATGACAGCGGCCTGCATGCCGGGCACATTCCTTTGCCATAACCACACAGAGCCTGCATATATTTGTTGTTGTTTTTAATTGCAAACTTTTCTAACAATCTGCCCTTTAGAAATGATTGCCCCACTCTGAGGATCAGATCACTGCCTAGCCAGTTCTCAGAGTAAATTAACTGAAGAATGCTGAGCCTTGAATCTATGATTAGGATGCCTGGCTAAGTAAAGATGGTCGTGTACTTTCCCAAATGGGTCAGCTATGGCCCCAGATATCCACAACAGGGTAGCAAATGTTTGATAGCCTCTCAAATGCTGGGTTTACAGCTGGATTTAGGGCTGAATGATGGAGGTAAATCTAAAGGAGCAGAAAGGGGCTAGGGAGGGAATTGAGAATCAAGGGAATTTCCATCAAAGCTTTTCAAAAGCAGGAATCCATTCTACCTTTGTCGATGGCTGTGGTTTGCTAGGATCAAGATCAAAGGAATCACCGTGGGCAGAGCCATGACAAATGCGAGGCTCAGTCTGCTGAAACCTAGCATTAGCCCCTCTCTTAGGCTGCCGTCTAGACTGGAAGTGGGTGCTTCTGCCATGCCCGGCTGAGTGTACGTATAGTCAGTGTGTTCCTCCGTGACAGAGCAGAGGTGCAAAAGCTCTTCTCTATCCCCTCAGGGAAGTCCACAGCCAGGGCCAGCCCAGAGAGGCATAATGTGGCTATAGCTCCAATCAGAAGAGTAGCTTTCCTGGGAAAACAGGGGAGGCGGGGAGTGGGGCATGGAGTAAGCATGGAACTGGGTGGTTGACAGAGATGCAGATGTTAGTAAAATCCAACTGCCTTGAGTTGTACATCTTGCCTCATCTTCCCTGATGGCATTGGAAGGCTGCTTCAAAACTCTGCTAAAATGTTGCTCATCTGCAGACCCAACACTCTCCCAGACATTTGAACTGCTATTCACCAAGAACAATTATTGGTATTTTTTTAAGGTCCTCATGATTCCTCAGGGCTTCAGCTAATTTTCTAAGACAATCCAAGTGCCTGATGAAGATATATTTTGGATTCAGAATAAACAATGCCACTTTCATGTTGTCTGCTATGTAGTACATCTGCATTACCCACTGTTTCAACCCTCATTTGCTTCTTGAGAATATCAGCATAGAAAAAAACCAACAAAATAGATGCCAATGACACTTTTCAAGGTTTTTTTGCATGCATCATCTTATGTGGCATTTATATCGACCTGGTGAGGTGGGCAGGGGATATACTCCAGCACATTTTAAGAGTGGAGCTAAGAGAACTAGAAAACTCAGGAATCAGAGTTTCAATTAAGATTCTGACAACTAGTTTGAGTATCATTCAAGGCAAATTTTACTTTCCTTTTCTAGAACCTGGTCATCAAATGGGGGCAGGGGACTAAGGCTGGGGGTTGGGTAATAGTGCACTAACCTTCAAAATGATTATGCCCCTCATGGTGCAGTCACCAGACTGAAAAATTTGCAGCCTTGAAAAATGACAGTTACGGATATAATGCAAAAAAAAAAAAAAAAAAGATCATGATACAATGCTACACAAGATTGTTTGCATTCTGACTTTATAGCTTTGTGAAATGATATATGTGGAAAGGGGGGAATGGAAGCAATGTAAAATACAGCCAAGGTTAGAGTAGAATAATTTTTCATGTATTTTCACATTTTCTGTAATATGATTAGCTATATTATTCCTTACAGATTTAAATGTAACCAAATCTGTGAATTAAAAAAGAGAGACCTCCCACCAACAATCCCAAGCCCTACAAAGGGATTTGCCACTTACTAGTCTCAAGCAAATTATCTGAGCTTTCGTTTCCTTAACTATAAATGCACTATAAAGATCTTAACTTATAAGTATAAAGTCCTTACTTTGTGCCAGACAATTATCCTGAGTATTTTTACTTGTACTAACACATTGAATCCTCATTATACCCTGAGAAGTAGGTCTTATTAATATCCACACTTTACAGATCAGGAAACTGAGGCAATGAAAGGTGAAATCAGGTCAGACTAGCCTCGAGTGGGGGATCTGAGAGCAAATCAGGCTAGAATAGTTCCGAAGCCTTAAGTGTGACCCCTGAGACCTATGACTTCAAGGGATGGTTACAAAGTTGAGTCTTCTTTCTTGGGAAATCTCTGGTGCAGAGCTAGCACATTACAGGCACTGAATAGATTCAGTTCTTTCTTAGGTTCATTCATTTCTAAGGCTCAAATGTACATCTATTAAGTTATAAAGCTGATGATCTAACAACTGGGTGCTAAAAAAATCAGTGTAAATTCGTCATTTGGTTGCTAACTTCATTGGGGTTAGTCAGCTGGGATTAGCGATCACAAAGAGGTACTTTGTGGAACCACAAGGCTAAATTTAGAAATGCATGCTTTTGTCTAAAGCAAAATCATCGTGAACATGTTTTAATATTATCTAATATTTCTACTTTCTTTCCTATGATCATTTGGGACTCAAAGACAGGAGGGAGGCTCATTCCATAAATGTCAAAAATATTTTTCAATGTTTTTATTCTCCAGTAATCTCTCCTACTAGAACTAGGTATGATAGGGGGTGGGGAGGTAGCATTATACCTAGAAAATGGAACCTATGTAGTTCTTATTCCTTTCCTTGCAAAAGGTTGTTCTGTATGAGCTATTTTGTATGCTGATGCCCATAGAATCTCAAGAGTCCTTTTACATAGGCCCACTCAGTGACTTATGTACCTAATGCTTAGAAGCTGGATGTTGCCAAGCTAACTCTTTTTTTAAAAAATATATATTTTATTGATTTTTTTACAGAGAGGAAGGGAGAGGGATAAAGAGTTAGAAACATCAATGAGAGAGAAACATCGATCAGCTGACTCCTCCACAACCCTTACTGGGGATGTGCCCACAACCAAGGTACATGCCCCTTACTGGAATCAAACCTGGGACTTGCAGGCCGACGCTCTATCCACTGAGCCAAACCAGTTAGGGCCCAATCTAACTCTTAACATCAAGAAGGCTTAAGTTTAGCCCTAGTTCAGTGGTCAGCAAACTCATTAGTCAACAGAGATGCAAACCGCGGCTCGCAAGCCACAGTTTACTGACCACTGCCCTAGCTGTTTTGGCTCAGTGGATAGAGCATGGGTCTGTGGACTGAAAGGTCCCAGGTTCACTTCCAGTCAAGGGCACATGCCTGGGTTGTGGGCTCGGTCTCCATTGTGGGGCATGCAGGAAGCAGCCAATCAATGATTCTTTCTCATCATTGATGTTTCTGTCTCTCTCTCCCTTTCCCTTCCTCTCTGAAATCAATAAAAATATATTTAAAAAAAGAAGGATTAAGTTTAAGTGAAATTTGAATAAAAATATTATTTTATGTGTGCTATTTGATGCCCACTTAAAAATATTCTTATGTTGTACATCTCTCACTTAAAAGGAAGCCAGAAACAAACTCAACAGCAAAGTGAGAGGTGGGCTGGTTGTTCAATAGGGTGCCTCCCATAGTACAAGTCAATAATTCCTGCTTCTGGTGCTATCCTCCACTCTCTTTGGATAGTTTTTAAACTAGACAACAAGTTTAGGTGATCAACTACATAACAAACAAGTGTTGGAATGCCTCAAGGATGGGCTCCCAGCTTCTTGGTGGGAAAGAAGACTCCTCATGAAGAGTCAGGAGTGGAAACCATACCTGGTACAAGTTTTGTTAACTAGACATTGCCCTATTAGTTTCCCTTAATTATTGCTCAGGTCTTCTTCCTTCTAACTCCAGCTCCCCTTCCTTCAGGTTGACCCCCGTGCCCCCACCCCATGCATTTTATGACCCATCCTGTTCATTTTCTATCTAAATGATTAAAGCAGGGGTTGGCACCCTACCAGGATCAGCCTGCTAAGTGTTCATTTATTCCCCATAATTTAAGGCTTCCTCTGCCAGGAGTAATAATCCTCCTCCCTCAGACCACTCTGGCTGCAGAGCCTCAGTGCCAGCCTGGGGCAAGGGAAGGAAGGGAAAGAAAGAGAGGAATATAATTGCTCATAGATTTAAAAAATATTTTCCTGTTAAGGATTCTGGAAAAGAAAGGTGCACTAACCTTCAGACCACGTTTTAGGGAAGGTAATTCTGGAAAAGGAAAGGAGAGTGTGTGGTTTTGAAATATCTCTGCTTTAAGAAATAGAGAAGAGGTTAAAAAACTAATCAAAAACAGGAGCAGCTTGAACAGACCAAATAGTGTATCAGGAAGGAGGATAAGAGAGCTATTCCTCTCTCATTCTACATACTTTCTCTCCTTTCTTTTTATTGTCAATCTTCATTGACTAAATGAATGTGTGGATATAGAACAAGTGACAGAGTCCATTTTTTAATAGAATGGATAAATGAATGAATGAATTATAGATTAGTGTTTCTAAAATCTGACTCTTCTTTAGAATCAACTGCAAGCCCTTTTCATAATACAAATCCCCGAGATGTCCTTTGGAAATTCTGATTCATTAGGTCACAAAAGGAGCCCGGGGTCTATATTTTTCAGCTGCTTGCCAAGTGATTCCAATTGTCTGTCAGGTTTGGGAACCCATGGCCTCGAGCACAGCTATAATCTAGATTTGATTTTCTATTATTTTCATTCTGAATGAGAGCCCTGCACTGATTGGCCCCTTACTCAATTTAGTTGCATATTAACTAATCAGTTGTTATTTCCTCCTTAATTAAACCAGCTTATTACCCTGCCTGTCATTCTTGTGTGTTGCCAATGAAACTTGGCATTATTTTACAAGAATTTGTCTTAGACGCTTTTATATTAGAATAACCAGAAAGTTTCACATTCTGTTTTATCTCAACTTTTTTGGAATTGTCCATTCATAAATAAATCAAGAATCCTTGCTTGGCTTATTTGTTTATTTTGATAAAAATAATAATTCTTCCAAAATCCATGGGTCTTATTTATGTATTTATTTATTTGTTTATTTATTTATTTTAAAATATGTTTTTATTGATTTTAGAGAAAGGGGAAGGGAGAGATAGAAACATTGATGATAGAGAAATATTGATCAGCTGCCTCCTGCACATCTACTATTGGGGATTGAGCCCATAACCCAGGAAGGTGCCCTGACCAGTATTCAAACTGGTGACCTCTTGGTGCATGGGACGACACTCAATCAACTGAGCCATACCACCTGGGAAGAAATCCATGGTGGATTTAGGTTTTAGAAAACCTAAACTCATCTCTCACTCTCATTACTTAATAATTTATATTTATTCAATAAATCTGTATTGAGTATCTCTAATTTGCCAGGAACACGGGGATACAAAGATGAAAGGTATCTTCCCTTTCTTTATGAAATGTATAGACTAGTGGGTAAGTTGGATAAGAATGTAGTTATTTTACAATCCTAATATGGTAAAAATAAGCATAGGTTAGGAAAGTTGGGGGTGTATCTTGGGTCAGCAGGATGATAAGTCTTGACGAAGAAAGTGAAAACCAAGATTTAGGGGATGCAGGAAGGCTAAACCCCTGTATCTATAGCCACAGAAGTGATGTCCTTCAAACCTTGGAAAGCTAAAAGCAGAGTTGTGTGTGTGTTGGAGAGGTTGGTGGTGGGGGATGATATTGGAGATGCAGACAAAGACCATATCATGACATATATTGGATGTCTTCTTAAAATTTTGGATTTTACACTGAAGCAATGAGAATCCCATGATGGACTTGAGCATTAGATGGATATAGACAGATATGTGAAGAGATGCTCTCTCAACATTGTTGGGGGAATGGAGATTTGCCTGACCTGAACTTTGCCAGACCAGAGGCTTCAAGACCATGGAGGAAATGATAAGGACCCGAAGAAGTCACCCTGGGGGATTTAAACAGAGGGGGCAGAGGGAACAAATGAAGTGGTAAAAATAATTGATAAGCCTCAGTGACACAAAGGTGTTGTATGTGGCAGAGTAGCAGTAACAAAGGAAAGGGACATTAGAATGATTCTCATGTTTTTAAAACTTGACCACCTAGAGAATGTAATGTGATTCATGGAAGCAATTGTTTGGCTGATTTTTATTCATTTTTCCTGTGGTGTCCAGGAAAATGCTGACATGTCAATGTGAGGACCCAAATCCAAGCACTTGAGCAAGTGTTATTTTTTGTTGTGTTTTTTTTTGTGTGTGTGTGTGTGTGTGTTTTTTTAGTTCTTATCAAGGCTGAAAAATCTTCTAAGTAGACATGAAAGAAACAGCAGGGCCACAACTACTTTGAACTCACTGCACATGATTCCTTTCATATAAGATGTGCTTGACAAACATTAATTAAATCTCACAGCACCTCTTTGAAGTAATGCAGGAAATATGTACAGGTGGGTAAACTGAGGCCCCAGGAACTGGAAGGAGAGCCTGAGGACATACTAGGGCAGGTGCAGCATTTGAAAAGACCCCCAGAGGAGGCCCCTGTTTCTCTGATGAGGCCAGATGTAGGCGACTGTGTTTAAGCAAAGGTCTTCCAGCAAGTTCTCTAAATCAGGCAGGATGAGGCAGGTTGGTTATTTACTCCAGTGGCCATACTCTCTGACCTCAGACCTGGGAGCCTTGAGTCTTATAGCACACCTTGTCTGCTCATAATCCAGACCTACCATCTCCTTCCTGAAATCTTCAGCTGTGTCACATCCATTCTGATGCTTGCTTTGTCCTTGCAACTGGCTGGTGGTCCTGAGAGTTAGAAGGTGAGGGTGCTTGATTTCATGGCCAAAAGAAGTAATCTGAGTAGTTTTTGTGAGTAGTTTTTGTACCTGAGTTTCTGCTTTTTAGTTCTTTTTTTTTTTTTTTTTTTTTTTTTTTTTTGTAGATTGAACTCTTTGGTTTAGTATGCAGAGTAGGAGTGGGTACATGGAAGAGTTGAGCTGTGACGTAGGCCCATAAGCAGCCAGTTCCTGAATTGGCTGATGGCGGAAGGCTGTGCACAGTACACATTAAAATTTAATCTTCAACAGAGACAAAAGGGATGGTTGCTAGAGTGGGGAGGGGTTGGGATGAGTCAAAAGAGTGAAGGGGAATATAGTCAGTAATATTGTGCTAAGTTAACAAATGAGTACTAGAATTAGTGGGGTGATCACATTGTAAGGTATAAAAATAATAAATCACTATATTGTACATCTGACATTAATATAACTAATATACTATTGAATACCAGCTGTACTTAAATAGAAAAAATAAGAAATAAAAAAACCTCATCTTCTGCTTGCTAAACTAGATGTATCCAAAAAGATGGGCCTTGATTAATTGCATCTGCTACCTAACTATTGATTCATTCTACTCAATTTGTTATTCTATCTATCTATCTATCTATCTATCTATCTATCTATATCTATCTATCTATCTATCTACAGCATATCTGATGCTGGAAATGATATTAGGTTCTATAATGATAAAAGATTGAGTTCCTGTGCTCAGAAGGCTCTTAGTCTAGTGAGTGAAACACAAAATAAATAGATGAACATAGAAACAAAATCAGCTCAAAAATAACCAATGCTTCAGGAAGCAAAAGACTCAGAGAGGAAATATAAGAAGTAAACATATTCACATATGTTGTTGAAATGAAAAAGCGGGAAAGGACTTTCACTGTCTCCAATGGGATAAAAGGTCTTCCTGATAACCCAATAAGATGTGCAGATCACCAGCAATTTAGCATGCTACAAAGTTAAGAGACATGTTTGAAACTTATGGTAATCCATACATTTTTACAGTGCAATTAGCCTTTTTCTCTGCAAAGGGAATGCATTAAAAACAATTACTCAGGAAAAAGAACACATTTTAAAAAATGAAGATTTGAAGTTAGTGGGATTGTAAACAATGAGATTTCTGCATAACACATCAGTAACATCAAGTGTGAATATTTTTGCCCTTCTTCACTGGTTCTCTATTTCTGACACATTCTTCTGAATCCATTGTCCTTCTATTCTTATAAGAAGTTTTCATTTTTTCCCCCCAGAAGTATTTTTCAAGGAAATATTTGACTACAAACATATTCAGTAGCCTTACTAAATGTAATGGCCCCTTGGAAAATCCTGTTCCAGTTAAAATTTCTAAGGAATCCTTTCAGAGATGAGAGTGATCTAGATATTTTATTCATTAGTTTGGTTAACCATTGGTCTTCCATTTTTATTTACTACATTCTTCTTTTTTGCTATGATTTAGTTCTCTAAAACATTTGGGCGGTTTGCATGAAAGGGGCTATATCATAAATGCTTTTAAGGTCTATATGATTTATACATACAGCACTCATGATTTATGTCTCAAATGGCCATGTTGGTAAGTTTTTTTTATTAAATTCTTGATTTATGTGAAATAGATAAATATGCGGATCATTCAGAACAAGGGTGTCTGTGTCTGGGGGTGGACAGGGGAAGGACGGGAGGGATTTGTATGCATGAATAACTCCCTATTGGTCCTAATGGGATTTGCACAAGGAAGACTCCTGTATTCCACGATACAATCTTTCTTCATCCTAACATGTGGTTAGGTATATGTTATTGATATCATAACTTTAATTTCCGAGCCATGTTAAATCGATATGTGTTTTAGATGTGCCCCTTAAGGCATGAAACTTAAAAGAATATGCCTTTTTTTCTTCTCCCTCTCCCCATGTTGCATTTGGCAAATTACCTTGACATTCTAAAATGTTTTATCTACCTCTGATTTTAATCTGCTTGAGGGCTGCACATTGGTTTTACTCTGTGTTATGTATAATCCCTTATGTTTAAGCAGTATTTACCACCATAATAGCAGAAAATGGGACCAAGAATGTTTCTTAACAATGGGAGCATTTCATAAAAGATGATACTTAATTCAGGTTTCCTGTAATAGTAATAAAACATTTTCAAGCTCACTCTCATATGAGGAAAGGAACTTTCACCCTTCTCAAAGCTGAGTTCTGTGAGAAAGTGTGCATATGCATGTTTCAAATAACCAAACCAATAAGTCCTATTTCTCTCCTTATTATAATCAAGGGAACAACCATTCTAATAAAATTGTGTTCAACAGTTCCTCTATAAACTCCCTCCCTCATCCTAACTCCACCTGGTATAGTATAAAATGTAATATACTTTGGAGGCATTTTTAATAAAACTCTTTCAGATGACTCTATGTGGCAACACAACTCATTTATAGTTTCCTATTAGTTCACCTTTATAGCGGCTTTAGTCTTTTTCTATCTCATGGGGTAAAAATGTCACTATTTGTTACATAACCAACATGTATTTCTGTTTACTTAATCTCTTCATTTCTTAGTGTTTCACATATAAGAATGAGGTTGGGGCAGGGAAGAAAAAAATTCCTCATACTCCTATGATATTATGATTCATATTTTATATGAATCTTACCTTGCCCTATAAGATATTTTTATTATAAGGCCTTATATTAATTTTATTATTTATGAAGATAGAGAAAGTGAAGGGAGGAGCGAATTCACATTCATGACTTATCCTTTATTTATTGGTGTGTGTGTTTTCTAAAAAGGAAAGGAGAGAGAGAGAGACAGGAGAGAGAGATGGTGGTTGTTCTATTAATTATGCATTCATTGGTTGCTTCTTATATTTGCCCTGACCGGGGATTGAACCCACAATCCCTTGGCATATCAGGAAGACTCTCTAACCAGCTGAGCTACCCAGCCAGGGTCCATGATTTATTCTTATTAAAATAACTGCATGCTTATTCTGCATTATCTTCAGGGTCAAAATAGTGTTTTTCTTTCAAAATTAATTTTTATGTAGATAAAATGATGTAGGAATGGTCTGAATTTTTAATGACTTTATGGCAGGAAAGACTTGTATGAAGTATAAGTGAGCATGGGAGAAAAAAATATCCAAATTAAGAAAGACCACTTTCAGCAATTGACCAAAACCCAACTGCAAACATTTTGAGGTTCGTATCTTTCCATTCTTAGTTCAAGAGAAGGGAAAATTAGATCTCTAGGCAGGCTCAATGCTTCTTAGACTGCCCATCAATTTCTCTGCTTTTAGCCTCATCCTTAACACAGAATTAGTGGAGGTGGATTTGCATGGAGGTATCACTGGATCTGTTTGACTCATGACCATACTCAATTTTCATCATTATATTATGCTACTTGGGCTTGTGGATTCTTGTAGGTGATAGCCAGCAGAGTGGAAACCTGAGAAGCGACTTGGTGCATATTAAATAATCTCCTAAGCCCTGGCTGGTGTAGCTTAGCTGGTTAGAGCATCATCCCTCACACCCAAGGGTGGCCAGTTCCATTCCCGGTCAGAGTACATACCGAGGTTGTGGGTTCAATCCCCAGTGGGGGTGAGTGCAGAGACAATCAATTGATCTTTCTCTCTCTCTCATCCTTCCTCTCTAAAAAAATCAATAAAATAAATATTATAAAAAATAATAATCTCCCAAAAGCTAAGGGCATACTAGATACCTCAAGACTGGTTATATAATTATAGGGCTCAGTGCAAAATGTAATAGCAGGACCTTTTGTTCAAAATTATTAGGATTTACAGATGGTGAGAGTAGAGCATTAAACCAAGCACAGGAGCCTTATATGTCTGCACAGGTTGCAACACCCTTAAAACTGGCCCTGCCTTAGATACCTCTAGATATGAGAGTAGAAATTTTGACTAAACATATTTTCCAGGGGAATTTAGACAGCAGATTTCCATTTCTGCTCTACACAGTTGGGCTGTGTCCCTCTTCCTGCCTAGCAGAAGGCTGAAGTAGAGCATTCAGGATTATGGCCTTTGATATTCTGTTGATCAGCATGTAACTAAATCAGTAAATTATTTTTCTGAGCTCCTCATTTTCAAAAAATAGTCGAAAGTAGATTTCTAAGATACCTAAAAACTAAGCTTGATATTGATAAAACCATGATAGAAACTTTCAAAAGCAGTTATTGTAGAGTTTGAGGTAGCCCCTGGAAAATGTTGAGCAAGAAGAGGTTTATTAACATTTTTCTCTAATGATGGTTATAATTTCCCTCTAAAGGTAGCAGTGTATTGAAATAGACTGTGGCAGTTTGAGATGAGGCATATCTGAGATTAATGAAAGCTCTGTCTTCTATTAGCTGTGTGATCTGGGCAAGCAACTGACCTCACTGGACCTCCTGTAAAATGTGTTCAGTAATAGTACTTACTTCAGAGGGTTGTTGGGGTTCAATAAGATAATACATGAATGGTACTTCTCAGTGGTACTTCTTTGGATATGAGTGATGAAGAATATATTGGTGGTGGTGGTGATGAAAGCCATAGCTGTTAAAAAGGTGGGAGTTGAATTCTAAGCAATCTGTGTTGGAATTTTCTCACCCCCACCACCTGTGAGAACCTGGGCAAGTAACTTAACCTCCTATTGCCAAAAACCCAGTGACTTAATATAACTATCATTAATTCTTGCTCATGTGATCAGGAGTCAGCTGGTCTAGGCTCAGTAACTGTGCTTCAGACTGAAGATCTAGCTGACCTGGGTTACTTGCTGGTAGTTAGGCACAGTTCTGCTTTCTGTGTTGCTATCCCCCTTGGATTCACATGCCCTATCTAATAAAGAGGGAATATGCAAATCGATTGTCACACTATCACAAAGATGGTGGAGCCCATAGCCACAAGATGGTGGCGCCCAGCCCCCTCAGCCCTGCCGGAGTCCCCCAGTCCTTTCAGGTGCATGGTGTGGCTGGACCTTCCCTCAGCCCCCCAGCCGCCCAGAGCCGGCCCAAAGTACAGGCACGCCTCGGATGGCAGCTGCCCAGCCAACACCTGAGGTGCAGGCAAGCCTAGGATGGCAGCTGCCCAGCCGCTCAGGGCCACCTGAGGCCCAGGTAACCAGGGCCAGCCGAGGCTTGTGCTGCTGGCAATTGCAGCAGCAGTGGTGTGATGGGGGCATCGCCTTCCCCTGATTACCAGGTCTCCACCTGCTCCTGAGGGCTCCCAGACTGTGAGAGGGGCAGGCCAGATTGAAGGACCCCACCCTCCAGTGCATGAATTTTCATGCACCGGGCCTCTAGTATTTTATAGAAATGGTGGAAGCATAAGAGAAAAAGCTCCCTGTGCAAATCAATTTCAAGACTTTGCTTACTTATGGCTACACACATTCCATGGGCCAAAACAAGTCACGTGCCTAAGCCTCAAGATCATGGTCCAGAAACATATTCCACTCCTCAGTGGGATGAACTCATATGGCCAAGGGTGTGCATACAAAGAGGGAAAAGATCTGAGACCAATCATTCAATTTCCTTATATGCAATATGGGGTTGATAAAATGACCTCACTCATAGACTTGTTTTGAGGATTAAATGAGATAATCCTTGTAAAGTATTTAACACTTAATTAGCACTTAATAAATGTTAGCTATGTTTGCAATGATGACTCTGATCACTCTATGACCCAAATCTAAGGAAAGATTTTAGATGACAAAGGCAGGTGTGGGCAGGGTGAGTTGGGAAAGATTTAGTGGTGAAGTTTTTAGCTAGACCATAGAAGATGGGCAGCATGTGCAGGAAAAGAAGAGCTGGGGTGGGGTGGGGATGGGGTGGAAGTGGGGGTTATTCCTGGGTGGGGAAGAACAAAAAGCAAAAAGCCTAAAGGCAAAATAATGCGGATTTACAATGCTGATCGTGTTGAACGTTTTAGGTGAATTCACCACCCTTCATTTCCATTGCTTGTCTTTTAAAATCCTTGAGGTGAACTGTCATTCCCCAGCCTGCTGTTTGTTTGGAAAGAGAACAGAGCGTGTGTCTATAATAAACCAGCTGTGAACCTGTGTTCTCTGTCTGGAACTTCCTCGAGCATTTCCCTTCCCTGGGCAGGTGCTGCTTCCCACGGGCCTGCTTCTATCTTGAATGGAAGGCTTGTCCACAGGAATCCAGGATGCCAGAAATTGTGAAGCACTCCTTGAGGGCTCAGTCTCACGTTGTAGCCTTTGAGTATGGCTCTTGCTTGCATGCAAGGCCCCTGGGAGTGTCGAGTCTCTGCAAATTCCATTGTTCTCTATGAGCAGTGGGGATCTGAGGCAGACGACCCTGTACACAGTTAACATTGTAATCTCTTCTATTCAAGCTTCCTGCATATGCCATGCCCCGTCCTCGCAGCCCCTCCACCCTGCAGCTTGACTGCACCATGGTGTCTTGATGAGCTAACAGGGGCAGAGGGCCTGCTGCTAGCACAGCCTAAGTTGTCCAGGCCTGTTAGTATCCCCCTGAATAGCCACAGCCTGAAGAGAAGAGGGTCCTTCCTCCGCTCCTAGGTAACATATGTGCACTCCGAGGGTGTTCTTTTGAAGACAAATCTTAGAAAAACCATGCATAGGATAAATTCAAGCATAGTGCTGGAGCTTAGAAATCTTCCAGCTGTGGCATTGTCCTCACTTCTCTCTTCTTATGTCACCCCACTCTTCCCTCCGAAGCATGGTTTGAACACCTCTTTTTGGTTGCCTTTTGGTTTTTAACTATAGCTTGCCTAATCAATTTTGAGAATTCACTCTGCAAAAAGTCCTTTTAGCCAGTGATCCCAGGTGATACTGGTGCTTGCTAAAGTTGTGTCCTCACACTCCGTAAGAGATGAAAGTTAAAGAAGATGATGGTGGCTCCCAGCAGTTATGTAGCATTGTATGGCATAGAGAGGTGATAGGAGGTACAGAGAAGGCTGGGCAGAAGCTGGGTGAGTGAGTTTGAAGCATTTTGGAGTCCTTGAAGAGCCCTTAAGGGACTCCATGCTGGGCAAGGTGTGATTACATCCACATGTCATGCTCAGAACCACCCCTGGGCTGCTGTGCGGAAGATGAAGGGGAAATGCATGATGGGAGACAAAGAGACACATTCGGATCCTTTTGAGGGAGTGTGGGCCTGATGTTCTGAGGGCCTGAGGGAAGGGTACAGCCAACCAGCATGCGTGGCCTACTCAGAAGTCACTGAACAAAGTCCCAGAACACACCGAAGGCTTTCTGTGACCCTCTGCTAAACGTTCTCTGGCAGAAAGGAGATGCTTGGCCAGTGTGCAGCCCCTGAAGGTGCTAAGGAGAGATCATGTCCCAGGAGCAACCCTCAACCATGACGGGTGGGAGTTGGTGCATGAACACCCCAGCTTCCCCACCACCAGGCAGACTCTCCTGGGGTGTGACCCGTGCAGGCTCTCACAGGGTACCCATGGCAGTAAGCACCAGCTGCCCTGTGGGGTCACTTGCTTTTCTCTGTCCTCACTATCTTCAGGAGATTGCTTCTCAAATAAACCACCTGCACCTAATTCTGGTCTCAGGGTCTGCTTTGAGAGAACCCAAACTAAGACAGTTATTTTTCCTGGATCTGAGAGATGAGACTGTAGAGGGAAGAAAAGCCCTGAAAGAGGAGAGCTCACAGAGCCTAGTCATCCATCAGATGTGCACGTGAGAGAACAGGAGGCATTGAGGAGGATGCTGGCTTTCCTGGCTGCCTTGCCTGGCTGCTGGGAAGATCTGCAGTGCTCTGAGGTGGGGATGACAGGAGGAAGAACAGATGGAGAAGGGCATACTGAATTCAGTATGGACATGACTTTGAAACACTCATTGGACAGTGGACAGAGATTTCTAATAGGCAGTTGGAAACGCAGAGGTAGAGTTTATGGAGAGAGAGTTGGACTGCTGGGCCTTGCTTGGAGTCATCGAGGATTTGAATGAGATTTTTCTCATTCAAATTTATGGGCAATTTAGGGAATCTGAACATCAAGTCTGTGAAAGCTGTTGTCTTCCCACTTGGCATTCTTACCCTCCTAATTCTGATTCTACCACTTACCCCTAAGTGCTGCTCGCTCTGACACACCGTGGGAAGCAGTTTCCAACCTAAAATTCTTTCCAGTAATAGAAAATCAAAACATTTGATATTTAATGTTTTAAAACATTTTTTTCTAGATGGTGATCAACTGTAGCTCCATCAACAAGCATGTGTGCCCTCTTGTTCCTTGTTTCCATTTCCACAAAGTCGGGTATTATTTTTAGGGTGACCATGTTATTTACCATCCGTATTAAGGCACTTTGAGAGTAAAAGGAAGCACTATTTGTAATTATACCTGGGGAGTTGGCATGCACTGGGACTGTCTTAAGCAAATGAAAGCATATGGCTGCACTCATTATCTGATTAAAGATGAAGACCACCCCAAGTCTTCCTATAAGTGTATGGACATAGAAATGAGAGATAAAGCAAGAGACAGAGTGAGAGAGTGGCAGAGAAGGAGAGGGAAAAAGGGGCAGAGAGAGAGAGAGAGAGAGAATGAGGAGAACTTATATATCTGGTTTGAGAGTCGTGTGTTCCTCTGCTGCCTGGAACACTCCTTCCCCCTTTTGCAGCCTTTTATCTCCAGCTTATGGCCCAGTGCCAGATACACATCAGACGGTAAGTACATGATTTTGAAATACAGGAATGAGTAATTTAAAAAAATACTCCTAAAAATTCCATTTCTCAATCATTCTGCTCCATGTGACATTTTTTTTCCATTGAAATTTCATGCCATCTCTAGTTTTAATTGCTCAATTAAATATTTGATGAAATACTTTCCTGTTCTGTTGACCAGTGTAAGCATGAAAATTTGATCTCTATTATACTGATCCTCCTAAAATGTTATGTCTTTGGGTTTTGTTTGGTAAAATGGGGGATAATTATAGTGCCCACCTCATAAGATTATTGTGAAGATGAAATGAGCCTGGCCCACAGTAAGGACTCATGTTAACTATTGTTGTTTTTGTTTGTATTGTCTCTTCTAGGACAGCGATGAGACCATTGCACTTATTACCATTTGAGAAAATAGGGACTCCATCATGAAATGACTTAAACGCATGTTAATTCATATTTTGTAAAATGGTTTCACTGAATTAATTCAATTATTCAGATCTACTACACTCATGAGTTGCATTCAGTGAACTGTATACCAGGTTTCAAAACTTTTTTTCTCCTGAAGCACTCTAATTTGAATTTTGAAGCTATGTTTCCCGGATATTCAATTATGCCTTCCCCTTAATATGAGAGCACACTGGCTATATCCAGGTGGGTGGGGAAAATGCCTGGAATTAAAAAAAAAAACAAAACAAAAAAAACACAAAAAACAATGCATCTAAATATATCTTCCATCAGTTTTTTGAGAGTAAGAGAAACTCCTTTCAGCACTGTTATTAGTGTGCTTTTCTGGATTTTATAGAATAAAGGTTAAAATGAAAATAAGCCCTTCATCGGGTAGTATTTGCAGAATTTCTGACCTCTCCAGAAATATAAAGCTTAGCGGATCTGAGACAAGCATGCCGAAAGGACACCTACAATGTGGATTACCTCTGAGCTTGAAGAAGCTCTTGCCCCTTTATGTCAGAGCTTGAACTTAAAGACCTTGCATTCCTTGGTCCCTAGATGACATTTCCTCAATCCAACATTCTGCCCTTTCTCCTTTGAACATGTTCTGAAGTGCATTCATCACCTGCCCTGGTCTTCCTATCTGTAATGGAGGCCGATGCCACATTCTGTCTTCTTTTTGACCTTTGTCATCTTCTCTCCTCCTCCCTGACTCCCTCGCCTGGGACGTGGGCAGTATCTTAATACGTGGAACATTGCTTTGCTTTTGTTTCATGTCATCCTGGCTCCTCACTGACACAAGATTCTCTAAGACCAGAGCTGTTCTGTAGGACTCTCCACAGGGATGAACATGTCCTATGACTACAGCATCAAAGCGGCGGCCACTCGGCATATGTGATCCATGAGCAGTGTGACTGCAAAGTGAAACCTTCCATCTAATTTTATTTTAATGTAATTAAAATTAAATAAAATAGGTGGCTACGGACTACCATATGGGACAGTGAATTTAGACTATCTTTTCTTTCAAAGACTTCACCCAAATTCTAGTTCCAGGGCAAAACAAAACAAAACAAAACAATGCTATTTATTTATAGTCATGATCACTGTTTAAACCATGTGTCTAGATAGCCACAAAGGGAAATTTACTGAAATTGTGAGGTACATACACTTCTGTCATCTCTCCTTAAGTAAACATTGCTACATCTTTTAATGCTGGTAGGCCTCACAAATGAGTCAAAGACCCTCTCCTTTATTAGCTCCATAGTCTGCTTCTGGGTTATTGTACCCATGTTATAGTGCTAGTAATCTCTACATCACTGACTCCCAAATTTATATCTGCAGTGCACTCCTCTCTCTGAGAATTTCTTAAATATAGTTCAAAACTGGAGGTGTGACTCCTTTCAGTCCATGTATTCTTTACATCATTAAATGGTACCAATCTAGGTGGGTAAGTCAGAAATCCAAAAACCATCCATGACACCTCATCTCTTTCCATCAATTCCCACATCTAAGCCACCACCAAGTCTAATTGATTTAACTTGGAAAGTAGCTTTCACATTTATTCACCTCCCTTCATCGCTACTGATGCCACCATCATCTGAGATACCATGAACTTTTGCCTGGACTTTCTTCTGCTAGAGGTTTCTACACGGTCATCACCACACACCCCTTCTTTTGAGTTTTATAAGTGTCATGTGCCTTTCAGTCATGGCGTTACAATGCCTCTAGAATTAACGCTGCCTGGAATGCTCCCACCTTCACTCCCCCCTCATCCCTCCCCTCCAGCCACCCTGTCCTGCTCAACACCTGGTTGATCTCCCTGAGGTTTTATTCAGACCTTAGCTCAAATCTCACTTCCTTAAGGATACCTTTCCTGATTCCCCAGTCCATATCTGGACCCCATTATACATTGCCATGTTATGGGATACTTCCCCTTTCAAGAATTTGTTACCACTGTAATTAATTGTCTTTAATGTCTCTGCTGCCAAGAAGAAAAAAAATGTAACCTCTTTGGGGGAAGGAACCTGTTTGTCTCATTCATCATTCTGTTCTTGATACTTGACTCAGTACATGCAAATAGTAGGTGCTCAATCAATATATCTGTTGACTCCTTAGTTAACAGGAAGTTAAATGTACACTCTTGTTGCCTGGGGTTAGTCAGCTGAACCACCATTCAATATCAGGTTCAGGAAATTGGTGGGGAAATGAGTTTAGTAACTTGCCATTTGCATGTGATCTCAATTCTCAAAACAGCGAGTTTTCCTGCGAAGAAAACAAGTTACTGAATCTTGGAGTTTTCAAAACAAACTCTTGATGGAAACCTTTACACTGTTGTTATTGCAGCTGCAAACTTTACAGCTATTCTGTAATATTTTAAATGTGTTTCATATTATTCGGTTGCTATTTTGAGTAGTTCTTCCTGAATATATATTTGTTTTGTTTTGTTTTTAAATTTAGTTAACTTATTAATAATATTCTAATCATTAGGATGTTGTTGAACAATGTTCTTCCAAGAGTTCCTGTCAGAGACTCTCACCTGTGTCATTAACTGACACGGCTACAGAACCATCCATCCTTCAGAAATAATCTTTAGAATCAATTTTTTACCTGGAGTGACACCAATCTACTAACTGTATGATTTAAAAGTGGCACCTTGTCTATTTCCTTTGTTATTGTTCCCAAGCACAGCTCTGACCATTTCTGTGCAGGAAGGGAAAATGAACACTTCTGGACTTGTAGGAGACTTTTTGTCTTTACCTATTAATTGCTTAACTGACCTTGTAACTAGCTTCCTCTCTTTGATCTGATACTTTCTTATTTCGCGCTTGCAGATGTTTTAAAATGTTCCAATATTTTCCCCCTGGGTAAACTGGATGCTTTGTGGGAGCTGCTGACATAGGTTGCCTGGCCACCGTGGCTTAATTTGATAACTTTTTCTAGCAAGTAGGACATCTAGGTTGAGGACAGAAAGGATCACTGCAGTGTACTAATCTACATTTGAGATGTTCTTCATTGGATTGACTTATTAAATAGTTAATTTTTTTTTTTTTTTTGCAGAAAGGGATTGCTGTGTATATCCAGCAAAATTCCTGATTTTTCAAGTTCACAATAAATGTTTGTACTAATTAAAGCTGTTCAAATATAAATTATTTAAAGAAACTGTAGGTTTTAAAGACTTAGAAAATCAATTTTAAAAATTTAGAAATCTGCTTTCTTCCGAATATTTGATTCAAGTCACATCACAGTTTGAAAAGTTAACTGTGTAGTTAACATGAAAGAAATTATTGAAGCATATTAATTTTATGTAATTTAATAATCAAAATGATAAAAGATCATGAAATACTTACATTACTCTATGGTCAATAACTATTTTTCTAAAACCATAGAAAGTTATGATTCTCCTTAAGTAACTAATTGATTTTACTAAGTATTCAACTTTTATTTATAGAAAAAAAATTTTTTATTTCCTAAAGCAAAGTATCATTTATTATAATTCTATCAAGGGTCAGACTTTAACTGTGACCATTAAGCAATGATTGAGAAATTTAATAAAATGACGTGTTTTTTTAAATTAGAAACAGCTATTTACAGATGATAATAACTATTAGGTAATAGTCATACATATCTCCAGTTAGAGGAAAAAACATGAAAATAAGACCAACTTATATCTAAAGCAAAGCTATAGGCTTTACATGTGCATGTGGAATGAAGAATTTCCCAGATGCTAGCCCAAATGTGGACTAAAACCCTAACCAAACCAACTGGAATATTCTATTGTGGAAGTTGGAGGGAGAGGGGACTACATGGTGCAACCACTCCAGAGCCCCACTGGAGATGGATGTTAGGTATTAAAGCTATACACCCCAAGAAGGTAATCACTAAATTCATGAACTTGATGGAGCCATTTACAAATATTATGCCGTTATAATTTCAGTTGCTGTAAAGTTTTGAATGGCTGTAAAAAAATGGTTCTAATTTCTTTTGAATGGCTATAAAAATGGTTCTAATTTCTTTCTCTATACCTGACCAGTGTCTCCCAGCACGCTTTGACCGCGCTGTCCTGGCATACCTGTGTTCTACAGTACACCTGTCATGAAGGCCTGCTATTCCGCACGGGGACAGAGAACCCAGCCCTGTGCCTCCAGTGAAATCCTGGTCTTGTCCCTTATTACCTTGGTTGTCACTTCACCTCTCTGAACTTTAGCTTTCACCTGTGTAAACTACAAGGGTAATAGTTTATCCCCAGTTTGTCAGATTCCCATCTGGCTTAAATGAGATCATGCAGTCAGGTGCACCGTGAATGTTCAATTAATGTGAACTTTTGTTAGTTCTGTTATTCCCTCCATGGACTTTGAGTGCGCTTTCTTGATCAGGACTCGCAGCTTTTACATCTTTTTTTGCAGTGTTACCGTGAGAAAAGGGTGTAGTTTCGCTTCAATAAGTCTGCATTGGCTAGGGCCAGGGTCCTGTGAGCACCTGCATTTCTCAGAAGAAGCATCATTAGAACCAGATTTGCGCCTTCTGCCAACAGAAGCAAACCACTTTACCTTCATTAGCACAGCCCTGCAAATAGCTTTTCAAGTGGGCAGGACAGTAAAAGCTCTATTCAGCTTGGGGCGAGGGACACTTTCTCCCTGCAGAGGCCACCTGCGTTTTATGACTTGAGCGGGTCTCTCTGTCAAGTCCTCACACAGCTGCTGAAGGCAGACACACATTCCTGGAGCGTGGCATCACAAAGGGAGGCATCCCCCAAATGTTCCTTAGGCCTCAAGCTGGAATCAGGAAGCACAACACGATCAGGAGATGCAGTAGTGCTTTTGTAAAATTAAACTTTTTATGAGAGGTAATTGTAAATTCACATGCAGTTGTAAGAAAAATCCTGTGTATTCCCCCAATGGTAACATCTTGAAGAACTGAAGTACAACATCCAAAATATAATTTTTAAACATTTTTTTAATTGATTTCAGAGAGGAAAGGAAAGGGAGAGAGAGAGAGGAACATCAATAATGAAAGAGAATAATCGATTGACTGCCTCCTGCACACCCCCCACTGGTGATTGAGCCCACAACCTGGGCATGTGCCCTGATCAGGGATGGAACCATGGCCTCCTGGTGCATAGGTCGATGCTCAGCCACTGAGCCACGCCGGCTGGGCCAACAGCCAGAATATTGACATCGATACAGTCAAGATACAGAGAAATCCCATCACCACAAGGATTCCCTTTGCTGACCTTTTATAACAACCCTCTTCCTATTTCACCTGCCTCCAACCCTGTCCCCTGCCTCCCACTGATCTGTTTTTCCATTTCTATAATTTTATCATTTCAAGGTTGTTATAGAAATGGAATAAATGGAATCATACTGTATGTAACCATTGCATTGTCTTTTCCCAGTAAACATAATGCCCTGGAGATTCATTTGAGATGTTGTATGTATCAGTAGTTTCTTCCCTCTTATTGCTGAGTAGTATCCCATGATGTGAATGTATCATGGCTTATTTAACTGTTCACTCCCTGAAGGACATCTGGGTAGTTCCCAATTTTAGGCTAATACATCTGCTGTGAATAGCTATACAGTTTTTTATATAAACTTAATTTTTCATTTCTCTGCAATAAATGTCTAAGAGTATACTTGTGGAGTTCCAGTGTAGTTGGACTTTAGTTTTACAAGAAACTGCCCAACTGTTTTCCAGAGTGACTCTACCATGTTATATTCTACCAACAATGTCAAAAGGACCCAATTTAAACACATACTCTCTGTCATTTGGTGCTGTCACTATTTTTTATTTTAGTTATCCTGACAGACATTTAGTGATATCTCATTGTGGTTTTCACTTGCATTTTCTAATGGCTAATGATGTTGGCCATCTTTTGCAACAGTCTGTTGCAGATGGTATAATTAAAGAGCTGGAAAATATTGGAGGAGGACCTATTTCAATGACTGCGTACAAATTAATTTATTTGAATGAGAGTCGACTCGTTATGTCTTCCTGGAGTTAGTCATGGAAGGGGCACTGTGGACGAGGGGTTCACTCTCCTGATTTGCAGATGAGGAAACAGAAGCTCTCAGAAATGAAGGTCCCTCTTGGATGATGCTCAAGAGGGTGCTGGAGGAGCTGGGACTAACAGTGTTTCCTGAGTAAGGAGCCCAGTGCCCCTAATTGAGCTCCTGCCTGGCTCACACACAGGACCAGCTGCTGGAGCCAAGGGCTCTGTTCACAGCGGGGGCCTGAGTGTGGTGGGAAGAAAGGAAGCGAACAGTCAGCACCGGGGGTGGAATTCGCATGTGGAGCCTGATGTCTTGTTCTAGCCTGAAGGATGTCATGGCAACTCTTTCCATTTGGACATAAAAAAGGTCAGTGCTCTAATAACCGCTTCCAATGCCACCCGCCATCCTGCCCCTGGCTGTGCAGACCCAGATGGTAGGTGGAGTAAAAGGAATTTAAAAACGTGTTTAAGACAGGAAGACAGAGGTATACAATCTATGTCTCTAATTCAGAAGGAGCATGTTTCAAAGTTAAGAGGCCACTTGGCCAGTAAAAGACACACTTGCAAGGTGGAAGAGATACTGAGTCAGAGGTACCCAAGGAGATGTGACCCTCGGGGAGACAGGATGTTTATAGCTCCAGGACTCTGGGGGCAGCTAACGTTTATAAGCCTTATAAACTGTGCGACCCACACGGTGGTTCCTGCAGGGTGCAGACCACCCTTAGCACGCGCTTATATACCACAGGTTGAGAAGCAGCCAATAAACGCCCTGGCGGTGCTTGAGGTGCTGACCTGAGAGTAGTAGGGCCACTGTGTGGAACATGATGGCTAACACAAAGTATTCAACATTTTACTGGTTAAATAGAACTTTTATAGGCTCTCTCGCTTCCCTTTCACCGGGTCCCCGCTCACCCCCCAGACAAAGTATACTGGGAGAGGCAGGGCTCAAACCCATCTCTAGATGGGTCGGCGCTCTTTCTAGCCCATGAAGAGGCCAAACTCCAAGAGATGACCTCCACCTACACCCAGTACTCACACAGAGGGGCCCTGGAAGAGAAGGAGCAAATGTGTTGTCACCACCGGAATACAGGACCCTGGTGTTGCGTGGCCATTCTAAATCTAAATATTGGGAGGACTGAATAAAGTTCCATGTTCCATCATTCAGCAAGTGGTGATTGAGCATTTACTCTGTGCCAGGCGCAGTGCTGGGCCTCGATCTGCACCTCTGACTAATACAGAGGTGCATCTTGCACTCCTGGTGCTTACAGTCTGGGAGGGGGAGGGGATATCAAGTACCCACATGGCCTGTGTGCTGAAGGAGAAGCCCAGGGTGCCAGGAGGTGGGAGAGCAGGGCTCCGTCCCTGACCAGGGGCACAGGGGGGGTGTGAGAGCAGAGAAAGGTTTGCAGAGACAGAGAAGAGCAAACGAAGGTGTGAGTGATGTCACCTCAGAGAAGGATGACATGTGGCTGAAGCATCGTGAGGGTGTTGATGTTAGGGGACCTCTAAAACACCCCTCTCCCTCTCTACTACACACACACACACACACACACACACACACACACACACATGCACACACACATGCACATTGCATACCACATACACCTAACACATATCACACACACATCTCCCCCCCACATACATACAAACCACACAAATACTACATACCATACAAACACCACATACACACACACCACACACCACACCGCACGCCACACAATGTGCATATATATCTGATACACATCACACACACATATTATGTACCATATACACTACACACACCACACATATACCACATACACACCCCACATATACCACCCCACATACTACATACAATGCACACACCACACCACACACACACCACACATACACCACATATAATGCACACACCACATCACACACACACACCACATATATACCACATACCATACACACACCACACTTTGTGTCCATTCAGACTCCCTAGAAATCCCAGTAACAGGATTTTTGCACAATTATTCCCAAAATAAGTCTTGAAATTATCATCTGTCAGGTTCTTAATAGAGAGAAGTGCTCAGACTAATTCAATCGGAATCTCAGGCAGTGATACCAGGCATCTGTATTCTTTAAAGCTTCCCAAGTGATTTTAAAGTACAATTAAGTTTGAAACCCATTGATTTTGAGACACTTAAAACCCTTTCTTTGACCATTTACGGTGGTTATAACAGGGAAAGAGGCAGGCTTACAGCACTGGAAGGTGTTTGAGGGAAATGCTAAGGAGGTAAGGCTCATGAAACATGTGTGGAAGCAACAACAACCCAAGTGAAGTGAAGAGGGCTGAGGGAATGTCCTTGTTTGGGGCCCTTGAGAGATTTAATTTTGAACATCGGTATCTGACTATAGAAAGAGTCACCTTTGCCTGACTGGTGTGGTCCAGTGGTTGAACATCGACCTATGAACCAGGAAGTCATGGTTTAATTCCCAGGCAGGGCATTTGCCCAGGCTGCCAGCTCAGTCCCCAATGTGCGGTGTGCAGGAGGCAGCTTATCAATGATTCTCTCTCAACATTGATGTTCTATCTCTCTCTCCCTCTCCCTTCCTCTCTGAAATCATTAAAAAAATTTAAAATGTTTAAAATAAAAAAATAAAAATAAGAAGGGGCCAACACTGACTTTCTCAGCGCTATTGGTGGAGGAGCAAGAGGGGAGTGGCTGTGAGCCCTGGAGAATCCCCTTCCATCCCCAACTTTCTGAAGAAAGCAGCATGGCCAAGCTGTTATTCTGCATAATTTATTCCTTGATAACAATGGTGTTTGTTACTTCATGGCCTGAAGCAAGGCTAGCAGATGTAATAGCTGTTGAAAAAAAATTAACTGGTAGATGACTGATTTATAGCTTCATCATAACATCAATTATAACAGGAGGTGGAGGGAGTGGCTTTTGGGGAGCACTGCTTTACTGCAGAAGTGCTGAGCCCTTACTTCTTTTCCAGCTGTTGTTAAAACTGCAAGAAAATAAGGTCTGTGAAATATGTAAACACCGCCCGCCCCCCCCCCCTCCAAATGAAGACTGAATTATTCAGACACAAGACTAGAGAGTCAGATGTTGGCCTAAGGCCTTAAGTTCATGTCTGTTACAGGTTCCCAAGCTTCTCAAAACTGCTCTTCACTCACCTTACTAATAGTACGGTGAGCTTCAGTTACTGACCTGGTCACGTAATTAGAAGCATGCTCCTCTGGCCGGGAAGGAATCTGCTGCTACACTCTAAATGAAAGGAAACCGACTAGTTGTGCTAGGTTATATAATTTAATGAAGAAACTATAGAAGGAGCCCTTTAAGAAGTGTGAGGGTTTATTCATTTTTGCATACTATTAGGGACTCAAGCAGAGCACACTTCTCTTTTAACTGGCAGCCATAGCTCATCACTGCCATGCAAATGAATTAAACGCAGCCACAGCCCCATCTGGTTGACAGGACAGAGTGGATGGTGACCTGAATGCGTGGGGTCTATTTGCACTTGCCTTGTCAGGCCTTGGATAAACCAGCACTGATGTCCAATTGGAGAGGTGAACGTTTCTGCTTTCATCATTGTTACAAGCCCGATTTTTGTTTTGTTTTGTTTTGTTTTTTAACGTGTATTTGTTCTTTAAAAAAAACAACAGAAAAATCTGGTGGTGGGTCCATCTGACCTCATGGAGTCCAAAACAGCTTCTCAGTCTCCTTGTGCTTTCTCTCTGGCCGCTCCTTTATTTTGCTTCTCCTCTTTTCTCTTTCATCTGGTTTCTCCACCCAAAAAGCCAAGGGAAGTGAGGTAACAATAACTTTGTTGCACTTCACCTGGCCCACCCAGAGAAAAGCTATTTCTAGGCAAATGCGGAAAACCCAAACCTTGTGGAAGGCAACAGGCCCTTTAATCTAACCTCCTCTGTGTGCTGCAGAGCCTAATGTTTAATTTGAAAAACAATCTGAAAATAGCATGAAAGGAAACGTGGAATTTGCATAGCTATATATATGTTTAAGATAGTCATAGTCCTTTCCCAAAACACTGTGTTTGAGAGCTGACCCTTTACTTGACCTGGCCCGAATTTCATGGGCTCCTTTAAGATAAGGAGTGTAATTTTCACTTTGAGTGACGGTTGCTTTTCTGCACAGTCCTCTTGGCATTAAGGGGACAGATGTCAAACCTTCTCACTCTGGGACACTGAACGCTGATATTCAGAACTGCTGGGGTAAAGCTAAAATAGCAATGACCATTGAAGATATGATTATTTCTAGTAACTGTTGGATGAGAAATTATTCTCTAATAATTTTTGAGAATCTGTTTTTCTTTCTTTATATTTCTGTATTCTCTTTCTCTCTTTTTTCTTTTCCTTTTTTTTTTTTTGGCCTTTTTCATTTCATTTAAAAATACTTTTTCTGTGTCCTCTCTCTTTTGAAAGTTTAAATTGCACCAAAACCTTACTTTTTGTAGGCAAAGCCTTGCTTTGATTTATTCTGGCTTCTTACATATGGATTTCTTTCACTATCAGCTCCTTTGGAGGCTGGCTTATATTTCTTAAGCTCTAAATTTCATAGCTGGAGAAGCCTAACAAAAATCTCTATCATTTCAGGCTTCCCAGAGGTTCCATTGTTTTCAAGGTGCTATTTAGTTATTTAATTTTTCAATTACAGTTTACATTCATATTATTCTGCATTAGTTTCAGATGAACGGCAACATGGTTAGAAAACCGTGTACTTTACAGAGTGCTCCCCCGACTGTTTCAAGTCCCCACTGGCCCCACACATAGTTATCATGATATTATTGACTATATTCCCTGTGCTGTAATCTACATCTCTGTGGTTGTTCTGTAACTACCAATTTGTACGGTTTAGCTTAATCCCTTTACTTTTTTCACCCAGCCTCCCAACCCCCCTCCCCTCTGACTCTTAGCAATATTTTTTTAATGATACATCTCCTCAGGCAAGAGAAACAAACAAACAAAAAAATTAGCACATGGGACTGTATCAAACTAAATGTTTTTGCACAGCAGAGGAAACCATCAACAAAACCAAAAGACAACCTACTGAATGGGAGAACATATTCACCAATGATAATCTGCTATGAGGTTACTATCTAACATTTGTAAAGAACTCAGACAACTTACCACTAGAAGAACAAACAACCCAATTAAAAAATGGGCAGAAGACCTGACCAGACACTTAAAGATGCCTTTTAAAGCAATCTTACTGACCGGTGCTAGGAACCCAGGTGGAAGCCTATGGTTCTCGCTAAAAGGTGGCTGTGCTTCAGGTTAAAGAGGCAAAGAAGCCCTAGCCGGTTTGGCTCAGTGGATAGAGCATCGGCCTGTGGACTGAAGGGTCCCAGGTTCGATTCCGGTCAAGGGCACATGCCTGCGCTGTGGGCTTGATCCCGAGTGTAGGATGTGCAGAAGGCAGCCACCAATCAATGATTCTCTCACATCAATGATGTTTCTATCTCTCTCTCCCTCTCTCTTCCTCTCTGAAATAAATAAAAAATAAGTAAAAAAAAAAAAAAAAAAAAAAGCAAGATGCAAAGCAGAGAGAATGCAGAGCTTATGGGGTGAAAAGTTTCAGGCAGATTTATAACTAGTCTACAGACTTTTACAAAAGGGATTCTTATATTGGGATCTACCAAGGGATCCATGAGTAGGTGTCGGGGTGTTAATGAACTTAGGGAAAAAACATTACTTCTTTATATTTCCCATGCTTTAGTTGAAATGTATCTTTTCCATTAATTATAAATATGGACAAAGAGCCATGGTTATATGAGCACTCTGTCACATATCGTACTGTAGTTATTGCAGATATCTCAAAATGCCCTTTATCTTCTTCACTATTTTGAAAGTGTGGTAAATATTAGATCCACCACTGGATCTGTTTCAAGCTTTAATAAAGGAGCACATATTTTACTTTAACAGAGCAATTTTCAACCAGTGTGCTACAAGAATTTTTAAAACATGCAATACCTGACTATTTAGTCAGGGACACCAACTTTTTTTTTCTCTAGATGGTTAAATTAAAAAAAAAAAAAAAGACAGCAGCCAACACAATTATAGCCCTCTAGTGTGAATGTGCTGTCTTGAACCACAAATATATATGTCATATAATAGAATTACATCTTATTGGTCATATCACATAGAACGGTTGCATCTGATTAATTTATTCTTGGTAGCAGAAATCCTTATATACAAGTATAGGTACATGATTCTTTAAAAAGTCACTTTGGAGCAAAAAGGGCAGGCAATTACTACTACTATTATTATTTTTGTAAATAAATTAAAATTATACCTATTATTTGTCAGATTGGCCAAAAATCTATTTTTGTAGTGTACCACACAATTTTAGTTATTAGTTTATGGGTGCCATGAGATGAAAAAGGTTGAAAGTCACTGCTTTAATGCAATCAAGCTGTAACTATTTCAATATAATTGTTTTCCTTAATAATCCTATGCATATTATTAAATGCAGTTAAAATCATTCTGAGAAGTAGTCAGTGGGCTTTACCAGATTGTCCAGTGAGTCAATAGAACAATAAAGGTTGACAATCTTGTTCTGGAGATTAAATTATTTTTCCAAACTAGATATTTATTGGTCCTTGATTTGAGGGAAGGAGAGGAGTGTAGAAGAATCAGAGAGAGGGGAGTGTGGAGTGTGTCCTGGGCCGAGCAGAATTCCTGCTTGCTTCTGTTGGACCTGTGTCCAGAGCGAAACATCTAACTAGCCCTCACAAAATGTAGAGAGAAAGGAAAAAGCCCACTTAGGCAGCAGCATGTAGGGAAAATAACAAAGCGAAACAATACGTGAAACAGCCCACTGAAAGTCCTACAGCATAAAGGGTTTCTTATCATTTCTCCTTGCTTTTTGTATATATATATTTTTTTTCTGAAGCCAACCCCCAAACTCCTTTTTTAAAAGCATTTTTAGATTCTAGAAGATACTTATCCCTTGTATGCTACTTGGCATGAGCACTGAAGACAAAGCTGCTGTGCCATTGGCTGAGCCCTTTTATGGACTCTCAGTGCTCACAACGTCCTGCCTGACCCTTTACTGATAGCGCAGCAGTCACAGAAAACCAGCTTGCTCTGAGGGTTAGTTAGTATTATCTGTGAGGGAAGTTGGTTTCCCTGCAAGACCTATATCAGAAAGAGGGAGGGGTGTAAACTGATAGCCGCTGTGTGGGCTAAATGAAGCGAGTCTAATGAGACATGATGTTTCCCCAGAGTTTCTGTTACGATGTTCTCATCAGAATAATACTGAGAAGAGGAGGCCTTGTCAGAAGAAAGCTGTTGTTTGCTTCTGTGATACCTTCTGATTCTGCAAGGTGGTGGGAAGCAGAAAGGAAGGAAGGAGGAAAGCGGGCAGCAAATGTGGACAGTGAAGTGCACGGAGACTGGGGGACAGGAACAGACTTCGTAGTCAAACAAAGCTAAGTTCAAATCCCAGCTCTTAACTTTCCTGGCTGTGTGATCTTGGGCATGTTGCTTAACTTTTCTGAGCTTCCCTTCTACATCTATAGAACAGACGCAATTATAGTACCAACTTACAGAGTTAGTGTGAGAATTGGATGACATCTGATGCATGAGACCACATCCAGTGCCTGGAGCCAGGTAATAAGAACTTAATAGAGGATAGCTCCTGCAGGGGTGGTGCTGATCTAGGCACATGTCAGCAGGTGGAAGAGACAAGCATATAAGCAGCTGCTGTCTTGCCCCATCTGCTGGGATTGCCTCTGTAATCAACCAGCCAATCCTGTTCCACTGGGAAGGGGGTGTCCTCTACATTGGGCTGCCAGCAGCCTGGTTTCTTCCTTTACTCTTAATAATCTTAGTTGCTTTATTGAATAACTGGCATGTCTCAGTTTTTCTAACTAAAAAATAAGGTCTTAATGATAGTTAATATCTACCTATCTCACAAGCCAGATTACCCAGTGTGTACGTGAAGTCATGGTATTTCTCAAGTTCAAGATAGTGACTCCACTGCTCTTGTAATGAGGGTGTGAACACTGAGGTAAATGTATATATAGATGCATATCTGTACCTGGGTTTTTTGGTTGTTTTTTTTTTCCTATGTAGTACTACCTAGTTAATGTTTTAAATTGGTAATCATTTAACTGATAAATAAGATAATTCATGTGAAATTCTTTGTAAACAGTGAAGCCTTATTAAAAGCCAAGGCTTTACTATTATTGTTGTTGTTGTTCAAAATAAAAATAATGTGTTCATGGGGAAATTGCCCCCACCCCTCACACCCCCCAGAATCCTGTTATCCCACTAGAAGGGAAGTCCCTTAGAGGCTCTGGAATCTCTGAGCTTTAACCCTGGCTGATCACTAAGGAACAGGAACTTCCTGAATGATTTTGAATCTCATCTTTCTCTTCTGTGAGATAAGAATATCCTGGGCTTGACCCATGGTCAGGCTTTTAAATAATCATTCTCAGAGAATGATGCTAAAAAGTGATTAATCAAGAGTATGGCAGCTGAACATTTGAGTAGACCCTGCAAATACTCCTTGCTTCTTCCAATAATTGATGATATACATCTCATCCTATATAATAAAGAGGTAATATGCAAATTGACTGTCATGCCCTTGCACAAGATGGCCACCCCCATGTGGTCACAGGATGGTTGCCACAAGATGGCCGGCAGGCATGGGCAATTGTGGGTGATCAGGCCAGCAGGGTAAGGCAGTTAGGGGCAACCAGGCTGGCAGGGGAGGGCAGTTAGGGGTGACCAGGCTGGCAGGGGAGGGCAGTTGGGGGGGACCAGACTTGCAGGGGAGGGCAGTTGGAGGGGACCGGGCTGGCAGGGCAGGGCAGTTGGGGGCAATCGTGTCAGCAGGGGAGCAGTTAGGCATTGATAAGGCTGGCAGGGGAGTGGTTAAGGGTGATCAGGCTGGCAGGCAGAAGCAGTTAGGGGCAATCAGGCAGGCAAGCAGGCAAGCGGTTGGGAGCCAGCAGTCCCGGATTGTGAGAGGGATGTCCAACTGCCAGTTTAGGCCCGATCGCCCAAGGGATCCCAGATTGGAGAGGGTGCAGGCTGGGCTGAGGGGCACCCCCCTTCAGTGCACGAATTTCATGCACCAGGCCTCTAGTTTATAAAATAAAACCTTTTAAAAATCTTTTTATTACTTACTAAGGACCTGTTAAAAATCCAGAGACTGGAGACCCCATAATGGTCTCCAGCCTTCTGACTGTTAGGACTGGGCTGTTTGGATCTGGACTAACTTGGAAATGAAGCCTGTTTGTCCTCTAATTACCTGTGTGTCTATTTAAATCAATAAATACATATATTTTGCTCAGCTTATTATTTTCAAACTCTAGTGTAAGCTGTTCTTTAGTTGTTAGAAGAGTTCAATAACAAAGAGCATAGCTCATCTGCTCTTGGACTGAGACATTCATCTGGTTTGACTGTGGAGATAGAAATGAAACATAAGCTTGCCATAGGATTATGTACCATTCTGACTGGGTTAGGTCCTGGAAGGAAAACAAAGGGAATTAAGAGAGAATTCTTCCTTTAGGAATACAATGATCAACCCTTGTCCAAAAGGCTGTTCGTATCTCATCACAGCAGCGAGAAGAAACCAACTGGCTACTGAGTATGTGGTTTTCACCTGCCTTATCAGCACTGGTATCCAAAGTGGCAGCAGATCTTATATACCCATTCCCACAGATGATTCACCCAGTTCCAGTTTCATGAAGGCCATTACTAATACTACTGGGCTAGTTTGCATTGATGATTCCTGATGCAAAGCGATGTTGTGCCTGTTTCAAAAATAGCTCTGAATGATAACTTACTGGCAGAGTAGCTCCTGAGAAACCACAAAGCAGAGTTCTTTACCAAAATGGTTGGCAATATCCAGGCTTGGTTCGAAAATGGTGCTTTGAGGGAGCCTCATTTCTTGTGCTTGGCCAAGCGCTCAGAGAGGCTGAATTATAATTTGCTGCATTTAGATCCAAGATTTGGCTATACATTTAGGTTAGTTTTTTGCAAAACTGGCAGAGGTTGATGTCTAGCTCTTTTTAGTGCCCAGGTTTGATCATTTCCCTCTCGTTAGTGTGGAGAGAACTAAAGCCTTCTGTTCTGACCAAACAACCACAACCCAAATAGGCAAAGGTACTAGGAAAATACCAGGGCAAGTGAAATGAGGAGTGCCATTTAGAGCTGCCACGCTAAGGCATAGAGCTTAAAACCAATGCTGGGATATGCCTGAGAGATTTCTTAGAAGGCCGGATGGCACTTCTCCTCTGAGGCTCTACACTAGGGGCTGCTTACTAGTACATTAAGTCAGAAAAACAAGGTTATGCTCTTCTATTATTTCTGCCTCTGTATACCATTTTGGTAACAGTGTCTTAATGTTTCCCTGGGGATCCATTCCTTCCTTGATTTCAGTTCCTGAGATTTGAATGGGACTGACTCACTCTCTCCCTACCTGCCCCTAGTTCCATTCCTGACCAATCAAGGCTACTAGTTGGATCAATTGTGATCTACCTTCAATCAAAGAGAGCCCCAGGAATTTTGCTAGAGATTTTAGAAAAGGGGTGCTGTCCTTCTTCTGGGGCAGGTATAGGTGGAATGCAATCCTAACCTCTGGAGACCATCTTGGTCACCACATGGAGGGAGCTTGTCTGATAATGAAGCCAACAGAGAGGGAAGCTGAACTGAGAGATAGTGAGTGGTCTACTCCTGATAACACCATCTGAATCATGTTACATGAGGATCTATGTCCAGCTTTGCCTAAAGCCACAGGTGTAATTCATTAGTTTATTTCTTTTGCATAGGCCATTTTGAGTTAGGTTTCCATTACTTGCAATGGTAAGTGACCTGAATAATATGCCATCTTTTATAGAGCCCATGTATCAGTCAGCTGTTGCCACAATAATGCTGCATAACACAATACTAAAAAAGCCAGAGGTTTCCAACAATAGCCATTTCTTATGTATTTTTGTGAGTTAGCTGGATTGGGTTATTTTAAGCTGGTTTGAAATGATCTTGCTTTCAAGCTTCCCTTATCCTCTTTGGACCAGTGATTTTTGGGGGGACATACTGCTTTTTTCATGATTCTGTCAGGAATGCCATACAGCAATCCCAACCACATAAGCACAGTTCAAGCTTTGTTTATGACATGTTCACTCACATCACATTGGCCAAAAGAACTTGGTCAAGTCCAACATCAAAGGGGTGGGAAAGGTACCTTCCATGGAGGTGAGGAGAAAGGAGTGAATTTTGGTAAACAATAACCTAATCTACCACAGTTCGAATTTAAATAAAAAGAAATAAAGACTACTTATTATAAAATATTTTTTTCTAAATATACAGGGCAATAAAGATAGCAATAAACAATGTGAAATATTTTAAACAAGTTAATATAAGAAATGACAACTAATTTTTCAGCAATGATAGCTGTGTATTCCTGAAAGTTTCAAGCTTCTGATTTGTTTCTAATATGAATGATGTAAAAATTAGTTTTGAAGTAAGTAGAACATCATATAGGCACCTCCCTCTCACAAAGAGATGATTTTAGTCATGTATAGTACATATAACTATTAATTGATATAGGCATGCAATGAGAATTTAATTTTTAAATTCTGACATCATAGAGCATGCAAATACTGTGAACACCACACGGTGTACAATTAAAGGAGAACAGCTGAATGTTATGGATCAGACCTTCCTTCTCTCTTCAGGCCTCTCTCCAGGCCTGATCACAGCCCCTCAACAGTCAGTGCTCAGTCATCGCGTCTGCTGCTGTAGCAGTCAGTGCTGGGTTCCCACGGCAACCCAGTGCTGACTGCAGGACTGACTTCTGGTTGGTCGAGCCTCCAGTCATGACAGACCCAGGGTTTTTATATATTAGGACTAGAGGCCCAGTGCACAGAATTTGTGCACTGGAAGGGGGGATCCCTCAGCTGGCCTGCACCCTCTTGCAATCCAGGAGCCCTCAGAGGATATCCAACTGACAGTTTAGGCCCACTCCCTGTCTCCGCCACTGCTGCTGCTCTCGCCAGCCATGAGCCCAGCTTCTGCCTGAGTGGTGCTCCCCCTGTGGGAGCGCACTGACCACCAGGGGCAGCTCCTGCATTGAGCATCTTCCCCCTGGTGGTCAGTGCATGTCATAGCGACCAGTCGTTCTGCCTTCAGGCCGAAACTAGTTCTCTGACATCCCCCGAAGGGTCCCAGATTGTGAGGGGGCACAGGCCAGGCCGAGGGACCCCACCAGTGCATGACTGGGGCTGGGGAGGGACATGGGAGGTTGGCCAGCCAGGGAGGGACCACGGGAGGGCTCCAGGTCGTGTCTAGCCCGTGTTGCTCAGTCCCGATCAGCCGGACCCCAGCAGCAAGCTAACCTACTGGTCAGAGCGTCTGCCCCCTGGTGGTCAGTGCACGTCATAGTGACTGGTCAACCAGTCAACTGTCTGCCCCCTGGTGGTCAGTGCACATCATAGTGAGCAGTTGAACAGCCTTAGCATATCATTAGCATATTACGCTTTGATTGGTTGAATGGCCAACTGGACGACCAGACGGCTTTTATTATATAGGATATGAATGAAATAATATGGTTCTTGTCCTATTTTGTCAGACTTATTTCACTTAGCATGCTACTCTTAAGATTCATCCATGTCATTGCAAATGGCAGTATGAAATCACTTTTGACACTAAGCTTTTAAAAAAAATAAATACATGTTTATTTATTTCAGAGAGGAAAGGAGAGAGAGAGAGAGATAGAAACATCAGTGATGAGAAAGAATTATCAATTGGTTGTCTCCTACATGCCTGCTATGGGGGATCAAGCCCCAAACCTGGCCATGTGCCCTAACCAGGCATGGAATAACCACTGAGGAGCACTGACTAGACTGATCCTTACCTTTTGAGGTTTTTAGATTTTGGTACTTTTCTAACCATTTGAAAAAAATAATTTAAGGGAGACACTGTCCTTGGTTTTGTGTGAGTTTCAACAGTTGGTATCCAGGCTGCCCAAATGCAGAAAAAGTTGTTGAAAATGCATAACCATTGAGTTTCAAATTCTACTTGAATTCACACATCTAGATGCAAGGTTTTATAGTTAAAATCTTTGGGTGGAAAGCAGGTTTTTTTGTGTGTTTTTTTACCTTTACTTTGAATTGAGGTAACATTGGACTGAAGGATGAATATAAAGTAGCTGGAAGCAGTAATATAGTCTACTCCTACACAGGAAAGTGAAGTGTGAAAAATATCTTCTCAGAATTTGTCATGGCTCTGTTGTACTATATAACAGTTTATGAGTGATAATGTGGATGGTGGCCATGATAACATCTATACTACAGTTAATACATGAATATGATTCTGCTTATAAGGCACTTTTCAAACCAAGTAAGCACAACTTGAAAATAATTGCATGGGAGGGGTGATTCCAGACACGCGGAGGCACGATTCTTGATTCTAATTTGAGTGTGGAGACAATTAGATTTGAAGCTGGGCTGAGAAGGGGACAGAAATCTTGATATATTTTTATAAATCTCTTTCTCCTCTTCTATTTTTAGGATGGGAGGGTTCACTGCTGGGTGAAGAAACTGAGCAAACACACAAGGTTGGGAAACAATAAAAAGCCCAGAAAACTGAGTCAGGCACCTCTCTCTGGCAAATCCTTAGCGAATGCATAGGTGTCCTGAGTGGCAGCAAGGAGGTGATCTGTCAGAACATGAAATAAGAGGACTTCTGAAGTCAGCTTTGCCCAGAGAATATTCTGCCTTCCACTTCTAAAGATTAACTCTGAGGACCCAGCCTGAGAGCTGAGAAATCCGCTCAAAAAGAGAAGGCGGTTCAGAACCTCAACTCTTTGGGGTTTCATAAGCAGTGACATGACTCAGCCATGCTATTATTTTTGAGACTAGAGCAACTCATTTAACCCTTTGTTCTCTCTTTTTTCTTTTTGTTAGGTCAAATGAACAGTTTTCAAATTGTGAGCTTTGACACTCTTGCAGTCTTTAAAGACCTCAGAAGATCTCAAGGGTCCCCACAGATGTGGTAGACAAGTAGGGCAAGAGAGAAGGATTCTGTTCCCTTCACCCCCTTTATTTAGAATTTTTTCACCTTTTTAATTAAAAAAATTTTTTTTTAATTGATTTCAGAGAGGAAGGCAGAGGGAGATAGAAACATCAATGATGAGAGAGAATCACTGACCAGCTGCCTCCTGCACTCCCCATACTGGAGATCAAGCTGGTAACCCCAGCATGTGCCTTGACCGGGAATTGAACTGTGACCTCCTGGTTCATAGGTCAATGCTCAATCACTGAGCCACACTGGCTGGGCTCACCTTTTGACTTTTGGTGCATGAACAAAGATGTCTGAACACCAACTTCTGACTTAACCTTTTTGGAAGCCAGTGTACTATGTGGCTTTGAAACTCCCCTGTAGCCCCACCATCCTTGGTGATCTTGAGCACCAGAACCAGGTTCAGAGTTTATTCATTCTCAGAAGAAAAAGTCCACTGTAAGGAGTTTCTAGGGATAAAGGAACAAAAAATATGATCCCTGCCCTCAAGGATTTTATGGTCGAATGAAGAGAGAGACAGTCAAACCCATCATTGTGCTACAACAAGGCCCTTGATTAAATGGAGATCTATGCCAAGAAGAGAGAGAACATAGGGGGTGGATTGCTCAAGTGCAGCTGAGAGACTGAGAGGAAACTTCAAAGGGAAGGAGGCCTCTGAGCTGGGACTTGGCAGCTCAAGGAAGAGTTGTACAGCAGGTGTGTATGATTTAAAAGTGTAATTCAGATTTGTCATTCCTCTGCTTAACTATTCCCAAGTGCTTCCCACTGTACCTAGAATAAAATCCAAACCCTTTAGTATGCTTACAAGGTTATTATGATGTGGTCTTTGCCTTCCTCAGACACCTACTCCTCATCTTCCCAATGGTCATTATCCTCTCATCTCCATTCCTCAATACTCCATACTCCATGCTAATTCTCACCTGTGGCTTTTACCTTTGCTGTTCCCTCTGGCCAAAATACTTTTCCTTCAGAATCTTCCATAATGACTCCTCCTCATTGCTCTGGAGGTGTCAGAATGACCTTCCCCTCCCCACCCGGGGCAGTTAGTCTAACATTAGGTTTAAAATATTCAGTAAACCATTTTGTAGACAGATGTGCTATCATCCAGGCTTTGTTGCCCCACTTACATAGCACAAGCAGAGGGGGTTTGGCATAATTCTTAAGGGCCTTAGGGTTTTCATAATGGTAAATGAGCATTGTCTTCTACCTAAAGTCTTCAGCTGCATTAGCCCCTATCAACACAGTCAGCCTGTCCTTTGAAGCCTTGAAGCAAGGCACTGATTTCTCTCCCTTAGGTACGAAAGTTTTGCATGCCATCTTATTTCAATATAAGGCTGTTTCTACATTGGAAATTTATTGTTTAATGTTATCATCACCTTCTTTCATTATATTAGCTGGGTCTTCTAGAGAACTTGCTGCAGTTTCTACATCAGCACTTGCTTCACCTTGCACTTTTTCATTATGGAGATGAATCAATCTCTGTTAACTTCAAATTTTTCTTCTTTAGCTTCCTTACCTCTCTCAGTCTTCAAAGAATTGCAGAGGGTTAGGGCCTTCCCCCTGGATGAGGCTTTGGTTTATGTGAATGTTGTGGCTGGTTAGATCTTCTATCCAGACCACTAAAACTTCAATAGGCTATTTCACTTTCTTTTAAAAAGATGTTTTTATTGATTTCAGAGAGAGGAAGGGAAAGGGAGAGAGAGATAGAAACATCAATGATGAAAGAGTATCATCAATCAGTTGCCTGCTGCATTCCCCCTGTTGAGGTCCAAGCCCAAAACCCAGGCATGTGCTCTGTCTGGGAATTGAGCCGTGACATCCTGGTTCATGGGTATATGCTCAACCACAGAGCCAACTCGGCCAGGCTATTTCACTATCTTATCATTCATGTGTTCACTGTAGTAGCACTTTTAATTTCCTTTAAGAATTTTTCTTTTGCATTCACAACTTGTCTGTTTGATGTAAGAGGTCTAGTTTTTGGCCTATCTTGGCTTTTTGTATGCCTTCCTCACTAAGCGTAATCATTTCTAGCTTTTGATTTAAAGACACATGGGACTTTTTTTTTTTTTTTTTTTTTTACTGGAACACTTAGAGGCCATTATAGGGTTAACTTGTGTAATTGCAGTATCTGTGTGTCCCAGGGGATAGAGAGGTCTAAGGAAGGGAGAGAGACTAGGGAAATGGCTGGTGGGTAGAGCAGTCAACACACACAACATTTTCTAAATTAAGTTTGCCATGTTTTATGGGTGTGGTTATTGGTATCCCAAAACAATAACAATAGTAACATCAAAGATAACTGATCACAGTTCATTCTAACAAATATAATAATAAGGAAAAAGTTTAAATATTGTGAGAATTGCCAAAATGTGATATAGAGACACGAAGCGGGTATATTTTGCTCAGTGCAGAATTGCCACAAGCCTTTGACTTATAAAAAATGCAATATCTGCAAAGCAAAATAAAATGAGATATGCCTATATTATCAAGATGATTATCTTAATAGGAAGTTTTATTGTGGAAACCCAGAGTCAAGAAGGATATTATTCTACTTTTCATAATTTCACACTCCCAAGTGCAAACTTTGGGCATCTTTGGCATATTTTCCCCTCATATCATCATCCTCATTTGTCGACGACTTTCTGTACAGCATTGCACTGTTGTCAGTTCCTGTTGATAGCCAGACCTTCTTGCGTTTGTGCCCATAACAGAGATGAACTATAGAGACTATCTCCCCTTTCTTATCTTCTTCACTAGAGAGCATTCCAATCTGTCTTCCTATGAAGTGTGTAAAGCACTGCGGAAAGGAGTGAAATTATCCTCAGGCACTATGAAATATTTCAGGGTATGGGGGAGGTCCAAATGCACACTGGACATGTATGGACTTAGGGCTTGACTCAAAGCCAGTAGTCAAACTGCTTTTATTTTTTCTTTTATAAGATCCTTTATGTGAAGTTGCTGTTCTCCTTTAAGATGACCTTTGCAGCAAATGACAGCAAAGGTAAATCCTGTCCAAGGGAATTTAGACTATGAGAGATTCATAAGAGAGAAGGTACCCATAATGGGTAATTACACTGGCGGTGCAGAAGTAGGAAGATCATTTCATGAGAATATTACCTTGTCTATAAAGACAGGAATGAATGTTCACTGTGGTAACCTGGCAACCAAAGAGATCAAATGAGGATAAAACACGGGCTAGTCACAGTAGCAGGGGGTGTTGTATACTTAGACACACTTGGAAGTTTTTCCAGGCTTTCTCACCTTCTTTGGAGGTGCCCCAAGGCCACGGCTGAGGGGATAGGCCCATGTGGACATGTTCAAATCAGATGGCCTTGCTCTAATGGAAAACTTTAATTGGGCCAATTAGGAACTGTGATCCAAGCTGAGTCAATTATATTCTCTCTCAGATTTGAACTAAGATACATACTGACTACCAACAGCGAGTATTAGATGCTGTGATGTGCCATCCAACACCATGGGACTTTACCATTGTAGAGCACTGTAACGGAAGCACCAGGCATTTGATGCCCCTATAAGTGCTCTTGACCAGTCAGTGACTTACAGGAGTTGGTAATAGACAACCCAGCTTTTTTGTTCCTTGTCTGGGGCAAATCTGCAGGGCATGTTTCCTAACAAGATTAAGGTCTAGTTACCCACAGTGACAATTGGCTTAATACACATTTTATTGGTCATCTTTTCTTTCCTGTCCTACTTCCCCACATCCTTATCAATATTTCCTGGGATCACCTCTCAAATAAAACACACCGTCTCAGAGTCTACTTCTGAGGAATTCTAAATGAAGGCAGAAGCAGCCCCATATTTCACATATGTGAAACTTATCTACTGATACCCTCTTCCGTTTCTCCTACTGTGTTTGGTCTTCATTTTTGTTTCTTCTGATTTATTTCCTGTTGACAGTGAAGAGTGGGTGCATTTGAATACAAATATTTTGGGTTCCTTGGAGGCTGTAGGTTCTTAGTACCACACACACGGACTTGGTTGTGCTTTTTCAGCTGGTCTCTAGAGGTTAGTGGTTTTGTTGGCCACACACACACATTTTTGGAGAAGCACTGGACAATCCTGCCTATGCACAAGACACATAAATGCATTCTTGAAAACCTGCAAGAATATTTGCTAAGACCTCAGCCAGAAACATTTCAAGGAGACTGGGAGTAAAGAACAGGAGCCTCTTGTGTCACAACTGATCTGTGGGCATGTTTGCAAAATTGTCTGCTATCTAGCTAAGCTTCTCCTCAAACAAATAATCGCTTCTCCACAATGAGTGGGATAAACATTTTCCCATTGGAAATGTTTGCAGGTGAAACAAACAAACCTTGGAAGGGAATATTCAACCTTAGAGAATGTTTGGGAAGCATTTGCTATTGTAGGCAAATTCCGTCTCTGACCTGGATTGTTGATTCTTGTGAGCAAATAAGGGAGGAACAGGGTTTTTTAATATTAAATCAAAGACACGAAAGGGGAGATAGGTAGTCTACTGAGTATTGCACACATTTAATGGATTTCTTCAAAGTTAATTACTTAACTCTGGGTGAAATGTTTTTTGGTGTGTTTTTATTTGTTTGTTTGTTTTTTTAATAAATGCCGTATTTGCAGGTTGTTGTGAAAACTCCTGATTTTTCCTATGATTATATAGTGGGATTTATTAATGAAAAGTGTTTTCATTTGACAAAAAAAAATAGACTTAATTCTTAAAATAGGAGTGAAAAATCTTCAAGTACATCATGGCCTGTTCTTTGTTTAAAATTCAGCCCAGTGAGAAATCTAAGGGTCATCACTGCCTAGGCTAAATGCATTAATCAGAAATTAGGGGCCATTCCTCAAGACACATCACTGTCATCTGTTGTAGTAAAAATATAAATCAATGATGACTATGCTATGGATGGCGCCCTCTATGGTTGTGCAGATCGTATCTTGCACAGTCATACACAGTGGCCCTGTGGGGGATATTGCCACGATGAATCAAATCACCTGGTAGAGCTGACATTTTAAAAATAGCCATGATTATAACACTGTCTATTGATAGGAAGTTTGAATTGGGAGAATTAGATGTCTCCACTGATTCAGGCTATAGGTAACTTCATTCCATTTGGGGGAAGAGCATACCAATGATTTGAGGTGAATTGCTCACACTTTTTCCATATTCAAATATTGACATGAATAAAAACTACTGTGGGGAAGCAAAGGGTTATTGGGGGATGGGGTGGGGTCGTCTTTGTCAGTGCCCCTGCAGAAGCCTTGAGTGGCGCTGGGCAACATCTGTATTAATATTATATAAACTATAGTGTTGGCAGCAGGATGGGAAGCCTCCAGGAAGACAGACTCTGCTAACCATTTCTTTTTTTCCTTTTACCCAAAACTGAGCTGTAGGTAAATGTGTAGATCTGAATATAGAGCCTGGTTTAATTGGGCAGAACTTTCAGGAAGCCAAGTAACAAATGACAACTTAATTAAACATAATTAAAACATTTTAGACGTCTTGAGGCCTCTTTCAACAAGGCTATGATTGCAGCCTGTGGAGGGAGGGAGCATAAGGAAAAGAGAGGCAAGGTGCTTTCATTTTCCTTTCTCTTACTTTTTGGTCTCAGCTCTTTTTTTTTCCTCTTCACTATTAGAAATGCAGCTGGATCCTATTTATAATCCATTTTCACATTTGTTTGAATTAAAATCCCAGATTGTTGTGCTTTCAAGGTTGAATGTGCACGGCAGCCAACATTTATCCAACCATTTCAGGAGTTACTGGGTAACTGGGCTCCAGGAAGGGAAACTACGCCACGCGTTGGAGCCACAAGGAGGAGAGAGAAAACAGACCCAAACCCAAAGCCTCTGACATCACTGTTGTTTGGAGAGAGATTGTTCTGCTCAGAACATGTGCTGCCTACTTAAGACTCTAATTATTCTAAATTACTTAAATTGGCCCTAATACCTGTGTTTTATTATTTGATATTAAGGAGCAAACCATTTTAAAAAGAAATTCATAATGCAATCAAAATATTGGCAACAAAGTCTCTCCGTAGAAAGCTTGGGTTTAGAAATACCTATGCTCGCTACTCTGCCACCTGAATTCTAATCTGAGAGCTGCCGTGTGCTCTCCCCAAGTCTTTTCCAGTATCCTGTTTATGTCTAAATCCAATAGTCCAGCCATGCCAGCTTGTTACCACATGGAAAACTCCATTGCTCAGAGAGAGTCATGAATCCCTATATTCTTTATGCTTTAAGATCCACCATGACATCTCAAAGAAATTGCCAGGTAAACCTACCAGATGGTTTTGGGGGGATAAGGAATTGACTAATAATTTCCATTAGCATAATATTGTTATTATAAAGATTTAACGACCTCACTGATGTGGTGTCCTGTCCTGGTGGAAAGTTTATGAGCCAGAAATAAAATAATACTTATGGGTACTCGTGAGGCCATTTTAGAATAGTACTAAAGAGGTTATTGAGATCTCAGGTCTCTTCAGTTCCAAATGGAAAACTCTCTCTTTTTTTAAAATGTTTTTATTGATTTTTAGAGAGAGAGAACATGAGAAGGATAGAGAGATAAAAACACCAATGAAAGAGAAGCATCATCTATTGGCTACCCCTTGCAAGCCCCCTACTGGGGATCAAGCCCAAAACCCAGGCACATGGCCTGACTGGGAATTGAACTGGCAACCTCTTGTTTCATGGGTCGATGCTCAACCACTGAGCCTCACTAGCCGGGCCAAATAGAAATCTTCTTATTTGAGCTGAGCTAAGTGATTTGGGAAGGGGCATGATAGATGCAAGGCTGACTGAAGTGATAGAGAGTTTATGTCCAGTCCCAGCTCTGCTGCTACAATTTCAAGTTAGAGTCAGGCCTCTAATCTGGTTTCATACTGCCTGGTTTCAGTTATGGCTTTATTTTTCACTGGCTGGAGAACCTTGAGCATGTTACTAAAGCTCTCTGTGCTCCAGTTTTTTCATCTGCAAAATTAATGCAATAACAGTACCCCAATCAATAAGGGATGAGATAACCCTCACAGAAGTGCTTAGAACAATGCCAGAGACGTAGTAAACAGCTAATATTATCAATTATTCTTTTTATTATTAGGATTATAAGGTTTTAAGCAAGTCATCTGACTGAGCTGGACCTTACTTTCCTTAACAGTCAAATGAAAGAGGTTAACCTTACTCTGGAATTCTGTGACTCTATTAGTTAGAATCCTGATATACTAAAAGACCACATTATTTTTTTAATGTATTTTTTATTGTTGATAGTATTACAGATATCTCCCGATTCCCCCTCCCCCTTCCTCCCTTTCCCCCAGGCCCTCCCCGCTCCCTAGGTCTTCACCACCCCATTGCCCATTTTATTTTGAAATTTGAGTGTGAATTTTGTTCTTGGAGACCCATCACCAGGCTTTGGGGATGAGGTGTACTGTACAGCAGGTGTTGACTATTAGAACAGGCGTTCAGAAGAAGGGGCAGTGAGAGGAAGAGGCTCCTCTGGGGATTGTGGGATCTTTGCCTTGTACGAACCTGCTTGGGAGGTTGCTAGGTCTTCCCTGTCTGGGGGTCATGGAGAGGAGAGAAAAGCTGATAAGTTTTCACAGGAGATTAAAAACGGATTGTGTAGGTTGGTTATCTTTATTAATTTAAAAAATGTTATTTTTTAATTACAGGTTACATATAACATTATATTAGTTTCAGGTGTACATAGTAATTAAACATTTATATAACTTATGAGTTAATCACTCCAATAAGCTAGCACCCACCTGGCACCATACATAGTTATTACAATATTATTGACTATATTCCCTACGCTGTACTTTACCTCTTCGTGACTGTGTTTATGACTGGAAATTTGTACTTCTTGATCCATTCGCCTCTTTCACTCACCCCTCCAGCCTACCTCCCATCTGGCATAGGTTGTCATCTTTAGTCATCAGATAAAAGAACATATTCTTGCCCTAACCAGTTTGGCTAGGTGGATAGAGCGTTGGCCTGCGGACTCAAAGGTCCCAGGTTTGATTCCGGACAAGGGCATGTACCTTGGTTGCGGGCACATCCCCAGTAGGAGGTGTGCAGGAGGTGGCTGATCGATGTTTTTCTCTCATAGATGTTTCTAACTCTCTATCCCTGTCTCTTCCTCTCTGTAAAAAAAAAAAAAATCAATAAAATATATTAAAAAACCCAAAGCACATTCTTCTCCTCTGACAGGAAGCAGTAGCATGCATTTAGCTTCTTGTCTACAGAAAAGGGAGGGCTTTTTGGAAACACACAGAAATGAATCGGATGGCTGCTACTCTTGAGCTGGAAAACTGACTTTTGAGCCCTGCCAGTTACCTTCGTCTTATAGTACAAGTAACATATGCCCCTTGTTTTTAGAAGGATTATTTTGGTTTCTAGTTGTCTGACCATAATCAATCAATGTAGTTGATTATACCTTGGAGATACAATTGAAAATTTATTAGGAATTGACTCTTTTGCCCTCTACCAACAGAGCAATTGATCTTTTTTCCATTAAGGAAGAGAAAGTGCCTTTTTGCCTTCAATACACAGGTTCTCTGCCTTGTTATCTGTGGTTAACCCTGGTGAAGAGCACAAATGCTCTTGTGCTTTGCTGTAGGGTATCCATTTGAGGAAAACGTTGAACTTTGAACCTTTATGCTGGTGGGATGGATGGAGCCAAACTCCTTTATAGCAACAGTCTCTTATTTTGAGGCAGAGACATAGTTGATATCACTGTTCTCTGTCAAAAATGTCCTTCTCTTGCCCTGTGGCTTGAGAACTTCCCTCCATAAACCCAAATTTCCAGGGAAAAACATATTAATAAATGAAGGCAAGGGTCATTACAGTTTCTTTTAAGCATATGACCTGATTTGCTTAAAGGGCAATGTTGATTTTTAAAATTTTTATTTGTAAGCCATGTGTAATTAATGTGGATAACTTATATATCTTTTAACCAGCTGACTTAGTTTCGATAACTTTTCTGTCTTTAGCTACAAGTGCAGGACTCAAGAATCTCCTGTTTTGAGTCACCATCAACATTTGAGTATTTGCAGTTAGACCAGGTGGTTTCATTTGGGTTAAATACTTAGCTCCATGATATGGAGCAATTCATTTCCTAATCAAACAAGTTAAATACAAAAGACAAAATGAAGATAAATTCCTCAATGGACCAAGATAAGCTGGCTGGGTAAGTGGAAAGATAATTAGTCAGTCTTAAGCCAGCTCTGATTCTTCCAGGTTTTATCTTTGCAGCACTTGGTGATGGACTCTCTGATTCTAAAGTTGGGAGATTTCCATGTTTTTCTCCCTCCTGGGACATTTTAGTAACCAGGTCAGTGGTAGCTATAAATGCCCCCCCCCCAACCAAATAATCTTTTCATTGTGTACATGCCCCTGGGTATGTTGTGAGGCAGGACAAGATGTATAGAAATGATGGCCTTCAAGATAAGCACACTGGGGTTCTCTTTGTGAGAAAATACTAATAACATGAAGGGGTTCTTACTGAAATGATTATTGGGAAGCAGACTTAACACTGCTGCTCCCCACTATGTTTGGCATGAAAGATAAACAGCATTTCTTATATTATCTCTTGTAATTTTCTATACTTGTTCTTAATTTTAAAAATAAAAGCAATTATAAAAATTCAGATATCAGTTACCACATTACAAGCTAACAATAGATGTGTGTATATATATAAATATACGTATATGTGTAATGTGTATATATACACATAATGTATATACTAGTATATGATGCTATATATACATATTATTGTATATCTTACCTTATAATAGAGAAACATGCAAATTGACCGCACCTCCGCTATGCCCATGATTGGGCCTGCCAGAGGCTGGGGGCGGGACTCCAGGTGGCCCATCCGGCCGTTGGGAAGACCAAGATGGCTGCGGGCAATCCAGTAAGTTCCGGGGGTCTGAATGGCGATCGCCACCAGCAGGGGCGTGTCCCACTGGAGCCCGCGCTCCCCGGGGTGTCAGCATGGCGATCGCCACCCGGGGGGCGTGTCCGGGCCGAGCCCGGCGCTCCAGGGGTGTCAGCATGGCGATCGCCACCGGGGGGCGCTCCCCGGGGTGTCAGCATGGCGATCGCCATGGGGGGGGGGGGGCGGTCCGCTCCGAGCCCGGCGCTCCCCGGGGTGTCAGCATGGCGATCGCCACGGGGGGCGGTCCGAGCCGAGCCCGGCGCTCCCCGGGGTGTCAGCATGGCGATCGCCACCCGGGGGGGCGGGTCCGCTCCGAGCCCGGCGCTCCCCGGGGTGTCAGCATGGCAATCGCCACCCGGGGGGGTGTGTCCAGGCCGAGCCCGGCGCTCCCCGGGGTGTCAGCATGGCGATCGCCACCGGGGGAGCGGGTCCGGCCGAGCCCTCCCCGTGGTGTCAGCATGGCGATCGCCACCGGGGGGGGGGGGGGGGGGGGGGGGGGCGGGTCCGGGCCGAGCCCGGCGCTCCCCCGGGTGTCAGCATGGCGATCGCCACCCGGGGGGGTGGGTCCAGGCCGAGTGGTGATCGCCACCCTTGAGGGCGGGTCCGCTCCGAGCCCGGCGCTCCCGGGGTGTCAGCATGGCGATAGCCACCCGGGGGGGCGGGTCCGGGCCGAGCCCGGCGCTCCCCGGGGTGTCAGCATGGCGATAGCCACCCGGGGGGGCGGGTCCGCTCCGAGCCCGGCGCTCCCCGGGGTGTCAGCATGGCGATCGCCACCGGGGGAGCGGGTCCGGGCCGAGCCCTCCCCGGGGTGTCAGCATGGCGATCGCCACCCGGGGGGGCGGGTCCGGGCCGAGCCCGGCGCTCCCCAGGGTGTCAGCATGGCGATCGCCACCCGGGGGGGCGGGTCCGGGCCGAGCCCGGCGCTCCCCGGGGTGTCAGCATGGCGATCGCCACCGGGGGGGCGGGTCCGGGCCGAGCCCGGCGCTCCCCGGGGTGTCAGCATGGCGATCGCCACCCTGGGGGGCGGGTCCCGGCCGAGCCCGGTGCTCCCCAGGGTGTCAGCATGGCGATCGCCTCCCGGGGGGGCGGGTCCGGGCCGAGCCCGGCGCTCCCAGGGGTGTCAGCATGGCGATCGCCACCGGTGGAGCGGGTCCGGGCCGAGCCCGGCGCTCCCCGGGGTGTCAGCATGGCGATGGCCACCGGGGGGGCGTGTCCGGGCCGAGTGGTGATCGCCACCCTTGAGGGCGGGTCCGCTCCGAGCCCGGCGCTCCCCGGGGTGTCAGCATGGCGATCGCCTCCCAGGGGGCGGGTCCGGGCCGAGCCCGGCGCTCCCCGGGGTGTCAGCATGGCGATCGCCACCCCGGGGGGCGGGTCCCGGCCGAGCCCGGCGCTCCCCGGGGTGTCAGCATGGCGATCGCCACCCGGGGGGGCGGGTCCGGGCCGAGCCCGGCGCTCCCCGGGATGTCCGCATGGTTATAGCCACCGGGGGCGGTGTGTCAGGTCTGAGCCCGGCGCTCCCCGGGGTGTCAGCAGGGCGATCGCCACCTGGGGGGCGTGTCCAGGCGGAGCCCGGCGCTCCCTGGGTGTCCGCATCCATGGCCACCCGGGGGGCGTGTCCTGTCCGAGCCAGGTGCTGCCGGGTGTCCCGGGTGGCCATCGCCACCCTGGGGGGGCGATTCGGGCGGAGCCATGCGTTTGGGGGCATCCGGGGGCCATCGCCACCCTAGGTTGGGCGTGGCAGGACTCGCCCAGCCCCTCCCAGGGTCCCTGGGAACATTGCAGGCATGTGGTTGCTGAGACCCAGACCAGGCCTCTGGCCACAGATTCATAGCTTTGCAGAGACCTAGGGCAGGGATCTGCTTCATCTGCAGAGAGACGGAGGTTCTATAGTGCCCCCAAGATGTGGGTGGGCCCAGCCAGGGGTCAAGGGGCATGGAAGGACTCCTGGCAGAGGGGCAAGGACCCTCACTCCTGAGGCGGGGGTTGAGGGATGGAGCCACCTCAGTGGAGGGGTGCTGCACTGCAGGGTACTGGACTGACTGAGGTGATTCAGAGAAGCTCCCAGTGCTAATGGGCCTCGCTCAGGCGGCCTTCACACTTCAGAGGCAGTGACTACTGCTCCTGCCTTCACCCAAAAGCAAGCTCGCTACACCCTGCCCCATAGCAGAGCATGCCTAGGCAGTGAGTGGGAAGCCTTCCACCTGCTTCGGAGAAGGCGGGGCAGTAAAGAATGGGGGGAGAGGAAAGAATGTGGAGCATCTGCAATGAAGAGGTGCTTGAGAAAGAGGCTGGGAAGCCTGACTGGAAGGTTTGTTCTGTTTGCTGGGCCGCTGCCCCTTAGGAAGCGCAAAGAGCATGGCTCTGAGGGCTTCCTGTGTGCTCTGAGGGCTTCCTGAGTCAAGTTCCACAGCCAACTGGAATTGGCCTCAGTTTCCTGGTCTGTAAAATGGATGAAGCCTGTCCCAGTGCCTTCACTGAGCTTTGATGGCCAATTGCGATACTATATAAAGAAAATGAGGGAAGAAGTGAGAAAGAAAAGGACGGACAAAAAAACACAAAAGAAAGACTGAAAGGAACCTGTAAACCCATTGTCACTTAAATAGGGAATATAGTCAATAGTGTTGTAATGATGGTATGATGCCAGGTGGGTACTAGAAATATCGGGGAACACTTTGTAAAGTATATGATTGTCTAACCACTATTCTGTAACTAATATAAAACCTGAAACCAATACAAAATAATGTTGAATGTAAAGAAATGAAAATTGGAGTGAAATTTTTATAAATTTCAAAGTTTAAATAAAAGCTGTAAAGGAAGGAAGGGGAGAATAAAAAGTGTTTTTCATTTTGCCACTTCATTAAAAAGACAGTTGTCTTTATGTGATGCTTTTATACTTTTCTAAGTCATTATCTCATTTTAATTTCCGGGCAACTTAAAGACAAGGTAAGTATTCCCTCCACTATTCAAAGAAAGGAAATCTTGGTGTCTGGTCCTAATGATTCAATCGTCAAGCCCTTATTGTAAAGCAGGGTTAGTAAAATTTTCTGTGCAGGGTCATATCTATACTAATAAAAGCCTTGGGGGTGATCAGGCCAGCAGGGGAGGGTATTTGGGGGCAATCAGGCCCGCAGAGGAGCAGTTAGGGGTCAATCAGGCAGGTAGGTGAGCGGTTAGGAGCCAGCAGTCCCGGATTGTGAGAAGAATGTCCAACTGCAGGATTAGGCCCAATTCCTGTGTGGAATCGGGCCTAATCCTGCAGTTGGACATCCCCCGAGGGGTCCCATATTAGAGAGGGTGCAAGCTGGGCTGAGGGACACCCTCCCCAGTGCACGAATTTCGTGCACCGGGCCCCTAGTATTATATATGTGTGTATATATGTGTGGGTGTATATATATGTATATGTATATATATGTATACATACACACAAACACACAAACTGACATAACATCCAGTATTGATAAAAATTAGCTAACAGAAGCTATAGTCTCCTATACTTTAAGAAAGTCTATCTTGGCAGTGGAAATATCAAAAGCCCCAATTCCCATACCGTTAAGACTTTATCCTAAGGAAATAATTGGCAGAAACGAAATTTACCATTATATTTATTTAATACTTCTTTTACATATTCAGCATATATTTATTGAGATCACTCCATGTATGTTCATGGAGTGATCTTAATATACAGAGTCCCAGATCTCAGAAAGTATCATGTTTATAGGAAGGAAAAATTCAAATTAGAAACTATGAAAATACTGAATAAAAATCAGTTGGTTTATTACATTTTATACTATATATGGAAAATATTGCCATTTAAAATAATTTTATATATAAATTAAAAATATATTCATGATTTTCTAGTGACTTATACAAAATTCTTTGCATATTGTGACAATTCTGGTAAAATTAGTATGTCCGCTAATATGTTTACTATTATGTTGATTCCAGGGTTTCATTTAGAGAAAATATAAGATGAACATGGAATCTTTTCTGGTACCAGAAAGTTAGGAAGTACTGAAAAAAAAAATGCTGGAAGCATGTCAAAAAGATATAGGATCTACCTTGTAGGAGCTTTTGGCCAAAACTGGGACTACTTTGAGCCAAAACATGATAGTATTTAATTATAATCCATTGAATAAAAGAAATATCCATATATCTTATACAACTAAATACTTGAATAATAAAATAAAAGGGGAGAAGGGACAGCTCTTTTTTTTACCATAGAATTCCAATCAACAACTATAGAAGAAATAAGGAAAATAGAAAATCACCACTCAGCAACTGCAATAATAATTATTACAAGCAAGAATCATTTATGTATGCTAAAATTAGGGGCAACAATCTGATGAGAAAGAAAATATTTGCATACTCAACCTATCTCCCCACAAGATATTAATTACAAAGGGAAACATAATAACTTCACAATGGAGAAATCTAGAGGACACCATAGTAACTAAATGATCAAGCTTAACGTTCTAGTTATAAGACATCTCAACCCCATGTACCTCTGGATATGATGCACTGAAAAGGGCTCAATACCACTTGTGCGGTAGTCTTGCCAAAAATGCATAACATCAATCTCATCATGAGACAACATCACATAAATACACATTGAGAGACATTCTGTGAAATAACTGCCTTTGAAAAAGTCAATGTCATGAAAGATGGAGGAATGACATGATAAATAAATGCCATGTGGGATCCTGGTTGGATTCTGGATAGAAAAAGGACCTGAGTGGAAAAATTGGTGAAATTTGAATAAATTCTGTAGATTGGTTAATAATAATAACAATACTACTTTCCTCATTTTGATAATCTATAATAATAAAAGCATAATATGCTAATTAGACCAGATGTCCTTCCAGATGAAGTGGGGCTGTGAGGGAAGCCCGGGTCCCAGGTGCCAGGGGGAAGCTTGGGTTACGGGTGCCAGAGGGAAGCCAGTGCCAGCAGCCAGGGGAAGGAACGCCTATTCTTGCACAAATTTCATGCATCGGGCCTCTAGTCCTAATATATAAAAACCCTGGGTTCATCAGGAATGGAGGTTTGACCAACAGTAAGTCAGTCCTGCAGTCAGCACTGGGTTGCCATGGCAACCCGACACTGATTGCTGAGGGGGCTGCGAATCAGGCCCAGAGAGAAGCAGGGTCTGATCCATAGCCTGTGTGGCAGCTGTTCATCAACACTTGCCTCTCTCCTTCGCTCCAGGCCAGGCCAGCAGCCATGCCTCCATTTCTCTCCAGGCCTCCACCAGGGCTGCCGATCAGTCCCACCTTTCTGATCAGGCCCCGTTGATAGGCCCAGAGATGCTGAGTGGCATAGAAACAGACCAGTCAGAACCAAATCTGGGTGAAGTGTGAGGAGCCAATGGCTGCCTAAGAGATGGAGCTTTTGACACTGACTGGCATAGAAATCTGAACCAAATTGGCTGGCAGAGGAGGGCAGTTAGGGGTTATCAGGCAGACAGAGGCAGTTAGGGGCCATCAGTTTGGCAGGGAAGGACAGTTGGGGGTGAGATCAGGCCAGCAGGGGAGGGCAGTTGGGGGCAAGATCAGGCTGGCAGGGGAGGACCATTGGGGGCGAAGATCAGGCTGGCAGGGGAGGGCAGTTAGGGGCAATCAGGCAGGCAGACAGAGGCAGTTAGGGGCGATCAGGCAGGCAGGCATAGAGGTTAGGGGTGATGAGGCAGGCAGGCAGGCAGAGGCAGTTAGGGGTGATCAGGTAGCAGGCAGGTGAGTGGTTAGGAGCCAGCGGTCCCAGATTTCGAGAGGGATGTCTGACTGCCAGTTTTAAACCGGCAGTCAGACATCCCCCAAGGGGTCCCCGATTGGAGAGGGTGCAGGCTGGGCTGAGGGAACCCCCTCTTCTGTACACAAATTTTGTGCACTGGGCCACTAGTTATATATAATGAGGTAAGTCATTAAGATTTGAGAAAGCTGTATGGGGGGTATATAAGAACTATGCTATTTTTGTTACTGTTTACGAGCCTAAATTTATTTCAAAGTAATAAGTTGAAAACCACTCCTAAATTAATCATACCCTCAAAAGTTGGATTCTTAGAATAAGGTTAAAAAAATTCAAGAAAGGAATTATTGAAGGGAAAGAATAATATAAAACCAGAAAGACTGCATTGATGATATTTTTAAAAGATAGATAAATTAAACAACCTTTCAAATCACAAGAGAAAATAACTGATATATTTAAGTGAAAATGGGTGGAGGATGAGAGAGCAAGAGAAAACACTAGAACACAAAGTTCTCAAGTTGAAAAGGGATTAAAAATAGGTGTGTGACCAATTTGAAGGATTTATTTTGAAAGATACAGTTCGGCTGGGCTGAAGAAATTAGCTTCTGTATTTTCCAAAATGCTGTCTTGTCATCTCTCTTATTGAAGTGGACATAAAGCTAAATATTTGATAAAATTCTCAATTAGCTGCTGGATCCCAGCAAGCCCATGCTACTTTGAAGATGTCAGAGTTTGGCCTTCATGCATGATAGTCGGCTATGAATGCTCACCTTTAACTCTGGGGCTGTAATTAGATCACGAAGTTCATTTTTATTGTCTAAATTTCTTTCATTCCTCTGTTGCTAACCAATTGTGTGGGTAAAGCAGGTTTTTACCACACTTTGCAAGTTCATCACTTTTAATTCTGTTCCTACCACGCTAGATTAAATTTAAGGGTCACTCAAGTCAGAAGTCACTGGCCTTTGCCCTCTTAATGGTTCTCACCATTAATACTTGACCCTAAAAGCTATGTATACAATAAACCATATTTATAGGTGTGGAGGGAAGGGAAAAGCAGAAACAAAGTGGGCCGAGTGATTATTTATTTTGCCATGCTCTTCAGCGATCAGGAATGTTCACACAGCCTTACACTTCGGTTGATGAACTTGGACTGGCTGCTTTTTAGTGTCAGAGCAGAATGTGAGGAGGGAATTACATTTGAGGGTAACACTCAAAATGACACCCTAGCCTGTCTCAATCCCTCAGGAGTTGCTGGTGCTTTATCTCCATTATGCTCTCACTTGAGATCTCTCTCTCTCTTTCTGGCTTTTCTTTTCTTTGCATATGAAAGTAAGAAAATAAGGGGCATATATCACATTTAGGATTATCCCAGAAAGAACAAACTAGTCAAAGAGTTTCTTTCCCAAGATTGAAATTGTGAAAAATCTGAGAAAATTATTTAGGAATTCCATGAAATGTCTGCTCTGTCATTATTCTGTCTGATGGAAGAGGAGAAATTGAAAAGTCTTTATGAATTAAAATCTCCAGCATCCTGTTACCATAAACTTTGGATGTTTTTCTCCTCTCCGTTTCTAGAGTGTTCTCTTTCTTAAAATTTTGGCAAAACGAGTTGATTTTGTTTTCTTCTTTTGCTTTCTTTTCTTTACTTCTGAACATATGTAGTTTTCAGGACATTTTGTAATTTGCATGATCGATTAAAGGCTGTTCACTTTTTTCTCGGTGAGCACAGCACCTGGGCTGGTCAAGGGGATTCATTTCATGGGAACAGAACTTTCAGGGCATCCAGGCTGCCCGTCAATTCTTAGATTTACAGAAAACGTGGCTTTCAATGGCCCATGTGTGTGTGCACATGTAGTCATGAAATAATGCATTAGTAAAGGATTGTTTAAAAATGCATATGCAAATATCGCAAAAGAGGACAAAATTCATTATTAATTCACGCACTGGAACATTCTAGTTCCCAACCATTAATAACTTTGGAGGAGTGACTAGACAAAATCTTTTCTTTAGCCTGGAATAATTATTTTGGCACTATACGAGCTATCCGAAAGAATGTATGGTGATTAAGGCAAAGAATTTCTCTTGGTCACAGATTGACGAAGAGTCCTGGGCTTATAAAATACTCTATTTCCTCCATTAATTGTGTCCGTGTGGAGTTGTAACCAGGTAGCTGAAACAAATAAAACTTAAGTAATATTGTTTCCTTTAAAAATATTTCACTTAATTTGTGGAAGAGATTTGAACTCATTAAACATGCACAGCCCCCAGTGCACCCCCAGAGAGTTCCTCCACCCCCTTCCCCAGCTCTGCCCTCCTTCTGAAACATTCCAGCAATGCCTTTAGCAACACCATCACGGCTTCCCAGCGAGGGAGGCTCCTGGAGCTACCCTCTAATTTGGGAGTGTAGGTGGGAAGGAAAGCAGAGAGTACAAAGTTAGCCTGGGGGCCTGCAAACCTCCCTTCTTTTACCTGGATTCTTACCATAGTGTATGTGATCATTTTCATCTTTATATACCTCTGAATCCTTTGGCGAAAATTCCTAATGCTTTGAGGAGGATTCTTTGTATGAAAGGATGCGTTGGTTTTATGAGAGGGTATGTTTTCTCTGCCCACTAAAGCAGGCGACCAGTGGATCAGCACAGAAAAGCTTCAGAGCAAGTAGAAAAACAACTGGAGAGAGCGAGGAGCATATGTGTTTGCGTGTGAGTGGAGGGCTTGGACATTGCCTTGCGCTGGTTTATTGCCTCTGTTTACTCCCTAGAGGGGAAAACAGGCCAGAGTTAACAGAGAGAAGCCAATCCCCTCAAATCACTTACACATACTAGTAGAGCGAAGCTTTCTATCTACTTTTCTTTTTCGTTCCCATTTTGTGAGAGAAACCACCGACATAAATAATGACTGTTTCCCTTATTGTGGATACAAAACAATCTGTGAGTTGAATCAGTACTTGGACTAGATTTATTAAATTATTTTCTCACATTGTTGTCTACAAGGTACAGCCAAACAAAGTCAAGAGATGTGCAGTTACTTAGGGCCTTTGGGCAGCGTTATTTAGACAAAACAAGCTAATAAACCTAAAACTGAGTGGAATTACCTTTGGGTCTTATAAATTCCAGTTGCAGATTGTTGAACAATCTATTTCTTAAGTATCAATATGCATATTTTCGGCCCCTCAAGATATCGGCATAGTGATGGATTAATTCGTCTTTTCCTTTCATTGTATGGTGGCTATGTGAGATCATTCCCCATTTATTCTTCTTGTCTCAAAGTCAATGTTAAGATTTTGTCCCCAAACACCTTCTGCAAGAATCAGGGCTTTGAGTTTAATGAGTCAGGCTTTTTCCTGTTAGACTGAGTGAGATTTTATTTTTGTCTGTCACCACTAGAAAGTGTAAAGCCATGATATGCTCCTTCAGGTTTAGCTCTTCAAATTTAAGGATGCATGGAACATAAGAAAGGGTATTAACTTTCAATGTGATTCATTTCTAAATTTTTTAAAATATTTATCTGCCTCTTTTTGTCTGTCTGCTCTTTCTCTCTTCCTCCAATGTAATATACTGTGAGAGAAGAACACAGCTATGAATGTATTCTGCACATTGCATACTGAATGAATATATTTTTAGGGTATAATTTTCCCTCTTCACAGTACAATTATAATTTAAATGTGCAGAGAACAAGCAAGTAGACCATGTGACATAAGTCAATATTTCATTTATCAGTGAAGAGCTGAACTTCTCAACTGGAAGTGTCTCAGCTATATATATATATATATATATATATATATATATATATATATATATATATGACTGGGATAAGGAAATTACCAAATTATGAATTAATTGTTTTGATTATTTCAAAATGAATCCTTGAAAAAAATTATTCACTATTAATACTTCTTAAAATTTTTATTGTGATAAAATATACATAATATTAAATTTACCATTTTAACCATTTTTAAGTGCACAATTTAGTAGCATTAAAGCACATTCATTTTTAGAACTTATTTATTTCCAAATGGAAATTCTGTACCCATTGAAAAATAACTCCTTATGCCTCATTGTCCCCTGCAACCAGCATTCTATGTTTTCTTTCTATGAATTTTCTCATTATAGATACCTCATATAAGTGAGATCATATAATAACTGTCCTTTTATGTCTGGCTTATTTCACTTATCATAATATTTTCAAGGTTAATCCATGTTATACCATGTATTGGAACTTCATTTCTTTCTATAACTAAATATATTTCATTATTTATATATATAAAACATATTTTAATCCATTCATCTATTGATGCCATTTGGGTTGTTTTTTTCCCTTCGGCTGCTGTAGATAATGCTGATATTAACATCTACGTACATGTATCTGTTTGAGTCCCTACTTTGAATTTTTTTGGGTATATACCTAAAGGTGAAATTGCTGTATCATATGCTGATTCTGCTTAACTCTTTGACAAACCACCAAACTCTTTTCCACAGCAGCTATAACAATTTTCATTTCCACCAGCAGTGCACAGTGCTCCACTTTCTCCACATCCTTGCCAACACATCATTTTCTGTCCATGTTTTTATAATAGCTATGCTAATGGGTGTGAAACAGTATTTCATTATAGTTTTTTTTTATATTTCTTTATTGATTAAGGTGTCACATATTTGTCCTCATCCCCCCATTCCCATCCCACACCCCTCCCCACGAATTCCCCAACCCCCTGTTGAACTTAACCGTTGGATAGGCTCATATGCATGCACACAAGTCCTTTGGTTGATCTCTCCCTCCTCCCCCCTTTGCCTGTCATTATAGTTTTGATTTGTTTTTCCCCAGTGACAGATGTTGAGCATCTTTTCATGTGCTTATTGACCATTTGGATATCATCTTTGGAGAAATGTTATTCAGATCCTTTGCCCATTTTTGAATTGGGTGGTTTGTTTGTTCATTTGCTTTTTGACGTATAGGAGTTTCTCCCCCCCCCCTCGCCTAATATATTTTTATTAATTTAAGAGAGGAAAGAAGGAAGAGGGAGAGAGAGATAGAAACATCAATGATGGAAGAGAATCATTGATCAGCTGCCTTCTGCATACCCCACTCTGGGGATCAAGCATATGTCTGGGCATGTGCCCTGACTGGGAATCGAACTATGACCTCCTAGATCAGTGGTCGGCAACCTGCAGCTCGCGAGCCACATGCGGCTCTTTGGCCCCTTGAGTGTGGCTCTTCCACAAAATACCACAATTGGGCATGCGCACACGTACAGTGCGATTGAAACTTCATGGCCCATGCACAGAAGTCGGTTTTTGGCTCTCAAAAGAAATTTCAATTGTTGTACTGTTGATATTTGGCTCTGTTGACTAATGAGTTTGCCGACCACTGTCCTAGATCATAGGTTGATGCTCAACCACTGAATCACACATATATGTACATATATACATACATATATACATAAATATATATGATTACAAAAAATGTGTGCAGTTTTAAGCTTGAATAATTGCAAACTTAACTAAAATAACATTTGGATATTTAATTACTTAAATTTTTAGTGCTTGTTTATTTTTTATGACTTTTAGAACATTAATTTAAAATTTTTTTTTGTTTCAATTTACCATCCTCAATTAGGGGGACTAGCACAAAAGTACATAAACTAGCACAAAAGTACAATTTACCATCCTCAATTAGGGGGACTAGCACAAAAGTACATTTTACAAAAAGAAAAATGCCCTTTTGTTGGGTTATTTTATTCTTGTCCATTTCCAATATGTTCCAAAGTGAAAAGAGCAGTAATTTGTATTAACATTAATGCAAATGGAACTCTGTAGTTAATCTCTTAATCTCTGGAAGTGGCCTGCCTGGGTTGGAATGACACTGCCACTTACTGGCTATGTGTGATTTTGGCTTGTTTAACCTCTCTAAACCTGACCTTCCTTATCTGAAAATGAGGATAATAATAGATAATAATAGGCTATTGTGAGGATTCAGTGAATAAACTTAGTTAAGTGATCTGTATAGTTCTTAGCTCCTAAGAAGAACCCAGTGGTGTTGAAGAATGAGCTGGTTTGCTCAGGAAGTTCACAACCCTCAGGGATAATTTCCTAGACTTGAAGATGAAAGGCATAGCTTGGATTTTACCAGTGTATTCCTGGGTGATCATCAGACCCCTCAGAGGTCAGAAAAAGGGTAAGCAATTTCCATAGTTTGAGAACCCTGGTACATTTTAAAAAATGAAGTAATGCCAATTCAGGGTCATAGAAGTTATGGGATGTATAAATATTTGTGTTTAACAAATTAACATATACATGGGCACACACACAATGGCTATATGGCTTTGCTTAGTGATTACTTCAAAGTCTACATTTATAGACTTTTCTGAAGGGTAAGCCTAGGCCAAGGGCCCTGCTGAAAGCTTCTCTTGCCTGCTACCACCATCCCATGGTAATCTCTGGTAATCATACAAAAATAAAAGATCATGGGAGCTGAAGACTCAAAGAAACATGAATATTATGGAGTTCAGTGGATTTTTACACTCTGATACCAAATTAGAAAACTGATGAAAGTGGAGATTTAATGGTTCAGGTAATCGGGGTTGTAGAAACGTCCTGCTGCATGTGCCTCATCTATAGGAGGCTTCATAGAACAAGTGAAACCATTGCTTTAATCTGATTTTATTTCATAGATGTCCTCCTCCATCCCACACTTTAAACAAATGGAGATGGGAAAGGAGTAGGGCAAAAATGTAGAAACTCCAAATTAATGACAATCTACAATATGTGACCCTATAGAATAAATTGAAATTAACATTAAAAACCTAATCATGGACAGTGACCAGTTCTATTGTCTTATGTAAATTAATTGTAAAGGGTGTCAAAAGTTAAATATGTCTGGAATACACAAATAGGTCTACATTACATAATTGTTTTAAGTAGTTTGAAATGGTTCTTTTCCATTTCCTTCTTCTTATCCTCTTAGTCCTTTTCTCTCTCTTCTTTCTTCTTTTCTCTTTCTCGTCTTTCTTTAGATATCCTTTTACAAACTACACATGTTGGGTCAGATTTTATTACCCTTAGCTAAAGGTGGTTGTAAGAATAAAGAGCAAATACACTTATCTTTATGCTATGTAACAGTATATCCCATTTTAAGAAATTCTGCAGATGGAGTTATCATACCAGTGGAAAAACTCCACAGGTTATGCTCTCCTTAAGCATTTATTCATTTTTGTATGATGAATGGATGTGAGAAGTCATCATTAGAGAACATAATAATCTCTGATGATGTATTTATGACATGGAACGATGTCATGTGATGAAGTGTTTACAACATGTAATGAGGTTGTGTAACAGTCTTTTTACAGCCTGTAATTACATTGACTAATTCCTTATAAAAATACTCAGCGATATGCTCTCCCTGTGCACGTGCCTGATATCACAGCAGTTTAATACCTGACACCTCTAAACTGCAGAATCGGGCAGCTTGGATGACTCAATACTCTGCTTCCTATCCAAGGCATTTAGAAGATCCTGGTTGTTTAGTTAGTACACTCCATGAATTGCCGCTTATTGGAAGTGACTGAGATAACTAATATAATGCATACGTGTCAAATATCCTTAAGGGTTGGAGAACTTGTGAGGCAGCTTTACACCTGAAATAACCTTTCTTAATATATCTTTTTTTTGTTGCCAAGGGAGAAGTATGCACACCTGCTCTCTGACATCCAGGGCAATGTTTGTACCTGACACTCCACTTCTGTCCTTTAATTATCTAGAATTTATTCCTTGCCTTATTTCAGTAATTAGTGAAGAATATGACTCAAATGAGGTCCCCCAAATGTTAAATATAAAACTGAAAGCACCTTCCATATGAGGTCATGAATAATCTATATTATATGTGACTACGGAGATGAATTAGGCAGCTGGGGAGAAGGAGCTGTTAAGAGGCTAAGAGGTTGAGGTGCAGAACCTGAAATGAGATCCCAAACCTCTTCCCAGGAAATGAGTTTCAAGATATAAGTAAAATAAAATGCTGAATTCATCCTGCAGTTGTGTGAGAATATGAAGGAAAATACGGATGTAGGATGATGAATAAAGAGAAATATGATGTAGGAATGGCATCTACTGAACTTTCACCAGAATATGAATGAGCAGTTGAAAGGGGTTCTAATCTGAGGAAAATGAATGACTTCTTAGACTAGGAGAAATACTAGTCTACATGCATTGAACAGAGGCAAAGCAGGGTTGTAATACTTAGTTTGTAAATATTTAAAAAAGGGTGTTGTAGAGACTTATGTTAGAGTGAGTAAACTATACAAAATTAGTTGCAATTTCATCTTGTCAGAAAGAGCTTGCTCCTTTCCATAGTGAATTCAGACAGGATTTCAGCACACATAGAATATAGCTAATCCCACATAATAAGACTAGATAATGTAACATTGACAAGAAGTGAATCTGACCAGGTGACAAAGTCATATCTTGCATTTACATAAATCTTTTTAATTTCCAAAAACACTTTACATAACTCAATCGCACTTTAGAACAGTCCAGTACATGGGCTGGAGGAAATAGGTTTGCTTCCTACTTTTCAAAGTTAGAAAGTAAGACCCTGAGAAGTTAAATGATCATTGCTTCAAGGTCTTGGAATGAATTACTGGGGAGGTCATGGACTCTCTTTTCTCATCCAAAGCTATTCCTGAGAAAAATCACCCTTGCTTGCCTCAGGTATGGTGGACATATCAAGTGGCCTATGGCCAACCTAACCTACCAACTGGAGGCAAATGTTATGGCTCTTGGTTTTTTGTGTGTTTTTTTTCAACTTGCTCTATGGACAAAACAGTTAGTGTGGGAACAAAGCAACAAAACGGAAAGAGAAGACCATCCACCAAAATGGCATTGAAGCCGAGTACCAGGGTCAAGAGCCTGCTAGCTGTGCATGGTTTCACAGAACAGAAACATCTTAGCATCATCACTTGACACGAGGTTTCTTGTCTTGGCCAGGAAAGAATGTCTTTCAACAATGCCAGAGATGTAATTGGTTATTAAGAGAATGGTTATCCTACTCCTCTGTGTCCTGCTGGTTTCCTTTGGCCCCAGACCTCCCAAGAACTTCAAAAAGAACTCTGAATAAAGAGGAGCATCTGGATTTGAACAGATAAATTGGATTTGAATTCTACTAACAAGGTTCTGTCAATAATACATTAGGGCAATTTAGTTGAAATGTTCTGGCTATTATTCTGTCTGTTGTTGCCATGAAGGCTTTATTAAGTCATTTTACTCTGGTCAGTTCCAAGAAATGAGCAATAGAATTCACACAGAAGGGACCACGGAGTGATTACTGGTGGCTCAGTAACCCTGAGGCCCTGATATATTTCAGTCTGCATGTGCATACTACTCATTCCTGGGTTGTATACTTTATAATAATTACTGGAGGAATTTTGATGGCATCTTATTATAAGGTGGGCAATATCTGAGGTAGGGAAGGAAGGAATGCTGGTGCTTAGAATGCAGACTTAGATTGGCATGGCTGCAATTCAGGTCACAAATACAGGACCAGCTATTTTTTTAAATTTATTTTTATTTTTTGCTGAGGGGAAACAGGGATTTTTGATTAGTTTCTTTTCTGCTGTTGACAAGCAGTGAGGAGCAGTGAGATTTGCTGGAAAGACCAATTATCCAAGCAGTAGGACAGATGTGATGAGACCTCATAAGAGAGAGAAATATGAAATCCAAATAGAAATAACAGTATCTGTAGTAATCAGTGCAATTGAGGGGAAAGATAGGTACGTTGACAAGCCACATTCTGGAAAGTGATTTCTTTCCAGAAAGGTTTTTCCTGATTTTAAATGTCATCTTAAATTTCTGTTTTATTTTCATATGAATCTCAAAGAAAACTAATGGAACTTCCTTTTCCCCATTAATATTGGACTATAAGGAATTAGGAAATACATTTGACATTATCTTATTTTACACTCACATGTGTTGTTATCCCCTTTTCATTGATGAGTAAACTGAGGTTCTAAAAAGCTAAGTAACTTCCTTAAACATTTATGTATGCTTTTGCACTTCGCTACACCTCATTGCATGCATGTAATACATACTCCACACCTTATATTCTCTTTTTACTTATTTCATTTTATTTTAAGTCTTTATTGTTGAAACCACACCTTATCTTCTGTTTTAACTTGCTCGCACTTATTTCCTATTGCTCACCTTGTTGAAAGGGGCATGTTTTAGAAACAGGTAAAAGCAACGTTGTTTTAGTAGATGGTTTGAGGGACTGAAGAAGTAATGTTACATTCAGTTTTTTTTTAACTAAATCTTGAATTGATGACCTGTACTATTGTATGAAGATATTTCTTTTGGAAAAGGTTTCAAAATTTAAAATCATAACTTTTGACCTTCCACATCTAGGTATCTAGAACAATTTGGAGGGTTTTCCCTTTTTGCTTTTGTTTGTCATACAATCAATAAAATTGACTTCCATTGTGTTTTATTTCATAAAATAATCAGAGGAAGAAGGAAATTATTTGTGTTTCAAAGAACTTGGATTAAACCTGCAACAATAGTGGTGAAGGAAAGGGGTCTCCCAGGACCTTGTTTGTCAGCCTTATTGCCCAGCCTCAGGGCATGGCCTCTGGATGTGACCTGCTGGAAATGGGGGTGGGAGCAGAGACAGGCCAGAGGGCAGAGAAATCACACACCAGCCAGACCCAGGACTCGAAGTGAAATGAAGCTTTCTAAGTCCAAGGGTCTGACATTTTACCGGTCACTGAGCCTAAGGCAATTGCCACAAAGAAAATATGAATTGCATCAGGTAAAACTTAAGTTTATTTAATTAAAAAGTGTAAAATATAAAAGAGGCCAGAATCTAGAGTTCTAAGTAGCAACATGTGTATAATTTGATTTTTTTTCTTAGTTTAAAATGCTCATGTACTATATTTTAAGTTTAATGCTTATTTGAATGAATGGTGTAAAGTGTTATCATATTTAGTGTCCAAGAGTCTGCAAAAATAGCCAAAATGTCATCAAGATTCTTGCGATAGGATTGAGGCAAACTTAACTTGGAATGACTCCTTGATTTATTTATTACTTTTGAGGAACTAGATTCTAATCAGGCAGGTATAACCCCAATAGAAAGAAATGCATACCACTGGAGCATGAAAAGGATAATTTTTGTGTGTTTTCCCAGGCTGTATTGCAATAATTAGATTTACCATAATCAATAAAATGTGTGAGCCAAGTTTATTGAAGTGTCAATTTCCTATTGCATAATTTCCCCTGGGAACCTTAATTTTTAATTCAAAAAAGAAAAGTGGGAGATATGTTGTACAGATGCCAGTGAACATGCGAGGTTAAAGAAAGCACAAGATTCCTTACAGACATCAAAGTGGGGCCTAGAACAACCCCCTTGTCACTCCTTCCCACATCCCTTGGCTCACCATTAATTTTCCAGGAGAATAAGATCTTGAAATGGCCAAGATATAGATCTCCTTGCCTAGATTGCAGAAAGATGTATTGGACAGTACGATTCGATGATTTTTACTTCATCTCCAGCAGTCAAGAGCACTTAGGCGTGGGGTATTATGGTTGGCTTACAGCGTTTGAACTATAAAAGGAAGTGAGTACATGAGTTTGGCTATGGACATACTTTTCAACTATACATACCAGTATTTGGAATGAAATGTGAGTCCTCATGGACTTAGAAAATAAGGCTGGAAGCCCCACTAATGAAGATGAAGACATTCATTGGCAGCATGCAGATTTTTCTGTAATGGTTATATGATGCATCAGTCAGATTGACTGCAAAAATACCCCTGATTATCCACCCTTCCCTATATCTAAGCCCTTTGCAATATGTATTTGTAGCTCCACCCATCATGAGAGGAGTCTATTTCCCCACCCCTTGAGTATAGATTGACTTCGTGACTTAATTTTGGCCCCCCAAAAAAATGCAGTGGGAGTGATCATATGCCAACTTCAAGCAGAGGCCTTGAGCACTTTCACAAAGTAAAGTATTACAGTGCAGTATTCACTGGGTTTAAGGGCCAGGGAGAATCTTAGAGATGTCAAAATAGAGCTATGATGACATTTCCTCAGGGCCCATGGAGTCCTGTCTTTAAGAACCACATGTACCTTTTCCCATAGGCTTGCTTCCTGTGCTGAGGTCACTCAGTTCCTATATCATTAGAGCTGGAGGAGATCATAAAGGCGATCTAATCTAATCCAACACCCTCATTTTACAGATGAGGAAAGAGATGAAGAACATGTATAAAGTTTACTTAAGTTCACGTGGAAAGTGTTGTTTTGTTTTGTCTGTGCTGGTGCACGTGCACATTGCACATGTGTGTGCGTAAGAGTGACACGAAGTATGAGATGTTGCTAGATTAAAAAAGGTAAAAACAAAACTCTAACCCTCTGAGAGTTGCTGATCTCGTCTATCCTGGGTTTGTTGAACATCAGGTGTTATCTAGAATGCCAAGTCATAGATATTGAGTCCAACTTCCTCCTTTGGCAAAAGATGGAAATGAAGAGTGATTCCCAAGGATATCCTGGTCACACAGCATCATCATACTCCTCAGAAGGAGAGTCCAGCCTGAGACTGCTCATTCCCAGAGGATACCAGAGTCCAGTGGTTCTGATTTCCATTCACTTCCACTGTGATAAGTTATTCTTTGTTTCCACTCATTTCCTCTTCCATGAGGAACAGGATCAACTGCTTGCTGATCACTATGGGGACCGCCCTTCAGGTTAATCAAACTTTTCAATTTCCTTTCAATGTTCCTGTCTCCAAGCCAGAAAGGACAAGCTTTTCATGTTATTTTTTCTTCTTTAAAGTCAAATTCTTGGTAGCATCTCTCTAATGTTGATCTGGGTGGGAATCTGCAAGAATTAGATAAGAATCTGACTTACACCAAGTGCACTCAAAGAACTATTTCATAATTCCCACATGCACTTTCTTTTTTTAAATTTAAATTCCTTATTGTTTAAAGTATTACAAATGTTTCCTTCGTCTCCTATTGACCTTTCCCTGGTTGCTCCTACCCCCCAGTTCATGCCCTCACCCCCCCTACTGTCTGTGTCCACATGAACTTTCTGATACGCTATTTCTTTTCAAAGAACAGAAATATGGCTGACATACATCTACATAGACCAGTGGTCAACAAACTCATTAGTCAACAGAGCCAAATATCAACAGTACAACGATTGAAATTCCTTTTGAGAGCCAAATTTTTTAAACTTAAATTTCTTCTAACTCCACTTCTTCAGAATAGACTCGCCCAGGCCGTGGTATTTTGTGGAAGAGCCACACTCAAGAGGCCAAAGAGCCACATGTGGCTCGCGAGCCACAGTTTGCCAACCACTGACATAGACCATCAATGAGGTTCATGTATAGGAATAATTTCTTCCTCTGTTCTTTTCAACTATTTCTTTTCCCCACCACTATACATTTTATTTACTGTTAAAATTAAAATTTGAGTTTTTGATGCTACCATTAATTCAAACTCAATTTGAAAGTGGTTTTAAGTTTAATTCTTTGTGTAGATAACATTTTAACCACAGCAGAGAATTATAAACAGAGCAATTACCACCATAATAAATACTTTTTTTTTTTTCATGTTCTGGACAAAGGCCTGCATAATTTTTGCCGAGCTATAATCATGCTTTCATTTAAAAACCTTACACATGGAGGGGTGTTTCCCCATGATAGTGGTTGGGAAATGGAGATCTCAAGCCAGTTTCACTGGGTTCCCAATCTTCTCAAGTGAAGGCCAAGTGAGGCTTTTCCTTCCACATTCTTGCTCTCACTGTAGAGGCTCAAGGCTCTAATGTTGAGTGCAGGCCAGGTGGCATGCTGGCCACTGTGAAGGGAGGTCCTCATTTGGCATCCATGAAGAGTTCAGCAGGATGAGGTGCCGGGGAGAGGGCTGCTGAGAATTTTGCTGGAGTACAGAGTGAGGATCATTAAACACGGAGTTAGCTCTCCCATAGGTCCTGGAGTCTTGAGCAAATGCTCTCTGGCCGATGTTTTATTTTATGATAGAAGAAATATTTCTTAACAATATACACAAATGAGAGGCAGAATCAGAATGTAAGTTAGTAATAGTGGATAATGGAAAATAAAGGAATTAATAAAAATTCATTGATATGTATAAAACACAGATCCAAGAATGAGTCTAATTTTTAAAAATGTAGCTATTTTTCCCTATTGTAAAACAATTGATTAAAAAAAGAACAGTTTTTTTTTTTCTGGCCAGTGTGGCTAAGTGGTTGAGCATCAGCCATAAAGCAACAGGTCATGGTTCAGTTTCTGGTCAGGACACCTGCCCAGGTTGCAAGCTTAATTCCCAGTGGGGGGCATGCAGGAGGCAGCCAATTAATGATTCTCATCATGGATGTTTCTATCTCTCTATCCCTCTCACTTCCTATCTTTCTAAAGACCAATAAAGACATATTTAAAATTAAAAGGAGTAGTTGTCCCTGTTAAATAGCCAAAAATAATTATCTCAGGAGCCCTAAAAAAATTAAAATGCCCAATATTAGGAAAACCAGACCCTGGTTTCCCAAAGTGTGTTTCTTGTACCAACAACAATGAACTCACCTTGGAGCTTGTTAAAAATGCAGAATCTCAGGCTTCACCCTGGGGATTCGTGTACACACATTAACTGTGAGATACGCTGGACTACAGCATCCTTAGATAGACACTTTTGTACCTGAGCCTTGATTCTCCCAGCGTCTTTCCTTGGGATATGCTGATTGATCCTTGGTGAAACCACTTTACAAATTTCGTTGGTGTGGCTTAATCTAGAGGTATATAAAATGGTCTGCCTATCCCTCAGACAGTCTCCACAAATACAGCTTCTTGCAGGCAGGACTTTGTATATTGAGCAACAGTGATTTTCCACAAGGACCTGGATTGTAGTTAAACTTTCTGGAGTCCTGAACTAATATGAAGCCTGATGGGGACATGCGTGTGTATACAGAAGGGCTTTGAACCTCCAGCATGTGCTTTTCAAGCTCTGGATAGGGAACATGAGTAGTTCATAAAGTTAATATAATGGGTCATAGCCAGAGGGAAAAATAAAGCAAAATAGCTGAGAACAAAATGAAGGGATTAAATGAAGAAAAAAACATACTCATAGACACAGACAATAGTATGGTGATTACCAGAGGACAAGAGGGCCGGGGGAAATCGGGAGAGGAAAGGGGGGTAAAGGGTGTCAGAGGAAGATTTGACTTGGGGTGGTGAACACACAATACAATATAAACGGTGTACTATAGATTGTACCTCTGAAACCTATAAAATTTTATTAACCAATGTTACCCCAATAAATTCAATAAAAGATTAAAAAGAAATGGACTGGAATAGAAAATACAAGAGCAGCACTTATGGTTAGGGGAAGTTTGTTCTGTTAAACTTATGTTCTAATTGAACATATACACATATGTGTGTACCAAATCAAAGCAAAATGGAGGGTTTTGTTTTGTTTGTTTTTTTTTTGCATTAGCTACCCATCAAGAGTTTGAAAATCATTGCCTTAGAATATACCTCTGAAAACTCTCTATGGAGAAACTCATAAGGGAGGTTCACTCCCTCTGAATGTCAAGAGGAAAAATATTTTAATTTTCAATAATTATAGTCTATATTTGATATTATAATTTTGAAATGAAAATCCATAATATAATGTGTTACGATTTCTACACAAAAAATCATTCCTAATTTATACATGAATCATAAAAAGAAATCCACCATTAACACAATGTTTCTGTAGGCACATGTGTGCTTAGTGTATTTTTTGGAAATATGGAATTTGAGTGTGAAATAGAATTTTGGAAGTGTTGGGGCTCAGATTTGTTGAATTCCAATACCTATCAGTTATTTAGGCACTCATCTGACAAAAGGATCATGTCAAATTTATAAGAAGAAAGTTAGATTTAAGAACTCTCCCCACAAAACTTCTTAGACATGAAATCTCTCCTACAAATCAACATTTTGTTAATTGAGTGTAAAAGGACTGGTAACATACTTATTTGATTCACCATCAAATTCATATGGCCTTGCCATATGTAATGGCAGGAGGTTTTTTTTTTTAACCAAAATTTGTAGAGAATAGTGCAGAGAATTCCCTCTTACCACAGTGAGGTTCTTCCTCATAAAAATAAGTTGGAATCACCCTGGCCAGTGTTCTCAGTGGTTAGAGTATAGGCCCATGCACCAAAGGGTCACAGGTGATTCCTGAGCATGTACCTGGGCTACCTGGGCAGCAGGTTTGACCCCCAGCCCCCAGTCAGGGCACATGTGGGAGGCAACCAATCAATGTAGCTCTCTCATCTCTCTCTCTCTCTCTCTCTCTCTATATATATATATATATATATATATATATTTCTATGGAATATGAACATAAATGATATATATATATATATATATATATATATATATATATATATATAGAGAGAGAGAGAGAGAGAGAGAGAGAGAGAGAGATATCCTTCATTATATATATATAAGATATATATATATATATATATATATAGAGAGAGAGAGAGAGAGAGAGAGAGATATATCCTTCATTCCCTACTTCCCAATCTCTTTAAAAATAAATGGAAAATATAATCAGATATGGAATAATAATAAAAATAATAAGGTAGAATAATTTATGCCTCCAGCTTTGAATTAATATACCAAAATGACCTAAGATATGCAATTTATTAAGATTTTCTTTCTGGCCCTGACCGGTTTGGCTCAGTGGATAGAGCATCGACCTGTGGACTGAAAGGTCCCAGGTTCGATTCCTGTCAAGGGCATGTACCTGGGTTGTGGGCACATCCCCAGTAGGAGGTGTGCAGGAGGCAGCTGATCAATGATTCTCTCTCATCGATGTTTCTAACTCTCTATCCCTCTCCCTTCCTCTCTGTAAAAAATCAATAAAATATATTTTTAAAAAAGATTTTCATTCTGTTCTATTTAAAAGAGCTATTTTACAAAAATATTTATTGCCAAGAACCAATATGATATCATGATTATAGCTAAAAGCTTGTGCATGAAAAGTTATTTCTTAAAATAAAGGAATAATGTATTATCAAAATCAGTCATTATGCTCTCAGTTACAAGAATTAAGATTCATTGATTGTTCTCTAAGCTAGAATATTTCTAGTGGTTATTTTCTAAAAGCTCAATGCTTTATTTTTAGAGAACGTTTTATATTAATATGTTTGAATGCATTTTGCATATGTCAATATACATGTCCTAAAAGAATCTGTACCTACGTTCAATTGGTTGAAAACAGTAAAGATGTTGTATACCTTGATTTTTAACAGTTAATATCTCTATAACAGTTTCCAGAGGATCAATAAATAGTATAGTCAAGATGTTTTTGCATTATATGTATCAGGTTACATCAGGGAGATTTCTATGGAATATGAACATAAATGATATTAAAATGGTTTCATTAATATTGGCTGGTTAAGGAACTTTCCTTCTGACACATGAGCAGGAACAGTTTGGCTGAACTATTAAATGATGCAGAAACACAACCAGTTAAGAAGAGGAACATTAAAACCACCTGATTTGGGGTTTACATGATGGAGAAAGAAAGAGAGCAAAAGTGTAATTGCACACCCCAAAATAGAGGAGATCGGCTGATTACCTGGTTACTTTTTAAAATAATTTAAGCCACTTAATGAAACACAGGATTCAGAATGTTAGCATTTAGGCAAAGAACACACAAACACTTCTGTCCCTTGGCAGGGCAAAAACAGTTATGGTGCTCCACAACTCTGAAGTCAGAGGCCTGAAATAGCCAGCTATAATCCTTTCTGGTGGATTTGCAAATAAATTATATTTACCATATTAGAAGAAAGATTGCCTTTCTGATTAGAAGTGAAAGGAGTGTTGTGCAATAAGTATGAAGAGTTTACTCTTGAAGATAAATGCCAGTTGTTTTTAAATGTAGGTTTTGTGTGTGTGTGTGTGTGTGTGTGTGTGTGTGTTTTAAAGGACCGCATGCTTTTCTGGGTTTCCCCTAAAAAACAAGTTTAATTTTCTTAAGTGTCTAAGTTAAATTGGGATGCCTGTGCTTCATGGAGCTATGGAGACATAATTGTGCCTGGGCCACGATGGGTAATTTTCAGGTTTAAGTCTCCTTTGAGTGTTTGGATGCATTGGTGATTATAATTGCTGCTCACAGCTGAAAGGTTGAAAAGTTCCGATGAACAATTCATTCATTGTCTTGTTCACATCTGGGTTAATGTTTCCTTCTTGGAGAACTCTGTACCACTCTGTTCTTTGCTTCTTGCCACAGATAGCAATGCCAATTTCCCTCTGTTTACTTGGAAGCTCTTGAGGCTGATGTATCGGTGCTAGCCACAAATTAATGGAATTCTTTCCAGCTGCAATGCTTTCAGATATTCAAACAATAAGCCAAAAACACTGAACTGTTTTGGCTATTTTTCTCTGAACTATGTGCCATTCTCAGAGATGATGTAAACACAATTACTAGTGGAAATGACCATAGCATTTAAAATATTTCAAAGAAACAGATAAAACTTATGGAAAACCATGGTCCAAAATATTTTTAATATGCTTTTAATGATTTTTAGAGTGAGAGAGGGAGGGAGGGAGGGTGGAGGGAGAGAGGGAGAGAGAGAGAGAGAACATCAATGTGAGAAAGAAACATCCATCTGTTGCCTCTTGTATGTTCCCGCACTGGGGATCAAACCCACAACCTGGGTATGCGCCCTGACTGGGAATTGAACCGGTAACCTTTCAGTGCATGGGATGATGTTCAAGCAACTGAACCACACTGGCCAGGAACAAAAAAGATTTTTGTAATCTGAAGCCAGAGGGCATACCATCTCAGAAGAGGGAGAAGATTGGGTAAGGAAAAGTGCAAGTGTTTACACTAAACAGAACTATATAGAGGTCAAGCTCTGAAGCTGGGAACCCCATTTCCTTCTTGGATTTCTTTCTGTCCTGTGTTGTTGGTTAGCAGCATCGTTTCAGCTCTGCTATGTGGTTAACCTTTGGAAAAGGACTCTGGCTGGAGGAAGTGCTTTGGCAGACAACCAGTGTCTGTCTTGAATTGAGGCTGAGCCTGATGCCAGATAACCTGGTTAATTGGAGACCAGAACATCTGGTGAATCCAGTCCTTTTGTTCCAATGGCAAGGAGTCAGAGCATGCATGGACAACTGAGGAAGTCTGGGTGTTACAGAAAGTTGAAAGAAGAAGTGAACTGATATGGCTGGTCTGATTAGACTCTTTGGAATGATAATTTTTTATTCTTTGGTCTTAAAATGTTCCCATTGATTTACTCTGTGCCTGCTGCCTAATTGGCAATCTCAACATATTTATTGATTTGAGTTGATCCTAAAATTAATATGACTAAATTAATTTATTTGAATAAATCAAGACCTTTCTATTTTTGGAGAAGTCTAATTCAGAAACCCTAACTTTGACTCTAGAATTGCCTTTTTGGATTTCCTGAGGAGATGTATACAATATTCATGCCGGGGTCCCACTCCTATAAATTCAGATTCAGTTGCTTTGGGGTGAGGCTTGAGTGTGGTTATTTTTTAATAGCTTCTCAAATAATTCTAATATCCAGCAAAGATTAGAAACTACTGCTCTGAAGAGAATCAGGACCAACTGAAATACAGATGTAATTAAAGGCCATGTAAAGAAAGAGCTTTAATTGACGTTCTTTGAGTGTATGTTTGTGTGTACTTTTTTTTAGCCTCTTTTTACATCCTTCCCCCAAGAGTCACCTTTCTGTCAAGAAATATCGTAAGATTTAAGTGCAAATGTACCTGACAAATGATTTTTCCTTTAACAATTAAAGTTGAAAACTTTATTAAGAAGTTGAAGGATATGTATATATAAACATTTTAGAAGAGTAAAATAGAGTGTACATGAGTTTCTCTAAATTCACCAACTTCACCAAATTACTTAGTACAGTGCTGTATATGTCTGCTAGTGGGGGTAGGGAATAGGACCATAGTGCAAAAGAAGTATGTGTTCCATTGCTGCATTGAAGGAAATGATTAGTGTCTTGCAAGGGGGAGATAAGATACATACATGAGATAATTAGACAGAAATCAAATATAAATTGTCTAGAATAGAAATAAGCTTGTGCCAAAATTTACAGCACCGTTTCAAGTTTGCCTTGAGCTCATATTCTTTCCATTAATGTTATTGATTGAAGAGAGAAGCAAAATGTGCTTGACTCTATGAAAAACTAGAAGTCTAAGAAGTTCAAGTTTATATCTTACCAGAAGAAAATAATTAGCTATAAAAGCTCTAGGAACAGAGAAAAATCAGTGGGTACCTGCAAAGCACGGATGAATAGGATAGTTGCTGGAAAATGTAACAATCTGAAATTTGATGATGGTCAGCAATTTGGTCCTGTCTAAAATATCTGCCTGGCAGGAATTCTCTTTTAAAGCCTGAATTTGATGAAATCATATGGTTATAAATCAAATCCAGAAATAGAAATCAGTAAATGACCACATCCTCCCAATGGTTTTGAAAAACTCTATCCTGATTTTCACAGGAAGGAATGAATGTCTTGATTATGAGTGATCTGTCACTTTAAAATCTAAAACATTATTTAAATTAACTGTCTTTTCAGTAGCTACCTACGCTGTTTCATGCTGTGTTGAACACTTAATTAAGGAGCATGAGAAAGGGGGTACTTGATTTACAACTATTTTCTCAATAGCATAAATCTAAGATCCTTTACTTCTATGTATCAAAACATGTTATTCTTTCTTTCATTGGTACCTCCTCTATCATGAAAACGTATTGATGTAAACATTTTGGTAGTGAGAATTTTATAAATGTATTCAAGTCTTCCTTGCTATCTCACTAATGATTTTTGAATAATGATGGAAATGACAGTTGTCCTCCTGTCTACATGCTTAACAGTTTATTATCTCTACAAAGTATTCCCCTTACTGGGGACACCTATTCTCACTGTCCATTCTTCTCTGGTGGAGCCCACACACATTTCCAGATTTAGATCTAATAGAATCTCCTCTGTAAAGTTTCCATAGTACCTATGACCTACCCTTGACAGAGTTAGATTCTTTGTATTTGACATGTAGCAAACTATTATAAAGCAAATGACACCGTATTTTAACTATTTGTTTATGTGGCATTTGACAACTTTCATTGTTTTGTTGTTTTGGTTGTAATCAAACTATGGTTTCAACTCTTATTTCTTTAATCATATTTTAATTTATTTTTATAGAAGTAGTTCCTTCTCACTGTAGACAAAATAGAAACTAAACAGAAATAAGAACACTATCACCCCTAATCCTGCCAAGATAGCTGTATAATACTGCTGCATTTCCTTCCAGAAACCCATCTGACACAGTTGAATTTAGACTGTTTTCAGATACTTGCTCTTTTAAGTAATATTTGATTGATATATTTGTATGTACACCTGGGTATACTTATTCAATTATTTTCTTAAGGTAAATCTTAAATGTAAAGTTGTATCAAAATGATACGATCTTTCCTTTTAACATTCTGATTTATATTTCCAACTAACATCCAGGAAAGTTGTTCCAATTTAATCTCTTTAGTGTATGAAAGTTCCCATATGCTGTGAAGATGTTGTTTATGTTTCTGTTTTACCTGAAGGGCAGAGAACATTTTGTATTCAATTTGCATTTCAGTGCCTGTAGCACTCTTTGCCCCAGTTTGCACTCAAGGTTTGTCAGAAGGATGGATGAATGGAAGGATGGATGGAAGAAAAGGGTGAATTTATTTTCACCTTCAAAACAATATACCTGATCTCAGATTTTCAAATCAAATAATACTTAGAACACAACCTCTTAGATATCAGAATGTGTTGCTGGCTCTACTTCGTTACCTCTCCTGTGGCTTCACTTTGTGAGCGCCTGCCTCTTTAATTAGGGACTCAGCCGTGGCTCTGCCCAATATCATGTAGGTGAAAGTGACAATGTGCCGTTTCTAGTATAGGCCTTCAGCTCACGAGTTTTTACTTGCCTTCTTATGGCTTTACCATCATCATGAGAAGCACATTCTCAAGTCACAGATGTCCCTTTAGCCTTAGCTAGAGAAAACACAGGGAAAAGATCTGAGCACACAGGCCTTTCACCCTGAGGCTGAATCACTCCAGCTGACCTCCCCCATGAGGCCACATCTCCCCAGACACCACAGGCTGAAAGCATTTCTGCCCCAACTGAGCCCAACAATAAAGATACATTTTTAAAAATTCCTAAATAATGCAAAAGACAAGGAGTTATTGTGATTCTTGTCTTCCATACTGCTGAGAAGTCTGAGTTGCTAGTTTAAAATGTCCTTTTAAGTATTGAATGTTCTTAAGGTGTTCTAAAGTAAACACAACCACGATAATAAGAGACATCTGCAAAACATTTTATATCTCAACTTTTATAGAATTCTTCAATTAAAAAAGTAGAAATGCAAAAGTAATTCACTTGAATATTAAGATAAGTTGGGAGAAAACTCTTAAAGTATCAAAAATGTAGCTTAATAACAATAGGGTGTTTAAAAATTAAAATATCTAAAAGGTGTTAACTTGTGGATGAATTGGTATTAGGAAAAGTCTCTACATCTTCTAGGCCATAGAGCAGGAGGAACCTGTATCAAGGGTTTCCAAGTAGCCCACTATGAGTTTGGTGTAGAGACTGGGCTGAGGCAAGATGGGAAGTTAAAGTGCTAGAATTCTTCCGGAGCAATGAAGAACTCTCTGGGGACTTTTAGGCAGATGAGTGGTTAAGATCATTCTGGCTGTGGTGAGGAGAGTAGACTGGAGAAGTCAGTGCAGATGTGGGAGCTATGTACAAGCTTTTGTAATTGATCATGTAGCAGCTGATGGTGCTGTGTTGAGGAAGTAGTCCAAAGGAATCCATTCAGGCTGAAAGAGGAACTCGGCTAACTGTCTAAGAAATCCATCAAGAAAGAAGTTTCAATCTGAAAGAAGACCTCAGCTAGTGCAGGCACCAGGGTCCTACCTCCAAAGAAATGGGGCTGAAGGAGGCTAGATGGGATCATCAGTGCCCTCGTTAAGTTCCAGAGAGGAATCCAGAACTGGGGCAGAGATCCCACATAATGTGAGTCCAGAGAAAAGTTACACCAGAGACAAATTCCAAGTTGTGCCTACTGGTGGGAGAAGGGACTCTTGGTATACCATGAGGACCATGAATTCCTCTTGGCTTGAGACCAAGGGCCAAGTAAAGCAGGTTGCAGTCTTCAGGTCTCAGACTTGGACAGGCAGGCATGAGAGTAAGGTGACCGGTCTTCCCCATCATCTCTGTAAGAAACTTTCTAAGGCAATCAGGTTGTTCCGTGCTTCTAGCAACATGCTGGGATAGGCATTATTGTGTGGTTGTTAGGTTCAGAAAACTATACATTCTTAAGGAATATTCATTTCCATTGTAACAACTCCTTTATAATTTGAAAATATTATTCTTCCTCTCTTCTTCACATTGATTTTTTTTTAGTAAGCCTATATTTTCCTTTACTAAGTTTCAATCCGGAGCTTTAATAGTAGACCACATTTCCCAAAAATCTGATCTAAATTCTGGCTCATGCAAACAAATGAATAATTTTGAATCCGATGGTTTTTATCCAACTATGAAGTTTACAGTATAGTCTTACATTCAACAAATTCTTCTTTGGCTTCGAATCAACATAATTGTGAATGTTCTTTTTAAAATATGCACATGTGTAAAGTAAAATACATGACCAGGTCTCTGTTTTAATGTTACCAAATTTAATTACATTTATCCCAACAATGTAATAAGTTCAAATAGTGTAACTATATATCATTTAAATGTCAGAAATTTTTACAATTAAATTTGCTTTAATTAAAATATATTTAATGTTATTGAGTGGGAGTTGTAAATATGAAGAAATAGATAATTTTTACATTGAAGTCTCTGGTTTAATGTGAAAAATAATTTGGAGTTTTAATATCAATAATGCCAAAAGAGTACATTATATGGAAGATCAGATGGCTGATAAACAAGAGGTTCAGCTAAGTGCAGATTAGCCTCTTAATTCTCCTGGTCCTTTCTACAAACAGCTTTTTAAAAACATCCTAATATATAAAACCCTGGGTCCCTCATGACCTGAGACTCGGCCAACCAGAAGTCAGTCCTGCCATCAGGGCTGGGTTGCCATGGCGACCCAGCACTGACTGCTGAGAGGGCTGTGAATCAGGCCTGGAGAGAGCCTGAAGAGAGAAGCAGGGTCTGATCCGTAGCCTCTGTGGCAGCTGTTGATCAGCACTTGCCTCTCTCTTTCTTTCCAGGCCTGGCCTACATTTCTTTCCAGGCCTCCACCAGGGCTGCTGATCAGCCCCACCTTTCGGATCAGGCCCCATTGATAGGCCCAGAGATGCTGACTGACATAGAAACTGACCAATCAGATCCAAATTGGCTGGCAGAAAAGGGAAGTTGGGGTCAAGATCAAGCCTGCAGGGGAGGGCAGTTAGGGATGATCAGGCAGGCAGAGGCAGTTAGGGGTCATCAGACTGGCAGGGAAGGACAGTTGGGGGTGATCAGGCTGGCAGGGGAGCAATTAGGTGTTAATCAGACTGGCAGGGGAGTGGTTAGGGGGTGATCAGGCTGGCAGGCAGAAGTGGTTAGGGGCAATCAGGCAGGCAGGCAGGCAAACCGTTAGGAGCCAGCAGTCCCAGATTGTGAGAGGGATTTCCTACTGCTGGTTTAGGCCCGATTCCTGTGGGTTGGGCCTAAACTGGCAGTTGGACATCCCCCGAGGGATCCCAGATTGGAGAGGGTGCAGGCTGGGCTGAGGGACAACCCTGGCCCCCCAGTGCATGAATTTCATGCACCGGGCCTCTAGTGTGTGTGTGTGTGTGTGTGTGTGTGTGTGTGTGTGTGTGTGTGTGTATACACACACACACACACACAGATACATATATATATATTATGTATATATGTGCATATATATATATACTAGAGACCCAGTGCACAAAATTTGTGCACTGGGTGGCGGGGGGGAATCCCCCTCAGCCCAGCCTGCACCCTCTCCAATCAAGGACCCCTTGGGGGAGGTCCAACTGCCAGTTTAGGCCCCATTCATAGGGCTGCAACAGTTAGACATCTCTCTCGCAATCCAGGACTGCTGGCTCCTAAATGCTTGCCTTCCTGCTGGCCTAATTGCTATCTAACTGCTCCCCTGATGGCCCCCAATTGTCCTGCCCTGCTGGCCTGCTGGCCCCCAACTGCTCACCTGATTGCCCCTAACCACCTCTGCCTCAGCCCCCACCACCATGGCTTTGTCTGGAAGGAAGTTGGATGTCCAGAAGATGTCCGGTCACCTAGTCTAATTAGCTAATTACCCTTTTATTAGTATGGATGGTTACTGAGCAGTCCATTCTGGGGAACATGGGGAAGTGGCCTTATGACTCAGAGACCAGGGACTCGACAGGAAGCTGGGAGGTCTGGTCTCACTCAGCAGAGGATGGGCCTGGGATCATGGGTGAGGCCTGGACTGTGTTCAGCTCCGAGGAGCCTCCCTTCTCCAGGCACCACTTGCTCAGTGGCCTCCCACACACACCCCGACATGGGTTCAAACACGCAACCTTTCAATGTACAGGACAAAGCTCCAACCAATGAAGCCACCTGGCCAGGGCAGTTATTCTTAGCTTTTATTTTATTTTTATTTTTTACTCTTTTTTATTAAATCTTTATTGTTGAAAGATTTACATAGGTCCCCTTTCCCCCCATTAATCTTTTCCAGCCTACAACCCCCTCTAGGCCCTCACCACCCCATTGTCTGTGTCCAGGGATGATGCATATATGTACACAGACCATTGGTTGATCTCTGCCCACCCACCCACCATCCCCCACCTTCCCTCTGAGGTTCCAAGTCTATTCATGCATCTGTGTCTCTTTTTGTTCATCAGTGTATTTGGCTCATTAGGTGTTAAAAGTGCTCTGGTTGTGATCACTTGGGTTTTCTAAAGATGCAGTCATATCATGTACAAATCTTTTTTCTTTTTCCAAATTTACTTGTGGACACATTGGGAATATAGATACCAGAAACAGAAGTCTGTGAATAAGTTGGGAATAGGATGCTTTTTCTTTCGTTACGTTGTGTATGTGATCCTGTGCTCCCGCCGTGTTGAGAACACTGAGTACTCTGGCTGCAGGGAAGCTCTCATTGGCAACTCATCCACATAGAGCCATAGCCTCCCTCTCCATCAGCCGTAGCTCCCAGGACAGACGCATGCACCCCTCAGCAGAGGTGGGGGCACTTGGCCACCTCCCGCAGGCTTGCCCCCTATCATCACCCAGTGGGGCCCACCTTCTGCATATCACCCTCTTGTTCCTACTTCCAGGCCTTTCCATGCACTTCCTCTCAACCAGCCCCCTCTCTGCTCCCATCATGTCCGGAGCCCCAGGTGCTGTCCCTGCGAGGTCTGTGACACTCCCTACCAGACCATTTCATCTCATTCTTTCATGGTGTCCAGTGTTTTTTCTGCCTTGTTAACTTGGTTTGAATCTGAATGGAAATGGCTCCATCTTCTATTCCATTTGTGTCCTTTCCACCCCTAAGTTAATGCCGTGTCCTTAGTATGTGGCTATGAAATGTCTCTATGACTGAGCTAGGAAACCTTTCATGTTTCTCTTTCCTTTTCTTTCATCTCAGGATTAAATGGGGTTGAATTAAACATGAAAATAGAAGAAAATATACCCTTAGATATACAATCTGAGTTATTACCCGGAGATTTCTGTGGGAGCTGACACTGAGTTATGAGACCCATGTGTTTATTGGTCAGTTTCCTCACCTATGGAAGAAGGTTGAACCTGCCCCTCGGATCCTTTGGAGGTTGGATATGATGCATCCAGAGGGATTAACTGGTGGCTCGAAGAGTAAGATCAGAAGTCAACAGACACTTATTTCCTTTACCTGGACAGAGTTAGAAAAACACAACTCTTTATCATAACACCTGGAAGGGCTATGCCTGTGGGAGGAGGTGCAGGGAACCGGGGCTTCCCCCTTGCTCCTGCCCCGCCCTCCCTCCCTCCATCCCTGCACTGGCCCAGCCACCATCAGGGACATGTCCCGCCCCCCCTCTCAGGAAGGAGCATGCACAGTTTCTTGCAGACACTGAAACAGCTGGGGAGTAGTGGTTTTCCCCCCTGAGGAGGAGCTGAAGTCCTTGTTGAAGTCTCTGCTCTGGAGCCTCTCACAGCTGTGAGTCCTCGTCCAGGAGGTCTATGTAGTGGAGGCTCCACGTGCCTTTCAGAAGAATGTCAGCTGGGGGAGGGAGCAGGAGGTCTGCCTTGCGCCCGCTCACCAATCCCCAGTCCCGCTTTGCTGCCACCCAGCCCGGTTCCCTGTGGCTCTCCATTGGCCATCCAGCCTGATGGGAGCCTGTGGGCCAGGGGTGGGAGAAGTGGAGGGGAGGGACCAAGAGGTGCTCCATGCACTTCCTGGTTACTGGTAGGCCTTTCTGGTCGTGATGACCCTAGGCTTTTGGCCTGGAGCCGGCGCGGACACCCGGCTACCCGCCTCTGATGGCAGGGTAGCCGGGTGTCTGTGGCAGCCCCCCTCAGTGGCCGCGGATCTGGCCGTTGAGAGGTGCCCGCGGCCGCTGAGGGGGCTGCCACAGACACCTGACTACCCAGTTGTTGAGAGACGCAGCCGGGTGTCCACAGCAGCCCCCCTCAGTGGCCATGGATCTAGCCTTTGAGAGGCATGGGGGCGGGGGTGGGAGTCCCGCCCCCTGTGCCTCTCAAGGGCCGGATAGGCCACCCTGAGTCCTGCCCCGCAGCCTCCCGCCGCCCAATTGTGGGTGTAGCGGAGTGATGGTAATTTACATATTACTCTATTATTAGATAGGATATTATCTCATTCTTCAGTTTGTCTATTCAAAAAATAAAATTACTCTGAAGGCTAATTATAAATCTACAAAGTAATGAAAGCAACTATCAGAACTATTTAAAAGCAGGAAATAAATTGTAATTGATTTTATTTTATTACTGACACTGTGGGATTTATAATTTGCCTTATACAATTTCCAAAACAATTGATAAAATGTATTATTGTGATAGATGGAAATGAAGTCTATTTTTATTATTAAAATTTTGCCAGAAACTTGTGTTCAGACAAATAAGGTCTGCTTGGTTTATTAGAATTCATTGAGCATCAATACTGTGATACTCCATTAGACAATTCTTGAAGTTTAAAATTCCAAGGAAAATTTTAGGAATTGGTTTAATGTTTAGTGAGTGACTGGTAGGCTCAGGCATCCAGTAACCTCTCTTTTTCCTTCCCCCTTTTGAGTAATTTTTTGTTAGAAGTATTTTGTTAATCTTTCTGTTTTGAATTCTGAATTAAAATTTATTTATCCACAGGGTAAAAGAATAGACATAATTCTTAAAGTGGGGAGGAGGGAAGAGGGAGAGATAAGAGTCAATTTGGGGAAGATGTTAAAAATGCAATGAGGAAATAGGAAACAATATTATTTCAACATAAGAAATACAGGTCAAAGAGGGATTTTGAGGAGAAAACAAACAACAAACAAACAAACAAACAAACAAATAAAAAAACACCCAGAGCTCTAAAAGTTTGGGAATATTGGTGGGAAAGACCATTTGTTAGAAGAAAGATTATAGCTTGAAAGATCAGAGATAAAGGGTGTGGTCCTGAATAGATGAGAGTTTTTATTTCCAAATGGTGGAGTAAATGAAGCATTGAAAGAGATAAAGCATTTCCTGGCATTTTATTCTCTATAAATTCTAAGAAAGAAAAAATAAAAAGTAAACTCTCACCCTTTGAATAAACTGGGAGACTTCTGGAACCCTAAATATGTAGTGGGTAGAGAAAATGGGAAATATGTGTAAGTAATAGATAGTAAGTGTATGAAGTAGACGAATATTACTTTGAAAGGAAAAAAAGTTAAACCAAAATGACTTTGGGCCAAGGCTGGGAGATGATGGTATGGAAATTGATGCCACTCAATCCAGAAAAATGGCTAAAGAATTGGCAGGAGTGAGGATGCTAGTGGTGAATTCTGGAGCTGAAAATGAGAGATTTGTTTGAAAATAAGTTAAATACTTCCAACAATAAAGATATTAAAAAAGAAAATACATTAAAGAAATAGGCAACTTCTTAATCCTCAGTCTCACCATTTGCAATAAAAAGACAAAATTTGTTCAACTGCCCATGCTTTCAAGAGCCTGGAAGTTTATTCTGTGGAGAATTGAACCAGAAAAATCTCAGAGATCAGGGATAAGGGGCCCATAGGAGGACGAGTTTAAGGTATTGTATTTATCATACTAGGATTAAGTAAAGTCTGCAAACCAAAAAGTGAGAAAGAACCTTTCTGCCTCTAGTCCTAGTTTTAAGCACCCACCCTTTCCCAGACAGAACATTGGAAGAACAAAAGTGACCCCCAGAATGAAGATCAACAGACATTTATATTCAGTCTTCCAGATGATCTGGCCATCTTTTCATCTAATTACCTCAGAGTCAACCTTATCACTGTACAAACCATATAAATATACAGACAGCTTCTATTCAACTATCTAGTGTTTTGCTGGAAAATGTAAATAGCTAACCAAGCAACATTGGCCATTTGCATAAATCCTATTAAAGAAAAGATAACCCAAAGAAACAGGGAGAAAATCAGAGGAAGAAGAGGAAACACAGATAAGAGACCTAAAGTTAAAGATATTATTATTAATCATCTTAAGAAGGTATATGGAGATACTGTAACTATCTTAAAATGTTGTTAAAAGTAGAACAACCTAAGAATATGAAAGAACTCATGGAAATTGAAAATAGAATAACTGAAAATTTTTAAAAATTCCGAAGTGTCGGAAGATAAAACTAAGGAAAATACCCAGAATTTAGAAATAAAAAAACAAGGTGATGAGTGGTAGGACAGAAGGTACAAGGGTATTAGCAGATTATTCCAAGTGATCTAACATCCAACTAATAAGTGTTTGGAAGACATGAGAACAGAAAAAAATATATCTAGGACATTATTATATTTTTAATCCTCACCCAAGGAGTGAGGATATTTTTCCCATTGATTTTTAGAGAAAGTAGAAGAGAAGGAGGAGGAGGCAAGAGAGAGAGAGGCAAGAGAGAGAAAGAAACATGGATATGAGAGAGACACATGGATTGGTTGCCTCCTGTTCGTGCCCTGACTGGGGCCCGGGATTGAACCTACAACTGAGTTATGTGCCCTTGACTGGGAATCAAACCTGCAACCCTTTGGTCCATGGACTGAAGCTCTAATCACTTAGCCAGGGCTAGGACATTATTAACCAAATAATATAAGAATATTTCTCAGAACTAGGGACATTTAACTATTCCACCAAATATTTAGCATAATGAATAAAAAGATTCATACAAAAGCAACATTTCCACAATATTTTAAGAAACTGAGAATAAAGAAAACATGGTAAAAAAAAACTTTAAGAGGTGAAAAAAATGAGGTCATATGACATAATTTAGTATAGCAATGGTATCAATAATGGAACATGGAATGCAATGGAAAAGGCCCTAAAAATTGTGAATTAAAATAATGTTCATACCATTCTACTGCAAAACTATCATTCAAGTGATAAAGAGATGCAGCCACAAGCCCAGGAATGAAGGCAACCACCAGAAGCTGGAAGAGGCAAAGAATGTATCTTTCACTACAATCTCCAAAGGGAGTGTGGCCCTCCCAACACATTGATTTTGTATTTCTGGACTCCAGAAATGTGAGAGAATAAATTTCTGTTGTTTTAAGCAACAAAAGTTGTGGTAATTCATTATGGCAGACCTAGGAAACTGATACACATGATATGCACAATATTTTCTATTGAATATTAAACAAAGATCTATAATTCTCCCTGGGCTAGGTATGGGGACTTGAAATACTTCACTAAGGTAGTTCAAATTTAATTTGAAGGATTTTACCAGTAAGAAAGTAAGAAATATATTTGAGAAGAGACAGCATAAGTAAAGGCCTAGGAGGGTGAAATTCAGTAGCTTCAGGGAACAGAAGATAGTTCAATGTCTTCGATTGGAGACATGGAAAAGAATTCTGACTGATGTGAAGAGACCTTGAATGCTATGCTAAAACCCTTGTTTTAGTATGACAGAGAGTGCTGATTAACCAAAGCTTCTGGTCTAACGATGGATGATGGAATATAATCATATGGGGTCCTGTAGGGATAGAACTTGGAACTAGGAGGTCAGTTAAGAGAATTTTGAACTTGTCTGGCAAGAAAGAAGAGGGGATGAGTAGTGACTATGGCCATAGAATAAGATTCAGGTTAAGATACTTTGATTGACCCAGCCAGTGTTGCTCAGTGATTGTCAACCCAGGAACCAAGAGGTGACTGTTTGATTTCTAGTCAGGGCACATGTCTGGGTTGTGGGCTTGATCCCCAGTAGGGTTGGTGTGAGAGGCAGGCGATTTATGATGTTTCCATATCTCTCTCCCAATATCTTCCTCTCTCTAAAAATCAATAAAAACATATTTTAAAAAACACTTTGGTTAGATGTTGATGATGAGGGAGAAGAAAGTCAAGAATGACTTGAAAGATTCTAGTCCAGTGTCTGGATGTAGAGAGAGTGACTTTGCAAGAATTGATTACAAATGTAGGAGAGGGAACATTTTTTAAGAGATATAAAGGCATCCCTATCATATAGTAGGATGGGTAAGGAACTAGGATGCTGAACAGTAGGCATCTTTGCAATTTATAATTCAGTGACCTCAAGCACTTCACTTTTATGATCCTCAGCACCCTTAGTTGCAAAATGGAGTTTGGGGTGAGGAGGAAGCAATATTATTTTTTTCACAAAGATGTGACCATTTAAAGAGATAATGTATAGGGGAGCACTTTCTAATAATTTTTTAAAAACTATATGAAGGTCAGCTATTTTTATAATGGGGTCCATTTGGAAAATGATAATCTTCTGGACATGCAGGTGACCAGTGCCACATAGATCCAAAACCAGAAGAGACTGCAGGGCTACAGGCCCAGATATAAGAGATCATAGCAGCCAGGCTGGGGCAAAGAAGTCTTCTGAAATTCTGAAAGGAATGGAAGGGATGAGGGCTAATGCAGAGCACCAAGGCACTCCAACTCCTAGGTGTACCCAGAAAGTGAAATGAAATGAAGAAATGCAACACAATGCAGGAAGACAATAAAAAATCTTTACAAATGGAGAGGGATGTTAGAACATCACCCCAATATGCCAAGGTTATGGCTTCAATCCCCAGTCAGGACACATACAAGAATTAACCAATGAATGCATCAATAAGTGCTAAGTGAAATAAGCTAGTCAGAGAAAGACAAGTATCATATGATCTCACTCATCTATGAAATCTAATGAACAAAATAAAGTTATGAAAAAAAATAGATCCAGAGATATAGAAGCATGGAACAGACTGACACATCTCAGAGGGAAGGTGGGAGTGGGGGTTGGTATGGGAAAAAATTAACCAAAGAACTTATATGTACATATGCATAACCCATGGACACAGACAATAGTGAGGTAAAGGCCTGGGGGTGGGGGTCAAGCTCAGGGTGGAGAGAGTCAATGGGAAAAAAGGGAAATCTGTAATACTTCCAACAATCCTATATTTTTTTAAAAGCCTAATATGCAAATCAACCGAATGGTGGAATGACCACTTGCTATGATGCTCACTGACCACCAGGGGGCAGACGCTCAACACAGGAGCTGCCCCCTGGTGGTCAGTGCGCTCCCACAGGGGGAGTGCCGCTCAGCCAGAAGCAGAGCTCACAGCTGGCGAGCACAGTGGTGGTGGCGGGAGCCTCTCCCACCTCCGCAGCAGTGCTAAGGATGTCTGACTGACGGCTGGGGGCTTGAGGACTCCCAGACTATGAGAGGGCACAGGCCAGGCTGAGGGACCCACCCTGAGTGCACGAATTTCATGTACTGGGCATCTAGTAAAGATAATAAATAAATAAATAAATAAATAAATAAATAAATAAATAAATAAATAAATAAATTTATTTTAAAAAAGAAAGACTGACAGAAATGAACATTGAGTCCTTACATAGTTCTGTTAATGGAGACAGATGCAAGAGGTTTAAATAGAAGTAGGTAATTTTGATTTCATAATAATATGTAAGAAGTTGTTGGAAGCCCTTTATTTCTTTCAGAAGATAGGCTTTGCTCTAGGGTTCTTTTTCTTAGGGCAGTTCAATTAACTTGTAGTCTTGCCCTGAGTGAGGCTTACAAGGCATATGTTCAGCAATCCCATGATAAAGATCCAGTTTTTTCCCTTTTTCATTGAGGTGAAATATGCATACATAAAATTAATGGTTTTATAACGTAGAATTTCTTGACATTTATTTAATACATTCACAATGTTGTATAGCCATCATTCTCGTCTTGTTCTAAAGCATTTTCATGACCTCAAAAGGAAACCATACCTATTAAGCAGTCACTCTCTTTCTCCCCTGCCCCAGCACCTGGCAACTGCCAATCTGTTTTCTATCTCTGTGGATTTATCTAAATTATGTACCTAAAATAATTGAAAACAGGTATTTAGACAATTACTTGTACATGAGCGAAGATCTAGTTTTGAATGGACAACTTTGAAGAAGGTTAGGCTCTAGGCAGTTTTCCTTAGAAGGTGAGTCCTGTGAAGATAAAGGTAGACTGGCCACAGTGTCTATTGAATGTATTAAGACTGGTTTCATTGTGTTCCATACTTCAAACTTCTCTCTGTGCCAAAAGCAGAATCAGAGATGACAATGGTTTCTGTAAATTAGCTGCACTTATGTGAAAGGTGAGTTCTGGGTTAGCCACATAGTAAATTTTAATAAGGGAACTGCAGAATCGAAACTTCATTGTTTTCAGGTGTGTGTGTGTGTGTGTGTGTGTGTGTGTGTGTGTGTGTGTGTGTGTGTGTGTGTTTTAAACTGTTTTATAATCGGTGAAATTATTCCCCTAACTGGATACTATTGGTAAATAATCCTCTCTAATCGTAGGCTTAAAATGTCTGAGCAAAACAAAAAATGTATCGCTGTCCAAGGTTTAGTAACAGTTAAGGCATTTAAACAGGAGCAGCCTGAAGAATTGTCCTCCGTTTAATCTTAGCCAACCTGCAATTACTCATCTCCCAGCGAGATTTTCCCTGAGCAAGTGAAGGGCAACCGAAGTGCATGAATTGTACTCTGATGACTCAAGAGAAACAAAACCCTGATCATCTTTGTTTCAAATAGTGTGTCTTATAGGTAGAAAAACAAAAGCCCCGGTTTGGTGGTAAATAATAGTTTGCCCATCAGATCTTCTCCAAGTCTAAGTTTCACTGCCTATGTCAAGGTTTCAAAAAGTGCATATAAAACAAATGAAGCTTTGCTAACTTAGTGGAATATTATGAAATACTAATGTTACAGGTGCATATGCATGGACTGCAATTCCAAATACCAGCATGCCATTAAATATAATGCACTCCGTATGCAGGGCAGTTAATTTAATATTAAACCAATAAAGCATTGACTAGTGCCAGTGAAGGTCCTGGTTGTTGACAGCAGGCTAGGTGTCCCACAGCCATGCCGTCTTTCTGTTTGCAGGCCAATTTTACACAGCTGCTTTCTTCTGGAAATCATGCCTCATTTGAAGCCTTTGCAAGTATGACAAATAGCCTCTCTAAGCCTTAGCGACGGTGGGGAAGCTTGAAAATATTTAGGAGCACTTGTTAGCTAGAATATGAAACAAGATTTAGTTCAACCACAGTCTTCGACGGTGTGGAGGCCTGATTATTGAAGGAAATGCTACCTGCTCCGGTGTGTGTATCTTTTGCAGGGCACTGCATACAATTACCACTCTGAGGGGAATACTACGTTTAAATTGCATAAAAATTCTAATGCCCGTCCATAAAATGGACACAATTAGAATAACGTATTTACTTGACATTGTGGTCTCTTTTTGGCTAACATTCTAGGCATAGAAGATGTAAGATAAAGCTTTTTACACAGGGGGTTTGGGTCTACGGAGGAATTCAGGATTTATAGGAACAGGTACATAGCAATACAATAAAAAATGTTAAGTGTTAACCACATTGTTCAAATAAAACATATTGTACAGAGTTTACTGGGGCAAAAGTAGTAGGGAAGCATACCTGAAAGTTGGAGTTTGGGCTGGAAAACAGAGGAAGGAAAGGCATAGAAAACTGGCAGTGCATAGAGGGTTCAGGTGGATTTATGCACACAAGGACGCTCTATTCTGAGAAAAAGTGGACCAACATGGCTGAAGTGGAGAGTTCATGGAGTTGGGTAGTAGGAGATAAATTTGGATAGATTGAATGGTTCTGATTACAGTCTATTGAGCAGGATTATAGTTTATTTTTGCTATTGGAAATGTTGGTATGATGAGGACTTTTGGAACATGAAGGTGACACAAGAAGGGAGGGTTTGTGGAAATTCCATTATGGTAGCCTCTTGGATTAATTGACAAGAGAAAACTGAAAAATGTACAGTATGATTAGAAGGTTAGGTAATGAGAGATTTGCACTGGGGTGGCAGTGATGAAAAGGAATGGAATGTTGTTTAGGGAAATATTTTGAAGGAAGTATTTATAGGATCTGAGAACTTCCTGGGTGTAGAGAGTGACATGTAGGCAGGTCCAGGCCAATTCTGGGGCTTTAAACTCAGGTAACTTGAACAATAGAATAAGAAACCCAAAGGGGAAACTAACTTAGGTGAGGAAAAGATGCGATTCATTTTAGACATGTTGAGAAAATCCATGTAGAGATTCCTAGTAGGCCTTTGGGAAAGCAGAACTGAAACTTATAAGAAAAATAGATTTGGGTGTCATCACCCATAAAAGAGGTGTTAATTGATGCTATGAAACTCAAGATTTCTGAGGCAGACTGGAGAGAGAAAGCTGTAGGGACCTAGAACTTCCTTTTGGTTTTTAGGTGTTTAGTGTTGTAAGAAGTGAAGCCAGGGATATAAACAAGGAGTTGGCCAGAAGCCAATGTAACATCAAACTTTTTTTTTTTTTTCAAAGCATCTGATCAAGAGCAATTACTGAATTGAGAACTGAGAAAAAGTCATTTGAAATCTCTAAGTAAACACCTACCAGACACCATTGTGAGAGGGGTGGGAAAACGGACCAGTTTCTGGAAGTTAAGGAATGAGTGGCTGCTTTGAGCATGGGTGCCATGAATATAGACTTCCCTTTTGAGGAGTGAAAGTCAAAGCAGAGAGGAACAAGACAGGCATTCGGGTGTAGTAGCAGCATCAAAGGTACTTGCTTTTGAGATCACACATAAGCTTATTTTAGGTAAGGGAAGAAGAAATTTAAAAGGAGAAAATGCTAAGAACATTGCATAGGGTGTGTATTTTCTGAGAAGGTTAAGTATCTAATACAAATAAAACAAAATGTGACTTCTCCCAAGATGAGATAATTAGAGATGATTAAAAATTGCAGGAAGAAACGGATACATCAAAATTAACATGGTTATTTGGAAGAGGGAACTGAGTAGACAATATGAATGAAATAGTCTCAGGTATATGGAAATTATTAGCATCTATTAGCTATGAAAGGTGGGAACATTTAATCCCTGGTGAAGTTTAGTATACCCATATTTATAAATTACTTTGAACAAGAGGAGACAACCAGGTTCCTGTCGCTGTAAATGGGATTGTTAATGGCTGCTTGGAGCACAATGTTTTGAGAAGAGTTTTGAGGCTACACCCAAATTCAGCATTCACGATTGCCATTGATGAGTCAACAATGTCTGCCTTGAACACGGACTTAGGAAATGGCAGCTCCAGTGCTAGCTAGCAGAAAGAACGCTTAGGCCACAATGAGTGTGAAAAATCCAGTTGCTTAGAAGATTCCAGGAAACTTTGGTTTCTCAGGATGATACAAGGTTGAAAATGAGCAAGGGAGAAAGTTAAAGTGAGGAAGTCTAGGGTGGTGTTACCCAGAGTATGGGCCAGCAACCTGGCCATCACCTGGGATGCTTGTTAGAAACCCAGAGTCTCAGGCTTCACTCCAGACCCACTGATTCCAACTCTATTTGAACAATACCCCAACTGATTCATCCACTCACCAACTTTTGTAAAGGGCATTGCTGGGGTACGTGCCGAAATGACCACAGAGATCAAGCTAGGTGGGTGAAGGAGTCACAGAAACCAAGAAGAATTCTTAAAGTCTGATTAATGGTTCTCAAAGTGTGGTCCCCAGACAAGTTGTATCCTCAGCACCTGGGAACTTGTTAGAAATGCAAATTCTCTGGCCCCACCCAAGATCTACTGACTCAGAAACTCTGAGGTTTGGATGCAGGAACTTGTATTTAATGAGCCCTCCAGGTAAATCCAAAATGTCATAAAATTTGAGAACCATCATTGTACATAATTTGGTGAAGTTGTACTTGGTGAAGAAGAGGTGTAATAAGTAAAAAAAGTTAGTCTACATCAATATTATATACCACTAAGAGCTTAGCCAAATCAACCAAGAAAAAAGACCATGAATACTTGGTGTTGTAGGCAAAGCGGGCAGTTGTCCAGATGAATTTTTGGCAATTAGTGGACAAATTCTTCCCCTGAAGAAGTTCATAGTATAAGAGAAGTTAGGTTATGAGAAGATAAAGGTTCCATAAAACACCATTTACTATGACAATGAAACTGCAAAGTAAGCAAGGCAGGTGTAGTTTGGGGTGTTTTAAAGGCTAATTGCATATAAATAATGCTCCCATTATTAAAGTAGGATTCAACATTTGTGTCAGTTATCACACATATCTAAAATTACTATGATTAGATTTTTTTTTTTTTTAGTAAAACTACTGCAATTCTAACCTCTCTCTCTCTCACACATCTACTACTATAGAGCCCTTCCATGCTAATCCAAAGGTATTTAGGGCTGCTGAACATCAGTATCTTTGGGGTCACCACCAGCAAGGAAAGCCAACTGGTGTTCTTCATGCTGCTGCGCTGCCCTACCTAGTAGCTCCTAGCCCCACGTGTGGCTATTTAATGTCAATTAATAAAATAAAATAACTAAGAATTTTTTCCAGACAGACCTGCCACACCACCCCTGCTCAATAGTTGCTTGAGGCAAGTGGCTGCCATATTGAGCAACAAGATTTACAAGACATTTTCATTATTACAGAAAGTTCTATTGGACAGGTCCTGAGCTTGTGATTCAAGATTCATAATACAGGCTTTGTCAGAGTCAGGCTGACTTACCAAGGAGATGCTTTCCAGTGGGGTTAAAAGCACATCCCGTCTGTTAAAAGGGTGGGATTGGGGGGTGAAAGTCCAGCAGTCTCCAGCTGCTCTGAACACACAAATGTTTTCTAGCTTCTCCTTGAACAATTGGGATGTGGAGACCTGAGGGGATCAAGAGATGACAGTATTTATTCACTTTCTTCTTTATTTGTGTGATGTCAGATGAGGCCAAAAAAAAAAAAAAAATGCCACCCAAAACAATATGATTTTGACTAACATTCCAGCACTCTCTTCATAATTTTATTTACACAGTTTTGTTTCTGTGTGATTTATTTATTTATTTATTTATTTATTTATTTATTTGTGATGTTTTTTTTTTTTTGCCAAGGCCTCTCATACAGAAGGTGACTGTAATAGTTTTATTTTACATGTTTGTCTATCTATGTATCTATGTATCTATGTATCTATTTATCATCTACATTTTTTGCTGCAGCCCTAACAAGATAAATGCATTATAAACAGTTGCTCTGGTGAGCAGCCAGCAGAATCTATGCCTGTCTGAGGTTGGCTTTTCAGGTTTGGTTTGAGGCCCTTGTAAACTTCCAGTTATTTTTAACCTGCCTGTCTTGAAAGCAGGCTAGAAAGAGAACAGTATTCATTCAGTTTTGCTATATAAACCTTTTTTGGGGTAGGGGGAGGGGGATTCCTTTGATTGAATCAAACATACTAGAAAAGAAGGGGAACAACAAATTATTGATTTGAAGCTCAAAACAGTGTCACCACCTTAAGCTGAAGGGTCATTCCTAAGGTACAGAAACTTGAATTAACAAGAAGACCTCTGGAATCTGTCATGGCTCCTGGTAGATGGAGATACAAACCTTGGGGCTTCAATCTGTAACTCTGATGTTTTGTTTTTATAGTAAGAACCCGCTTGGTATCTGTAAATTTCATCAGCCAGAATAATGCCACCTTTATCAGACACAGGTATAAATCTGTGAAGAATCATAAGTTAGGTGAGTAAGTGACTTTTATATGTCAAGGAAGTCTAAGATTAGAAAAAGGATGTTGCCTTGGGAGACCTGTGAGCTATTCATGTAATTTGACTTCGGGGTTTATGGCAGCATTTCCTGTTTATTCTTTGGTGTTGCTCCCCTTGGGCAAACATAAATACCCCTGTGTCTCCTGTTTCCTATGTTCCCCGGAATAATTTTTTCTCGCCCCGGTCCCGGGAAGATAAATGTTCTAAGCCTTTCTGATGAGGCTTCCAACATCTTCCGTATGAATCTCTGTGAAACGCTAAGAAGTCTTTTCCGGGCAATTAGCCTCATATAATTTTCCAAATTATATGTTTAGCTCTGACGTGTGTCTCTCCAAAGTTGGTGTGCTATTTGTTTATTTGGTTCTGAACCCCGGGTGGCAAGGAGTCCCTCTTGCTGCAGGTGAACCCCTGTGAGTCACGTCGCCAGAGAGGAGCTGCCGCACTCGCAGGTCCTGCCAAGGGACCTTCCAAACCTTTATGAAAAAATAGAAACTAGCTTTCTTCTTTTCTCCTTAATGCTTACGATTACTCTTTTTAAAAATATATAAATATGAAACTAATACTGAACAAAGAGTTTATAATGGCATCCTGTCCAGTTTCATAGCTTCACTAACATCAGTTGGCTTTAAGTCAAAGCCAGGGAAGGTCATGGCCATGGGTGGGCAGGGTCCTTCTGAAGCATGTCAGTGCTCAGAACCTCTAGCCCCCACCTGGAGTACCCTGGGATAAAACTTCATCCTGCTTCCCAGCACATTCTGGTTAGAATCTGGGAAGCCCAGCACACTTCCTTCTCTTTCCTCAAATTAAACCTTTACTCCGTTTTTATGTTCCAGGGTCCCCATCCTCCTGGGGACAGTGGGTTCCTCAAAGATTAATTAGGTCCACTTATTCATGATGATATAGTAGCCAGCTAATCTATGACTCCTGCCTCATAAATCTTAACTCAGTTCTTAGGACTGCAGGAAAGAATGGGAGTTCCACTAGTAGGCCATGTGAGGAGGCAAGAGTGATGACTCAGGGTGTCCCACACTCTTGCCAGGGAAATCTTACCGGCCGCTGCCTGCCCTACCCCATGATGACCAAGGACATCGGGAAGAGGTCACACCTCCTTGAGTGACTAACTGAAGATGGGGAAGAGTAACATACAAGAACTTGATTTTTAGGACTCCAAACTTCTCAGTCATTTTTTTCCTTTTATTTTTATTGTTTAAAGTATTACATATAGTAGTACATATCTCTCCTTTTTTATTTCCTTTTTTATTGTTTAAAGTATTACATATAGTAGTACATATATCTCCTCCCCCCCCCTCCAACCTCTCAGTCATTTTTAGTTCTACCATCTCTATGCAACACTGTGAGGTTACATTCTCTAGACTATACATATGATGATTCCCCTCCTCATATATTTTTAAAGCTCAAATTCCTTGACATGATAAGCATGCATAATGCAATGTGGCAAGTACACTTTTCACTTAAGCTGTGCTTTTTCTGTTTCTTGATATCACAGATGAACTTTTTGTTGTGATCTGGACATTTTGGCTATTATGTTTGGAGAATCTGGGCCCTATTTACATCTTTTATTTTAGGAAGCAGTCACCCTGTTAGGTTTAGCATGTAGGCACTGACCTATTTTGTGGGTTGTAGTTCCAAAGACAATTTAATTTCCAGAGCCTTTGCAATGCTGTTTTGGTCTTGGTTTATCTAGTGCTTCTAGGGCTCCCACTGGCCTCTGCTGGTGTCACCTGAGGGGTTGGAAGAGTCATCCTAGTCCAGGGGAGGGGAGTTAAGCCTGAGGAACAAAGAGGTTTCCTGGTCAGGCACTTGTGAGCTCTTTCTTGCTGGTGATGTCCAGTTAGCCCTTGGCTCCGTTTTTATGTTCCAAGGGGAGTCTCAGACCCATGGGACAAAGATGCTACCCAGCAAGACCACTTGTGGTTAGATTCCCTTTGCTAATGCACCCGACTTGCAAATGTCTCTGGGTAGATGAGTGGAGTCTCAGTGGACAAAGAGGCTTCCCAAGCCCAGGAGCTTGTTGGGATAAAATTGCTGGTACATCTCTTCACCTAGTGTCTTTCTGTAGGGAAATGGGCTCTCCTGCCTAGTAGAGACTAGTTTTAGCAAGTCTGGGCCAGGACACTTGTTTTAGCAATCCACTCATCTTATCAGCGGTGCTGGGCTCACCTCATTTTTTGGAGGGATTCCTATTCAATATTGTGAAGGGATAAGCCTATCTGGATGACCTTGTGTTGCTAGGTTAGGGGTCCGGAAACACTGGGCCTTGGTTACCATCTTCTGTTGGGTGAGTGAGTGGGGCGGGTGTGCCTATGAGTAGCCTCGCTATGTGCTGTTCCTTCAGTGATTGGGTGCCTGGCCAGTTTTCCTTTCTCGTTTCACCTTTCAAAGTTGTCCTTAGGTTGCTTATTTCATGACTTTCAGGGTTTACATCTGTATTTAGCAGGAGGAACTTCTAGAAACAAGACTATCCCCCATTGTCCGAACAGAACAGTCTTGGTATTGGCAGTAACATTTTAAGTGATATACAAAAATACATCCCTGGCCAAATAATCTTTATGGTTTTTTTTTATTGTCATATATTAGAAGTTTATTTCTAAATAATATTAGGGACTTTTCTTTAGATAGGATTACTTCTAAACGAAAGGACATGGCAAACGATATTGAAGTTCTTTGGGCTGTTCATAACATTTATACATCCAATGCATAGCCAGTCTATATGATGTTGAAGTTCTTTTGACTGTTCATCTCATTTATACATTCAATGCATAGCCAGGCTATAAAACTTCTCTCCCAATTTGCACCGCAGTTATAATATCACTTTTGAAAAGAGGGCAGTGGAAGAGTAACAAAATTCCTAGTAGTGGTCTCCGTCCTTTTTCCTCTGATGTTCCTCACAGTCTATGCAGACTGAAAGGCAAACTTCCAGTCCCCCCTCCCCTCCCCCCACTCCCTGGCAAAGCCCTCAATCAGCAACAAACAGTGGTCCCATTTTGATCTCTTTTGTGTTATAGTGTCTCTCATCTCCATTTCCTGATCTTCCTAATCTCAGTACAGCAGTTTCTTATCAGAAGGAGCTCCGGAAAGTCAGCTTGCTTCATAGGAGAGGATGCTGACTCAGCCTTGAGTGTTAGGTGAGAACTTGCTCAAGCTGGCTCAGTGGGTGTCAGCCTGTTGCCAGACAAAAGCCCTGCAGGTGCGGAAATGCCAGGGACTCAGCAAACTGGAGCACAGGACAAGGTTGAACTTTCCCTTCTTCCTAAGTACCAGAACTGAAATGAATGTTTGGATCATTGTTACCATGCCTCTGTGCTGCAGTCAGAATGGCTCTTTTTCCTTCTGGCCATCTTTAAATGGCTGATGTTTAATGAAGGCATGTCATAGGTTACCCAGTATTCTAACCACTGTCCTAGTGTGCAGTGTAGGTCTGCTGTAATAACAATAATAATGGCAGTGGTAGTAGTAATCATGATATTATACTAATAATAGCCACTTATTGAACACTTCATTGAACACTTATGCTATTCTAATTGCTTTGTATGGATTAACTCATACTATTGGCCCATCAATGCTATAAGGTGGTGACTACTATAATGCCTATTTTACAATTTTGGAAACTGAGGCTAAGATATCATTAAGTTAACCAAATCCACACAGGTGTAGACAGAGGGGTTGAGATTCAAATTTAGGTAGTGTGACATCAGAACAGATGCTCTTGGTCATTAATCTATAGCTACTTAATTCCTCTAGGACTTCTTGCAATAAAATGAAGGAGTTTGACTGCACAATGACAATTACAATAATACAACGACAACAGCAACACCAGTAATAGTGAGCAAATTGTCTAAGTGCTTATTATTCCAAATGTATGCCATACATTTGACATGTGTGTTTTTTTTTAATATAACCCTCATCACTGCCTATATTGGAAGAACTATTCTTATCCATATTTTATAGTATGGCAGAGATGTCCGGGTACATGCTGAATATCACACAATTAGTAAGTGGTAGAACCAAGGTGGAAGTGTAGCCATGGTGTTTTTCTATGAGTTAGCAAATTCTCTCTTCTCTCTCTCTCTCTCTCTCTCTCTCTCTCTCTCTCTCTCTCTCTCTCTCCTATATGTGGAATTTTGGCCACAATTGCCATATGTATATGTAATCCTCTACTTAGGAATATGTTTCTAAAGATGAACATCATTACTTCCTGAGTCATTTATCCAAAATTAGGGCCATGGAAACAGAAGGCAGCTACTATGTGAGTTAATCAGAGGTAGAGGTTAGTAAACTGTGCTGAGCTTGTTACCCCACATGCAAGGTAATTTGTTAGGCTGACAACTTAGTGGCAGTTGGACACTTAAGTTAACCTGCCCCTGATCAAGCCTTCAGAAAACTTTAGGCAGCAATCTTGCTTTTAGGGTACATTTTTCCTTATAAGTGGTTCAAAATAGTTTCACAAGGGATTAAAAATACAAAGAAAAATGGATATAAATGCACTTTACGAACATATAGATACTTTCAAATCTTTCTATTCTAATTTCCCAAAAAGAACAGAAGCCTCAAGGTGAGAACTGAAAATGTGGTTCTGCCATTCTGAAGGCTGCACAGTCAATGACCTGCTGAAACAGTGAGAACATCTTTGAAATGAATTTTTCTTTTCTTTTTAAAAAAAAATATATTTTATTGATTTTTTTTACAGAGAGGAAGGGAGAGGGATAGAGAGCTAGAAACATCGATGAGAGAGAAACATCGATCAGCTGCCTCCTGCACACCTCCCATTGAGGATGTGCCTGCAACCAAGGTACATGCCCCTGACCAGAATCGAACCTAGGACCCCTCAGTCTGCAGGCTGACGCTCCATGCACTGAGCCAAACCAGCGAGGGAATTTTTCTATCATTATAAGTTATGAAAACCTGTGCATGAGTTTATATGGCATGAAAATAGTGTTTGTATGGCTGAGGAAAGATGCAGTTTAAACAACTAACTCAGCACCATTTCTCTGTTAGGTGTGACCCATTTAACAAGAAGTTTTTAGTTATTCAGACTTAATTGTATATATCAACCCAAACATGAAATATTTTTCCTTTTTGAGATTCAGTTTAAGGTTGTGATAAAATGAGCTAACTTTTTATTTTGGTGGATTTTAATCATTCAGTTAATTTTGATTATGTGTCATGCTTTTAAAAGTGGCTTTTAATCACATCTACCTAATTTATTCCTAAAAGGAATTTATGTTTACATTTATACTTCAAAAGAACAATAATGATAACCCAGAATGAGTGGAGCATTTCATCAAGTAAGCATTTAAAAAAATCTCATGAGTAGGGGGTCAAACATTTGGTGACTAGTCTGGAATAGAAAATGTATCAAAGGTATTCAAACTCTAGGCTTCCTATGGTGCTTGCTCTTTGCCCAACAAATATTTACTGTGTTTCTACTATGTGTAAAACACAGGGGGGAGGGGCTTTCAAGGTGAATGAATCAGACAGGATCTTATCTCACAACCTGGTTAAAGACAAGGGGTGATAAAGTGCATCCACAAGCAAACATAAAATAGGGAGGTATGTTGAAAAATCCCATAGGAAAAATACAGATAAAATACTAACTAAGATAACATAGGTGATCTGAACAGAATTCCATGAGGTAGGGGGTTACTGGAATTGGGGCTTCAGAGATGGCCGGGATTTCACCAAGTCAAGACCTTGACGGATACATTTCAGGCAGAGGTGGCTGTAGCTGAAGCCACAGCAAATTATACTTGGGAAGGAAATTGTCAGCAGTCAAGCCTAGAGAGTTGTGTAAAAGGAAGTGATGTTAGAGAATTGGGTGGAAAAGACTAGTTAAAGGCTTTGAAGTTTTGTTCGAAGGCAATGGAAAACTACTGAAGTATCAGATCAGGGGACTGGCATAGCTCAACAATGATTTAAGAAGAAAAGTTTGCTAAGAGACTATTAGAGATAACAGGAGCTGGAGAGATTAGAGATGAGACCAGTTATATGGCAATTAACAATAGAATGATACCATTGGAAGTAGGATATAATGAGCAAATGTAAGAGATATAGCAAAAGAAGTATAAATAGAACATGGTAGTATATTTGTTGAGGGGTGTGTGTGTGTGCGTGTATGTGTGTGTGTGTGTATGTGTGCCTATGCACGTACATATTGGTGCTGTTAGGGGAGGGTAGACTTAGAAAGGGAGAATGATAAGACTCTGCAGAAAGAGGAGAGTCCATGGGGGAGACCTGGTTATGGTGGATAGTGAAGATGGTGATTTATACTGTAGTGGTGTTGATTTGAACTGACAGGAAACAGGGATGTTGAGGGACTACCCGTATAGAAAATTAGTTGGAAAGAGCAAATCTGATTAGAAATAAAGTTTCAGTTACCCCAGCTCTGAGACCTCAAGGTGTATAGGTGATTTATTCAATTTAAGTATACTTTTAAATTAGGGCTAATAGTATATTCCAGAGCATGCCTATGAAAATAACATTAGCACTCCAGTGAGAATTTAGAGGGCCATAACTAGTTTGTATTATACCAATGTCAAGAATGTAGCCCTAAACCATATTACATCATTGATGAGGTAAAAAAAAAAAAAAAAGCCCTGGGCCCTCATGCCTAATATGTATGAATAGATATGTGTTTAGTCCCCCTTGAAAATATGGCATATTTCTTCATGGGCTGAATTGAAACAGACATTAGCTCTTATACAATCTACTTTGTGCTTGTTTCTACCTATCTCCTTCACATTTATTTTTTATTGATAGACTTTTTTACTTAGAGACTTCATATTTTATCTAGACTTCATTTTAGAGTAGTTTTTAGTTTACAACAAAATTGAAAGGAAGTTAGAAAAATCTCCCATATACCCTCTGCCCCTACACATCCCAATTATCAACATCATTCATCAAAATGATTTTTTTTTTCACATCATAATCACCCAAAGCTTGTTTTAGGATTACTCTTGTTATATATTCTATGGGTTTGGATAAATATATAATGACATATATCCATCATTATAATATCATGCAGGATATTTTCACTGCCCTAAAAAATTGTCTGTGCTCTGCCTTTCCATTTATCCCCCACCCGATTCCACCCCTGTTCCACTTGATATTTTTACTGTATACACAGTTTTATCTTTTCCAAAATGTCATATAGTTGGAATCATACAGAGGGTAGCCTTTTCTGATTGGCTTCGTTCACTTAATTATATGTATTTATTTCAGTACTTATTCACTTAAATTAACGTTTGAATTCTAGTCCACCTTACGCTTCTTACTAAAGATATTAACACATCCTTCTCTTAAACTATCAATAATTTCATACTGGATTAGGTAAAACATAATAAATATAAACATATATAATATTTTTACTATTTAAATGGTAAATTATTTTTAAAATTTGCCTTCGTGAGACATTTCAAACACAATTTTTGACTGTTTACACAGATAAATGAAAATTCACTATAACTTTGAAAAGTAAAAGTGTCTTACAAAATTTTTTTTTACAATCTCTGGTAAACAGTGACACTAACTTTTTAAGGTAAGTTTTGTCAATTTGGTCTCAAATGAGTATTGTTGTTTTTTTCTTTCTCAGAATTAGATTTCAGAACTTCTAACCCCTCCCTTCAAGTTTACCCTGTGCCATTTCCCCTTGTTTTCTTCTAATTATATCAGGTTTCTATTTTGTGATCTGTGTACCCATGGTTGTTTAAAAAGCAGCCCAGACTTCGAGCCCATAAACATCACTTCCTCTGTCTCCTGAATTTATTTAAATGACTGATACTTGAGCCACGGGGATCGTTTACACTAACATCATGGAGTCAAGAGTACTCATTAACTCCACCTCAAGCTATCCATAGGTCAACAGCATGAGGCAAGACCCCTCATATTTCATTACTTCAAAACCAAATCTCCTTTCTCAATCCTTCACTTCCCAAGCTTTATGCTTTGGGTACTCACTCAACCACTTTGTTAATGAGCCAATTGAAGGGCATGTTTGCAGCCCAGTCAAAAATACTGTTTCTTTTCCTTCCTGATCACTGTATTCACTTACATGTTCTCCATCATCATAGAAATAACAAATTGGCATTGATTTATTTTTTAACCAATTCTGAAAAATTACATGCCATCCCCTGCCAGTGATTTCTGCAATGTGGTATCTATCAGTTGGCCTGTTGGATTGTCAAATCCAAAGAGAGGTTCCCCAATCATCCGCATCTTTAAACAGATGGAACAATGTATTGGGAACAAGTTGGATGTGATTATTTTTCTAATTTAAAGGAAAAGTAGCATTATTTGCACCCTAAGTAGATATGAAAGCCTAAGCCAAGTAGTAGCCTCTACATCACAATATCTCCTGATGATACTCTCCATTATGACAGGTGATTTTATAATTTAACCTAAAAAAAAACATTAAACGTGATTATCATGAAAAATATTCACCAGGCCATTTATTTTCAACAGTCTTTTTCAGCTCATTGGCCTACAAAATATTGATCATAACTCATTTTGGGTGTGTAAATGTTTCTCTTAAATTTCATCTGCTCTAAGTCAAAGAGTTCCTGAACTACAGAATCTCATGATAGAAACTATTAATGATGTTACAATCAGAAATTTTATTCTAGTTCACCAGTAGTATGCTTTGCCCTTGGGGCATAAACACATGCTTAGTATGTAGAGATTTTCTTAACAGTTGGAAATTAGTCCTTCTCAAAGGCTATTTCAACAACAGGCATGCCATCCCCTGCCCGTAGTTTCTGCAATGTGGTATCTATCAGATGACCTGTTGGCATGGTCTTGGACTCTTAGGGTTTTTCCTAATTCCTGATTCCCTGACAATGATGTGTTGGTCTTTTATTCTCCAGTCCATTGTCTCATGTAGGAACAGGACTGATTGCTTTTCAGAGATTAAGACTGAAGAGAGATCAGGTCTCAGAATTCACCCATGAAGAGTTCACTGAGGGTAGGCCAAGTGGAAAGCCAACTCCCAAGATGTTACTTAGAAGGGTTGGGCCCTCCTGGTCTTGCCCTTGTTTTCCTGTCTCTTTAATGAGTCAATATAAATAATAAAAAAGTGGTTTCTATCTCACTCATGCCCCCTACCTCACCCCAATTGAATGAATGGCAAATGAGAGCGTCACTGGGAATACATAGCCCCAAATGTGTCATAGGTGGTTCCTATAGGAAAGCTTGACATAGTAAATTCAGAGAATTATAGCTACCTTTGTTAAGCCCCTGAAATACATCTATACATGCACTTGTCACACTATAGGCAGGCCTTACATGTCTGCACATACTACCAATCTACACATACACATACAGAGGCATACATACTTTTAAACGCTTTTTAAAATCCCATTGTCTAACTAGTACCAGGATCATGGTAGGTGCTTTACAGATTTGTTGAATAAATAAATGCATGAATGCCTGACATTGTTGGGATGTCTCAGATACTTTTAGGCTGCTTGATTGGTTTTCAAAATGTTGCTGCACAGAAGTGGAGTAGACTTAGGAATCAGGGCCAAAGAGCCAAGCCCTTGCCATGTGCTTACTTTCACTCCATGGCTCAAACTCTGCTACTTTATTCTGAAGGTGTAACCAACCTCATGCATTCAAATGATTCTAATTTTAAATGTGTAACAATTGGGCTTTGAAAGATTTTAAATTACCTTGAACTAACTAGAAATACAAAAGAGAAGGTTAGCAGGGTCATTTTAAATCTCTTTGCCTCTAAGAGGCTGGCTTCCCTTTAACTTTTTTTTTTTTTTTTAATTTAAAGAATGAATGAAACAGGAATCTAGGGTTAATAAACCAGGGAAAGAGAACAAATCATTTTTAAGCACATTCACATACTTTCAGGCACCACTTTACATGTTAGAATAATTAGTAACTACTCTAACTTAAATTAGGATAATTACTAGGCAATTTTTTTGGTTATTTAAATTTAGTTATTACTAGTACTTCAAAAATAACAAAACTGCATTTACAAAAGTTTCCATCCTTTAGCCCTTTCATGACTTCAGAATACTTTTCTGTATCAGATCATATGAATTCGTGAGTTTGGGACGGAACAGGTACAAAGCATAGCTCTCCATGGTGCATGTTCTGCTGTTCTGAGGCTGCTATGGAACTCATCCTTTAAGGATGCTTTCCTTTCCGGGGTCTCAGTCTCAGGTTTGCTATGAACAAAATGTTGCTGCTACTTTCATAAGATCAGATTTCTGAGGCTCAGCCCTCAAGCCTTGTTTGGAGCTTTTACATTCCTGTCTAGCTTATCTACTTTCACCTTTCCACTTACTCTTTGGATAGACACCCACCCAGAGGACAAGCACACAGTCTTACAAATTTCTGTAGGAGAGTGAGAGAAAAAAAAAGAAGAAGAAGAAGAAAAGAGTTATTTAAGGAAGTTCTGGTTCACTCATTTTTATCCCACTTAGAATAATTTTCTTGCCATCTTTCAAAAGCTAGAAAATCATGGCTGTGTGTGTATGAGAGTGTGTTGGAGGAAAACCAGTCTCATTGAACAAAAGGGCAATTCTGATAGGAAATCTTTCACAGTAACATGACGAGGACTGAACTAACCTCAACGTGAAAGTTAAATCGGCCTTATTTTTCAGGACCTTGAAGGACCGCCACTTAGGCTTAGAAATGAAAATGAATAGCTTCCATTATTTTGTAATCAGAGGAAACATTGGACATCCACTTGGTTCTTAGTTCAGAATTCCACACTGTTCAGAACACAACTGCTTTTCAGCTCTGTGTGGGCAACATTTATTATACACCTGAAGTTAGAATGGATCCTGAAACTTACTGCTTTACTGGGCAGAAAGCCCATGCAATATTCTGGGTTTTGTGCCACATAAATAATAATTAACTTTGGAATTATTTTCATCTTTATTAATTGTTGTCATCTGCCATAAGTGAACCAATCACATGTCTGAGGCTATAACTTAAAACTAATGTATGGGGAATTTGAAGCTTACATATAAAGTGATAGTAATGTGTATTATTTAAAAAGTTTTAAGTACCCCAAAGTATTCATAAGTGCATTATAGAAACATATGTATATGTATGGTTTTATGTATTTACTAGTGGCCTAGTACACAAAATTCATGCATGGAGTGGGGGGGTCCCTCAGCCCGGCCTGCACCCTCTCCAATCTGGGACTCCTTGGGAGATGTCCGAAAGCCTGTGGGATCGGGCCTAAACCGGCAGTCAGACATCCCTCTCGCAATCCAGGACCACTGGCTCCTAACCACTCACCTGCCTGTCTGCCTGCCCCTAACCACTCTGCCTGCCGGCCTGCTCATCCCCAACTGACCCCACCCATTGGCCTGAATGCCCCCAACTGCCCCCCACTGCTGGCTTGATGGCCCTCAACTGCCGCCCCCCCCCCCCGCCAGACTACTTGCTCCCAACTGCCCCCCCCCCACTGGCTTGCTTTCCCCCAACTGCCACCCCCGCCCCCGCCTGCCTGCTCACCCCCAACTGCCCTCCCCTCCTGGCTTGATCACCCCTAACCACCTCTGCCTTGGCCCCACGACCATGGCTTTGTCCAGAAAGTCTCCTGGTCTAATTAGCATATTACCCTTTTATTAGTATAGATATGTATGTATATATATACACACAAAAGTGTATCATTAAAATCAGAGGGCACAAATTATAAGCATGAATTCATAATATCTAAAACATTGCCAAGTTGTCGTCCTAGTTCAGTGGTGGGCAAACTCATTAGTCAACAGAGCCAAATATCAACAGTACAACGATTGAAATTTCTTTTGAGAGCCAAATTTTTTAAACTTAAACTTCTTCTAACGCCACTCCTTCAAAATAGACTTGCCCAGGCTGTGGTATTTTGTGGAAGAGCCACACTCAAGGGGCCAAAGAGACGCATGTGGCTCGCGAGCCACAGTTTGCCAACCACGGCCCTAGTTGTTTTGGCTCAGTGAATAGAGCATCAGCCTGCGGACTGAAGGATCCTGGGTTTGATTCAATCAAGGGCACATGCCCAAGTTGCAGGCTCAATCCCTAGTGTGGGGTGTGCAGGAGGTAGCCGATCAATGATTCTTTTGCCATTGATGTTTCTATCCCTCTCTCCCCCTCCCTTCTTTTCTGAAATCAATAAAAAAATCTATTTAAAAAGAAAAAAAAACATTGCCAAATTATAACTGTAGGTTAAGGCCTGCTTTAGACTTTGAGCATAATCATGGGAACCAGATTTTACTTATATTAACTTGCAATGCAGTCACACTTTCATGAATTTCCTCCTGAGAGCCTCAGTGTAGATTTTGAGTCAGTGTAGATTAAATATTAAACCTAATATTTAAATAAGCTTCTTAAAAAGAGGAAATGTTGCATTAGTCACAATATCAACTTGCCCTAGAGATATAGCAGTGCTTAGATGATAATTATGCCGCAAATAAAACATAACATACCACACAAATAATTTGGCACCTTCAAAAGAGTTTGGCTCCTTTGAAAGTGAACCTTGATAATAATCATGCAATTATTACAATTATTAATATCTGAGGCTCTTTCCTCTGAGGTATCTATCCATTAGGGACAACTGTCTCCAATTATTATTATTATTTTTTCTTGAAAGATCTCCATTGTCCTGTTGTACTATTTCAATCTTTTTTCTTTTGGAGTTTCTGGGGATTTTTTGTCCTTCTCTCCAAGTTAATGCATATCAAAGCTCCAGGCACATTCACAGCTTAATTGTTGCCTTTCTAATTAAGTATTAAATTCTGCACAAACTCTTGCCTATTGGGTGAAGCTTATTCAGTCATCTAGACATGCCACTGCATATCCTCAGAGAAGTGCAGCCACCTGCCAAGGTATCCCATTTAATTAATTGTTTCCCTTAAACCTTTTGCCTAATGATATAGTTCAGAGAACACTTTAACTTATTTGAACTATATGTTGAGGTCTAATACTAGTCACAGAAATAAACTTCAGAGTGTGGCCATGTAGGAAAAGTATTGTTGAAAAATAGACATTGACTGGGCCTTGTGGACATTAACAAAAGTTATGACTGGGTGAATTTATTCCAAGACACAGGTTAAACGTAGTTTTCATTAGTGAATGTTATTAAAAATTACCTATTCAAACTTAACTTATAGGTATTTTTGCTCATTATTTCTTGTTTTCAATTTAATTTAGGATAAGAGTGTACCCAATTCTCCAAGGTTGAGCAGATTTTATCCTCTTTATGTACCAGATAGAAAAACAAATATCAATAATAAAGGCTTTTCTGTCCAAGAAAAATTACACTGTGGGGTGCTGACCATATCTGTGGACTAGATAATGCACCAGTGTTAGCAATCTTTGAAGAATTTCAAAGCAAAAGGAAGGTGGAGAACAATTGATGGGAGTCTGTACTGTAAAGTTTCAATTGATTCACTGGCAAGTTTAACATTGAATTTCAAGAAATCATTTTCAGAGACAAATAAAACTAACTTTAAGATTAAAATCTAATTTGGTGCTTTGTCCTTAGAAGAAATTTTTCAATCTTCCACTTTTCAATGAGATGTGCACCTGGACTTAGCATCTCTGGAGGGTTTGGAATGTTAAGAAACCTATCATCCCAAATGGGTCTTGGAGAAAGAAGGTAGCACCATGGACTTGAAAAAAGGTATATCCAGCCATAGTTTGTGTTCTGTGCTTACTTTTCATTCCTTTGTTTTTCATGTGTGAGTAGGGGAAGGAGGGCACAAATGGGTAGGATGTGTGATCAGCTGTTATCAATCAACTTTGGAAACTCCCTTGTGGTTTGGCATTTTTTGAGGACTGGCCTGGTCTTCCTGTTAGAAATCATGTGAACCCCAGAGGAGAGCTCTTTGTCTCAATAGCAGATACAAATAAACATAAATACACACGGTATTTTTTTTTGTTTGTTTCTTTTTATTGAATGAGGTTAATTGGTTGGCTATATGTTTGTAAATACTAGAATATACAGTAGTTATTAATTCTGGTTAAATTTTGTTTTGCAAAACAGATTTTGAGAGTGGAGCACAATGTGGAAAATTTATACCATTGCTAAGTCATTGCACTGAAATCATGAACACACTGATTTCAAAGAGTAGAGTTGGAGAATGGTTTAGAACCAGTTTAAAGTCTCTCAGTTGATTTTCCTCCTAAATTTAAAACTAAATATCACTTTTGGGGGGATTCTCTGTATAATTTAATCCCTATGCTGCTGTAATACTATTCTCTACGTTAGGAGACTGAGCTTTAGGAAGCTTATTTAAATAATGTACACAGCTAGAAATGAGAATGGTCAGAATTTAAAGCCAGGTCCTCTTCACCTCAGATTTCTGCTTCTCAACTTGATATCAGACATTGCCATTCTCTCAGTTTTTACCCAGTCAGTGGCAGTAATGATCACCAATTCTTTGATTTTTGTCAGATTTTATACAAATGGTTCTTACTCCAGGCACTTATTAACATGAAGAAAAAGTCATAGATATAGGGGTAAAATCTCAAAGTTTCAAGGAAACAAAATATATGAAGAAAGCCGGTACAATTGTTGAATGTACACAAAACAAAGGCGATATGAGAGACATCTTTATCCTCTATTAGGATTCTTTTTTTAAAGGTAAAAAGAACATGGGCTTAGCAGTCGCCAAGCATCCACCCTAACATTTAAATCTGAGTCATTTTTAGTTAAGCAAAATTGGCACAAGCCAATTGCCTATGGATAGAATTTATAGTGTGGCTAGTTTGCCAAAATACTATTATGGATTTTTCTCTCTCAGTTTTCTTACCTTGTCACCTTCCAGAAAAATACTTAAGTAGACTTAAAGTATACATCATCTGACCTTCTTCCCTTTTCTCGTGAGTATTGGGCATCCTTGTGTGTGTGTGGGGGGCGGGGGAGTGAGAGCAGGGGAGCAGGGAGTGTTGCTATGAGCTACCACCTTTAGGAATTAGGTTTTCATAGGGCCAGGTGCAGGACTTTCGGAATATGATAACTCCTGAGAAAATGATGAGAAGATTTTATTTATTTTCCCTCTTTATTTTCAAGCATTAGAGCCTATGACTCGAGGCATTTCCCTTTATTGGTTTTTCCTCCAGGATGATCAAGAAAGTGATTTATGCCACCGTCAGAATGAGTCAGACAATAAGAAACCAAACTATTTGGACCAGTGAGTATAGATGTACTGAAATGAGTCCCAGCAAACTCCCTGTCTTTCTGGGTGTTTAACCACATGCAAACAGGATGGGATAGTGGCTTCACAATGGGTGTGGTTCTTCCACCTCTCCTCCCACAAACTCCCCTTCCTCTCTTTTCCTGCATGTGTTTCAAATTGGAGCAATGGTGGGTGGGAGAAGCAAGAGCTACCCTGTAACTATAAATAGTAAACCAAGGCTCAGAGTGTTCCGGAGGTGAGGTAGAGGGAGATAGACTGGGAGAGGTGGGAAGCTACCCAAATTTAATCACTTGCATTACTATAAACTAAACCAACTTCTGTAGCATATTAAGAGGCTTTAGTAAATACGTGGCCAGCCTCAAAACCAATCTGAAAACAAAACAACAAAATCAAACAACAAAAAAGAAGCCATAATAGAGATGGTCCCTGATAGATAGTTACCTCCCTTAACTTTGGAAAAATATAGCTTTAGTCAGAACTAATGTGGACCAAAACCCATGGAAAGATTGACGGAAATTCATTTTAAAAAGCCACACACATGAAAATAATTTACACAGGAGGTTTTCTGCACCACAGCTGTGCTGGTTATTTATTTTGGACCAGTTCATACAAAAAGTGGTACCAAAAATGGATTCAATTCTTGCTTGATAACCTTACGAATCCCCTGACTCAACACTCCCTTTCCTGAATAGGCTGCTATTTAAAGGCAGATGGTCTTCAGGGTCTCCAGGTATTCAGTTCTTTAGCATTGACTTTAAGATTTCACCCCTGGATCTCATCATTTCCAGTCTACGTACCTCTTGGTCCTGTTTTTTTTTTTCTTTTTCTTTTTTTTTATTCCTGCAACTTAAATATACCCAGAAGATACAGCATGGAAGACAGAAGACTGAATAGGATCACTGCTTAGTGTGTGAACCTGCATCTGCCTCAGGGTGGGAAAGATGCTTGTAAAGAGTACTCCCAGACCCATAAAAGTTATACGAAAGGATTCTCTAGAGCACTGTTGCTTCACCCAGACCATAGACATCAGAGGATAGAGTTGCACCTGCTTTGATGCTTGCTCATTTTCCTCTGAACCCCTGAGCCAGGATGAGACAAGTGGTTTATGGGAGTTCCATGTACCTCACAGGGTGGGATCACCGTTGCACCTTGAAATTTAGTGGACCTTGGTGCCTTGAGGCTAGCCAACACATGTGAAAGGGTGTGACATTTATTTAAGGGATTTGGAGACCAAGGTCTCCTGCACATGCAATCAGAGGCTTCTGGTGTCACTATTCATTGAATTATCCTTTGGTAAAGAAGGAGCTGGGGGCTGATACATCAAAACTCTGCCGTTGTGAAAGGAACATGTTTGTATAGTTCTGATCTGATCTGGTTAATAATCTTGATCATTATTTGGATTTATACAAGGTCTTTCTTTCATGTTGCCAAAGCGCTTCTTGTTCAATCTAGAATTACAGTGAATGAACTCTTAGGTCAACGCAAAGTTCACTTCTTAGGCTACCGCCCAACAGGGTGGATTTGTTTGGAGGAAGAACTTATTCCCTGAAGAGAAGCTCTTGTCATTTATAACAAGAGACTTTGTTATATTTCTGAAAGGAGGAGTGGTTGTTGAGGTTATTCTCAGTGCCTAGCACACAACCTTGGACATCAGAGGCTTAAGGCCGATGCGTTCTTTTACAGAACAATGTGTTAAAGCACAAGGAATCAAAGTTATACTCTTAAGTCTCACAGTCTATCTGGGATACACTTTAAAGGGATGCTAAATCCATTCAGTAGCACCGCTTCTCTTCACTAATAATGCTGAATGTTGCTGAAAATCAATCTTGGCAAGCATCAAAACTCTCACAGACCAATATATTTAGTTCAGCAAGGTTGTTGTCTCTGACTTTTTTTCTTTCCTTTTGACAAGTTTATATTAAAATGACCAGAATCCATACAATTTAAATCTTACAAAGTGAATATTTTTTTCTTCCACAGTAACCTGCCAATATACAGATGTCCAGCCCTGTTTTATGAGCAGAATCTATGATAGTATAATAATAGAAGAGTCAGTGTGCTGTCAGCTCCTCAGTAATTTGTTACTGATTCTTAATATTTGATAGGCTCAGTTTTACCAATTGGAACAGTGACCTTTGATTTTTTTCCAATGTATTATAACTTTTTTTTTGAAAAAAAAGAGTAAAAGTTGACCTAATGAGACTTGTGAAATTTTTTGTCTGTTATCGTGAGTGCATTTAAATTTTTAATTTTATAACAAAAAATGAGAACATAGAAATTAGATCAAAACTTGACCTTAACCTTATTCAAAGACACCAATATGTCAAACATGTTACCTTTCTAACTGAAAAAAAAAAATTAATCTGACCATATGCCAAAATGAGCAATGCCTCAGTTTACTATTGCCTATTCTTTTTTTTTTTTTTTTTTAGGGGGGAGGGGGTTACATGACATCCTCCTGCCAGCTTCTTGACAGAGTTATATAAAATATCCTTGAAAATAAGTCCTAGCCTCTAAATACAAGCCCAGAATAAAAACTGAGGGAAGTAGTTATCTTGCCACTAGAGGGTAATAGATGCTCCAATTGAGCCACGCCTGAAAAAAGGGATTTGGAGTGTTACCATTTCTCTAGTACTTTCTTGTTGGTGTTCTTGGTACATTTTGTATCCGTGGAAAAACATTGCCCTTCTTCATGGAAGATAAATAAACAACAAAAAAGTTAATAAAAGTTCCTTGGGATGGAAAGGCTGAAAGAGTGCAGGCTGGTGGTATGAGAGAGAGGGCTGAGGAATTCAGTCAGACATTTTGCAGACTATATGGTCATTGAAAGCCATGTGTGAGGCTTAAATGTATATAAAGAAAAATACATTTTAGTCATTTTGTATTCGTGATTCTTGTGTTTGTTATTTGCTGTGCACTAAATATTTTGTCCCCTCCCCAAATTCATATGTGGTAACCCTAAACCCCAAGTGTGGCAGTATATAGAGGTGCCACCTTTGGGAAGTAATTAGGTGGGGCCCTCATGAATGGTACTACTGCCCTTAGAAGAAGACACATGAGAGAGCTGATGTCTCTCTGCCATAGAGGACAGGCAAGAAGGCATCTAGCTATCTGCAAACCAGAATGAGGGTTCTCACCATGAAACACCTTGCTATTGGACTTCCCAGCTTCCAAATGGTGAAAAATAAATGTTTTCAGTTTAAGCCACCCAGTTCATGGTATTTGTCATAGCAGCCCGAATTAATACACATCGATACTTCTTAGCTCTTCCTTTTGCTAAACTAAGTTTGATGTATAATACTTGTCTTCATATTTTCTGCTAAGGCCATATGCAAACTTTTTTTTTTAAACCAGGAATTCTTGCTATATTTATTTAGTTTAATTATATGCTGTTCATTGGCCAAATTAGTTTAATGGAATCAAATAAAAAGAGTACACATTAAGGACAAAAAAGGTCATTCTTCTTAAATCATTTATTTCTCTTCAAGTCATGAATTTTAACCAGGGAAGTTCCTCCACCCCCCTCCACCCCAATAAAACACAACAACAAACATCTGAGGGACATTTAGCAAAGTCTGGAGTCATTGTTGATTGTCATGATTTGGGAGAGGAGTATTGATATTCAGTGGGTAGAGGTTGGGAATATTGCTTATCATCCTACACACAGGACACCTCCTCACAAGAAAGAATTATCTGGTCCAAATCTCAATAGTGCTGAGTCTGAGAAACCCTGGTTCAGAGCAAGACACATGAGGGAATGCACCTTCCTTTTCCTTTGGAGTGAGTAGTATTAGTTTAAAAGATAAACTAACCTCTCCCGCTCCTACATGAGAAAAAAAAAGTGTCATTCAGGAACAATCTAACTTGGTTGTTCCAAGTTAGGAAAGACACATGGTATCAAGAAAACATAAGGTAAGATGGCAGAGATGTTAGTAAACTTTACCAAATCATGGAAAAGAGGAGAAAAGTTAGAATCCCCAGTTGGACAGATGAACCAGTTTTCAAAAAGGAAAAGGCAAATTCTGAGACCTATTGAAAGCTGAGCGCTATCCAGTGAGGAGCTAACCAGATGTATTTGACTAGCTATGCTATGGTCTTTATCTTGCTTTTCTTGTCCCAATGGGGAAGATGTAATGTAAGTAAATTTGAGTGAACCCTAATTTAGATAGGCGAGTTGATGACTTTTGGTAGATAGATACACTTGCATAATCAATAAATTAATTGGATCATGAACAGAAGTATGGTACCCATTGCAAGGTTTTTGTATTTAGTCTTTTCCTATCAAATATTTTATCCACTCTCAGGTAAAAACTGGTAATTAAATTGAAGTTGACTTGAAATGAGGAGGGTGGCAGAATCAAGATAAGAAACATTATTGTATGAAAAGAAGGATATGAGAATAGGAATGAGATAAACTTTAATATAAGTCCTGACAATCAGCAACATAGGAAGATGTTGGAGAAGAGGGAGGTAAGCAGATATTTATATGAAAATTATTTTAGCAACTTAGTGGATCCTAACTTCATACTGAATCCAAATGGCTTTTATCTGTGTTAAGAGACACACTGACACGGAGCAGCCAGGGAAGAATAGTTAAGTTGGTGAGGACCTAGAAACTGTGCCAGATGATGAAAAATTAGAAGTAGGAAAAGAGAAACCAGAGGGTAATGATATAATTGTTTCAAACTACATAAGGGCTTTCAGGTGGGAAAAGGTTTAGGCTTTTAGTGATTGTCTCAAAAGAAGCACTTATCAAAGTTAATAAATTGTTTAACTTATTAAACAAAATAATCAATTGTTTGAAAAGTGAATGGATTCCTTCAGTTGAGTTTCCTGAAGTCATTGGTGGCTAAATAATTAAATAATGTGGCTTTTTAAAGGCTGGTTTAAATATAAGATAGCACCAGATGGACTCAAAATTATCTTCCAACTTAGGTTTTTGGTCATTTTTAGATCACCCTTAATAAGAATAAACCCAAAATACCTTTTAAGCTGTTCTGATTTTGTTAATAAATATTAATGTGATCACATGTAAAGCAGGTTCATATTCCCTAAAATAGGCTTTCCCTAAGTGTATGTCACAAACTGACAGGGTCCCTTTGCAACTCATACACAAAATTTCATGAACAACAACAACAAAAATTGAGATTATGACATGTTACATTGTCTCTTAGAGTCACAATGCACATTAGCATGCTAGAAGCTCTGAAACGTGCTGCAGTTAAAAAATGAAAACAATTCTTAAATTCCTCAAAGGAGCATTCAAGGTTCTTCACTCTATCTTCCATGATTTTTCAGCCTCCGTGTCTGTAACTCTCTTTGTGAGGCCTTCGAGCTAGTCATCTAGATTTGGCCATTTACTTTCTTTGGAATATTGTAGTTCCTGAGTCTTCCCATAGGGGTCAGTCTTCCTGAATGCAAAGCCTGAAGAAATACCCCTCACTTCTGCACTCTTCTTATAGTCTCAGAAGTGGTTGCATTTCATGTAGTTTAACTATTATGCTCCTGACACTACATTGGAACATAATATATTATGATGTATGTTATAGCACCTGGTCTGGTATTTCTTAGGTGTTCAATAAATCTTTTCAGAATTATTAAAGGTACCACAAGGCAGTTGGAAGTCTATTGACCCATGCTTAGGTCATGTAAATGTTCTTAATAGTAAGGCAATTACCTATTATAATCCCAAAGAACAAATGTAAAAGAATGGTGTTAACCACTGCCAGCCTTTCTTCTTTTTTGGTGAAATATTGATGTAGTCCATAGTGATTTTTAAAAAAAAAAAACAAATTATTCTCCCTTAATCAGTCTTGGTCCAAACTAGATGATTGCCTGCCAGATGGAGGGGTGGCTTTGTAGAGATTACTATAGTACAATGAATGAGCCATGTTTTCTGTTTTCATTTTATTATTCTGTGTTTTTTTTTGTTTGTTTGTTTGTTTGTTTTTGTTAGAGATATATGGCAATACCTTTGCCTTTACTAATAGCTGGACACCTTGTTTCTCATCACAGGCTGGACTAACTTAGTGGTTTTACTCTTTAAATAAATCTAATAATATATTCTAGGAATTCTTTTCAACTTGCTATGGAAAGAAAGGTTTTTGACTCAAGGTTATTGGAGGTCTTGCCCTGAGAACCTACATAAGGCTCTCTAATCATCTTAAGTGACAGACCCTAAGGCTAACAATGATTGTCCCTTTGAGACAACAGCAAGGGGGATTTGTTAAAAAATAAACAGTGCTTTCCTTCTCCCCTCTCCCACCTCTTTCCTTTCCAGGAAAATGTGATGAAAACTTTGCAAACCAGGTAGTTTCCACACCCGCTCTAAAATCACAAATGGAATCGCCTGAGCCAGATTTTAAGTGGAAAGTCCAGCCACACAGAACTACAGAAGATATCTCAAAAAGGGACGCATTATTTTAATATAGGGCAATTCAAATACTTTACCAAATGAGATATTTGTAATAATAATTTCCTTCCATAGACTCATGACTATTATCTCTCTCAAAAGTTCACCCCCATATTTCATCACTTACATCTCAATGTCAGTAATTAAGGTTAATTTCCTAAAGAACAATGGTTATTATTAAATGAAATTGTTCTAAAATTTAAATGAAGAGAGTGATGAAGGTATTAAGAAAATGCAATTTAAGAAGCTTTTTTTTCCTATTGAAATAAAAATAATGGAAGTTTAAAAAATTACTCAAGTAGTTTGTACAAACAGAATATATACATTGTATCTTTTCTTCAAAAATAATTCATTGAACAGTACTTAGTTAGATCTTATTTTCCTTCTATTCTCTGTATCTACAGCATTAATACCAGAATTAAGGAACATAATTGTAATCAGCCTACCATTTCTTAGCCTTTTAGTGGTTAACATCAAATCCCCGAAAAGCTGTGATTCAGTATCAAGAGATATCTGGTGAAATGCCAAATGCACCAAAGGCAAACAGAAAATAGAAAGAAAATTAAGTTCTTTTCATTGAATAATGAAATAAATCTTTTACAAGAATGAAAGAAACTCAAGTGTTCAATTCTCTTTGGAGGACTTTAACATCTACTAGTATTTCTTCCCTGACTATCTTTTAGACGAATTCCCTGTTTAGAAGTTTATTTACCTTCCAGGTAAGGAGTGGAGGTGTGCTGCGCCCTTCTAAATTGTTATCATATAACCAAGTTTCAGATAAAGATTTTAGCTAAAGAATGCTGAAACATCTGGTAAAAAGTGTGGAACTCTCAAGACATTTGCCTCTTTCAATATACAACATTTACGGCAGTTGCTACTTAAGCTTTTATAACTTTTGCCTTTGCCTTGGCTACTATTTAAAATAGCCAAGACTTGTACTCATTCAGTAGCTTGAGGAACTGACTATCCCCAAAGTCTTCCCAATGTATCTGTGGCTATATTTTTTAAAAGAATCTTTCCCCCACCTTCTTTTAAGAGACTTATCAAGCATGCTGAACATCTGGTCTTCTCTGCCTTTCCTTGGTAAATACATAAATTCCAAGTGTAGGGGAGGGAAAAAAATCTTTATGTTGTATCCTCTTAGGTGAAATTCTTGGGGCTGTGCAAATAAAATTGACAAAATACAGAGTGAGAAGAGAAAATCATGTAAATTTTATTTTGATGTTAATATTTTAACTTTATATATACATATGGAGGATCTCACAGAAAAGAAAGTGAAGAAGCCAAACAACAGTTAAGCGTGAAAGCTTGTATTATTTTAAGGGAGAGTAATACATTTGTGGAGAAGTGAAATTACAAAGGAAAGATATTGGGCTTCTAGGGGAGGTATATTGTGATGAGGTAAACATAGGGGGAAATTAATGAAAGCTAAGGGTTATTTCCGTAAGGTTTGCTAGTGAGATTCAAGTTCGTGCTGTCTCCAGTGATGAGCTGTCCTCCTCTTCCTGGTAAGGGAGAGGGAAGAGAGATACCAATGAAATTTATGCTCTGCCTATGGGCAGAAAGTGGGAGGGTCGACAGCTTTCCTATGTCTACCATTTCTCCATTATCTTCAGCTCAAAATAATCTTCATGCCAAAATGGCATATTTTGGGGTGGCGTATTCTGATTCCCTTCCAAAGCTTCTCTGGGAAGTCACTTACATTTCTGAACTTATATTTAACCCTGTGCTCCCCTCAGCCTAGTTGAGATGCTTTCTAGGACACATGTGATCTGAGCTTCCCATGTCCCTAGTACCAGGAAAAGTCTGTGCTCACTTTTTAATGCCCCTCTTTCCCCTTCCCACCCACCATGTCTTGCTCTCTGATTCCAGTCTCTACGGACTGTCTCCAAGGACTTTGCTCATTCCCTCTCTTTTCTCCCTCATGGCCCGGGGTACTGTCATCTAGTGTCCCTCAGGGGAGTGAGCTGGGGCTTTTCTCTGCTCTCTTTGCAAAGCGTCATTATTGTAGCATCAAGTCTGCATCCTGCTTCCTTCAGAACTTTCCTCTTCAATTGTCACTCCTCAATTGCTTTCTCCTCCTCCTTCTTTTTCTTATCTCAATATGTTTTACATCATTCAAAGCAAAAGTTATGAGTTTCAAATGTATTATTTTTTCTCGTGAGGGTTTTAAGAATAATTTGGGGATGTTACAAATTTAAATATTAACTTATTCTTTCTCTTTGAAGCTGTAACAATGCTAAATTATTATATTGTGGTTGCTGATGGATGGCTAGGAATACCAACACTCAGCTGATAATAGTTCTCAACAAATATGTTTGAATAAACTATTGCCTATTTAAATGTATTTATTAAATTTTAAAATTGAAATATATTGACATATCATTGTACAAATTTATGGTGTGCACCATGTCAATTAGATACATTTATATATTGCAATGTGATTTCCATTGTAGTGATAGTTAGCAGCTCTCACATTACATAATTATCATTTCTTATAGTGATTATAATAATTAAATTCTAGTCTCTTAGCAAGAAAAATGACAATAATACAATATTTTGACTATATACACTATACCGTGCATTAGATATATGGGGCTTATTAACTACTCATTGCAACTTTGTACTCTAAAACAACATCTGACCTATTCATCCACTGCTCAGCCCTGTAACCACCATTATACTCTCTGATTCTATGAGTTTGACTTTTTTAGATTTCACATAAGAGTGATATTATGCAATATTTGTCTTTCTTTGTCTGATTTATGTCATTTAGCATATGTCCACCCATGTTGTCACAAGTAGCAGGATGCCCATTTTTGTGGCTGAATAATATCCTATTGTGTGTGTGTATATATATTCGTTCATCTGTTTATGGACAAAACAGTATGGCACTGGAATAAAAACAGACACATACGTCAGTGGAACAGAATAAAGAGCCCAGAATTAGACCCTTGCACATACAGTCAATTAATAGGCAAGGGAGCCAAGAATACTGGATGGGGAAAGGATAGTTTCTTCAACAAATGGTGTTGAGAAAAATGCATAAATACGTGCAGAACAATGAAATTGGATGCCTCACAAAAATTAACTTGAAATTATCAGATTTAAATATAAGACCTGATATCATAAAACCAGAAGAAAATGTAGGGAAGAGGCTCCTCAACATTGGTCTTTGCAATGATTTTTAGATATGACATCAAAAGCACAAGTAACAAAAACAAAAATCAACAAGTGGAACTACATCAAACTAAAAAGCAAAAGAAACAATCAAAAAATGAAAAGGCAACCTGCAGAATGGGAGAAAATATTTGCAAATCATGTATCTGATAAGGGGTTAATATCCAAAATATATAAGAAACTCATACAACTCAATAGCAACAATCCTATCCAATAAAAGAATAATATGCAAATTAACCATCACTCCGCTACAACCACAAGCCACATCCACCAGCCAATCAGGAGCGAGTATGCAAATTAACCCAATCAATATGGCTTTGGCCACAGAGGGAGCAGGAGGCTTGGGTTTCTCCAGAAATGGAGGAAGCCAAGCTTTCTGCACACCCTGGACTGCCTTGGTCTCCACTCAAGGCTACAAAGTTTCAATTATAGAAGATAAATAAATCCCAACAAAAATGGTTGCTGCCACGGAGTAAGCAGGAGGCTTAGCTCCACTCAAGGCTACAAAGTTTCAATTATAGAAGATAAATAAATCCCAGATACCAGGGCCTCCGCTTGGGTCACCAGGAGGCGTGGCTGGCCTGCAAACCACCACAGGACCCTCGCCCAGGCTGCCCCACGCCCCAAGGGAGCCCCCACCCTGATCCGGGACACCCTTCAGAGCAAACCAGCCAGCCCCCTCCCATACACCAGGCCTCTATCCTATCTAATAAAAGAGTAATATGCAAATTTACCATCACTCCAACACACAAGATGGCTGCCCCCATGTGGTCAAAGATGGCTGCCCCCATGTGGACACGAGATGGCCACCACAAGATGGCCAGCAGGGGAGGGAAGTTGGGAGGGACCAGGTCTGCAAGGGAGGGCAGTTGTGGGCGATCAGGCCAGCAGGGGAGGGCAGTTGGGAGGGACCAGGCCTATAAGAGAGGGCAGTTGGGGGTGATCAAGCCTGCAGGGGAGGACAGTTAGGGGTGACCAGGTTGGCAGGGGAGCAGTTAGGCATCAATCAGGCTGGCAGGGGAGTGGTTAGGGCATGATCAGGCTGGCAGGCAGAAGCAGTTAGGGGCAATCAGGAAGGCAGGCAGGCAAGCAGTTGGGAGCCAGCAGTCCTGGATTGTGAGAGGGATGTCCGACTGCCCGTTTAGGCCTGATCCTACTGGGACCAGGCCTAAACGGGCAGTCGGACATCCCTCGAGGGGTCCCAGATTAGAGAGGGTGCAGGCTGGGCTGAGGGACACCCCCCCCTATGCATGAATCTCGTGCACTGGGCCTCTAGTATAAAATAAAAACAAAAACAAAATAATCCAATTTTGAATAATGGGCAAAAGATCTAACAGACATTTTTCCAAAGAATATATACAATTGGCCAACAGGCACTTGAAAAGGTGTTCAACATAAATAAGCATCAGAGAAATGCAAATAACAACTACAGTACAATGAGATATCACCCCCACGTTTTAGAATGGCTATTATCAGAAAGACAAGCCATAACAAAAGCTGGTGATGAAATAGAGAAAAGGGAACCCTTATGTACTGTTAGTGGGAATGTAAATTGGTGCAGCCACTATGGAAAACAGTATGAAGGTTCCTCAAAATATTAAAAATATAACTACCATATAACCCAGCAATTCCACTTCTAAATATTTATCCAAAGAAATAAAAAATACTAACTCAAAAAGATATACACTGAGTGGCCAGATTATTGTGATCTCTGAATGCATAATAACCTGGCCACTCAGTGTATATCCTATATAATAAAAGGCCAACTGCCCATGTCCCTGGCCAGGCTTGCTGGACCCCACTAATGCATGAATTCATGCACCAGGCCTCTAAAATATATATACACACATATATATATATATATATATATATATATATATATATATATATACTGAGTGGCCAGATTATTATGCATTCAGAGATCATAATAATCTGGCCACTCAGTGTACAGGTACCACTATGTTCATTGCAGCATTATTTACAATAGCTAATACTCAGAAACAACCTAAGTATACATGATGGATGAATGGATAAAGAATGCTATGTATATCTATATCTACCTATCTACCTACCTATTTATCTCTCTCTCTCTCTCTCTCTCTCTCTCTCTCTCTATATATATATATATATATATATATATATATATATATATATATAAATATACATATAAAAATATAATGTAATATTATTTAGCCATTAAGTATCGTATTATATACTTGAAAGTTGCTAAGATAATAGATCTTAAAATTTCTTACCACATACAAAAATGGTAACATTGTGAGATAATGGATGCTTTAACCAGCCTTATTGTGATAATAATTTTGCAATAATATGTATATCATATCATGTTGTACACCTTAGAATTACACAATGTTTTATGTCAATTACTAGAGTCCCGATGCACAAAATTCATGCAAGAGTAGGCCTTCCTTCTTACAGCTGCCAGCATCGGCTTCCCTCTGGCACCCAGGACCCAGGCTCTTCTCACAGCCCAGGCTTTGTCTGGAAGGATGTACTGTCTAATTAGCATATTATGCTTTTATTATTATAGATATCTCCACTAGAGGCCCGATGCACGAAATCCGTGCATGGGTAGGATCCCTAGGCCTGACTGGTGATCAGGGCCGATCTGTGGGGTGACCAGTGGGGCAATTGAGAGGCCTCCACTGGCACCCACCTTGGCTGGCCTGGGGCCTGCAGGCTGGGGGCAGCTCCTGCGTTGAGTGTCTGCCCCAACCAGTTGTTCCACCATTCAGGCAATTTGCATATTAGGCTTTTATTATATCTGATAATGCTGGGAAAAGAAGATATGCTTACAGTGCACTTTTTGAGTTTCATGATTCCTTTAAAAATGTGTTAAAATTGAATACTATTTTGGTTTTCCTTCCTCTTGAGGTCCATGGGCAATGTAGATTATGGATGTGGAGGTCCTGAATAACCTTAAACAGTGTTTTTCAGCTATTGATCATTTGGACTCGATAATACTTTGTTGAGAATGGGGCATGGAGATGAGGGCTGTCCTGAGAAATGTGGCATGCTTAGCATCATCCTGGACCCACTCAATGCCAGTAGTACCCCTAATTTTCACAACCAAAAATGTATTCAGACTTTGTCAATGACCTCAGAATGGGTGATGGTGTTGGAAGTGACAAATTCTCCCCCATTGAGAACCATGGTCCTATAGGATATTCTTTTCAGAGAAACTAGCCTGCGAATAATCAAAGTAAAAGTTCCTTTTCTCTGTCAGAGACCAGCTCCAAACTTGACCTTCTCCCATAAGATTTTTCCCGTAAACTCTATAAACTTTTTATTTCTTCATTCTCTATCTATTCAGCATTTTTAAACCTTTGTTTACAATTATGTAAACACTTCTCAGGTTTTTGTTATTTTAAAATTTATATATTATTTATCCTAATTACCCCCTAACTTTTTGAAGGTCAGGAACTATTAACTAATTACGTAATTAATTAATATTTCATGAAGAAGGTAGGCACCAAAGCAAGCCTTTATTTAACTAACAAAATCAAGTGTAAGAATAGCCACAACAGATCTTTGCTCACCTTATTGAGTGTGAAGTTATAAATCAGCATGCAAAATATTATTCAGTTAGATTACTCCTATTTTTTTCCCTTTTAACTGTGGAAGTTGGTGAATTTTGTTAGAGTAATATAATTGCTTTTCACTCCAATCAAGTGTGCTTTGGAAATTTTTACTATTAGTACAGTCCACCTATGTCATTGCAATAGAGAAAAATAGATGTGTGGGTGTTGTTTTTAATTTAGGCACAATAGATTGTGTCTGAGAGTGAGCAGAGGTTGTTGGTTTTTAACCTGGTCTTAATTTGGGAAGTTAAATTATACAGCTCTGAAAATAGGAGTAGGTAATGGAAAGACAAGCACACTTAAAATATGAAAGGCTTTGGATAGGATCCTTCCCTGTTCTGCCCTGGGAAGTCCCTCTGAAGTCACAGGGAGGTCCCTGAGCCCAGCTGGGACAGGAGCAGCCCCGAGACTTCCATGAAGACATCCACTTGGATGGCTGTGAAGTGGGGCTAGTGAACTCATTCCTAATAACCAGTCAACTCCTTTTAGTTCATTTTCCAGGGCAAGATTAGATCATGTTGGAAACCTCACCAAATAACCTTATAAAAAGAGATGAACTCACCCTCAATTTTCATCAGGTTTTGAAGCAAAACCATAAAAACCACTATCCCACCTCAGGCTACTGGAAACACATTTGCATTTCATTCTCAGGAACAGAAATATCTCCAGGCAAATATTTCAGTGAGAGGAGTGCCTGTGTATTTACCTCCTGGAGAAACCCACCTTGTCAGGCACTTGTTCCAGAGATGCCTATGGCTCACTGCCACAGACCAGATGAGATTTAAAAGCAACTGGGGGGTTTATAGCTCCGCCCTCACCCCCATTGAGAAGAGTCAGAGCTCTTCTGACTTCTTCCAATAAAGTCTCATTTGGTTACACTGCAACCAGTTCTCCAGTTAGTCCATAAGAAACCATAGTGTTGTTTTCCAATGAACAGGAACTTCTTGTAAATGTAGAACTTCCTAAATTAATTAGGCAAGTGTGTGAGTTGTTGACAGCCTTTGTTTGCTAAGTGTCATAAAGACCAGTGAGTCTAAGGAACAGAGAACACGTGGCTAGATATCCACAGGTTTTTATTCACATTAACGATACTTTATTGACATTTAATTTACATTCAGTAAAAATATAAATCTTAAGCATACAGCTTGATGGACTTTGACATATGTACATCCCTACCACCCAGATCTGAAGGGATATCATCATCTCAGAAAGTTCCTTGGCATTCTTCATGATCTACCTCCCTCCAAGTAATCCAGTATTCTGAATTTTTATCACTGTAATGTAGTTTTGTTTTGTCTTCCCCTGAACTTCATACAAGTGGAGTAATATACTATGTACTCTTTTGTATCTGGCTTCTTTGGCTCAGCATAATATTTGTGAGATTTATCTATGTACTGCATGTATTCTTGTTTGTCATTATTTATTGCTGAGTCATATTTCACTATATGAATGAACCACAATTAAGTAATCCATTTCTTGTAGTTGGACCTTTTGTCTTCCTAATTTTGGGCTCATATGTATAGTATATGTATATGTATATGTTACATGAGCTATGGTCCATCTATGCACAATTTATTATGTATTTCTCTACCTCATTTTTGTCTCAATCCCTTTCTACTATGTCTTGACTTTCATATATATAGTCTTATATTCTTATATATACATATATGTATATATAAGTAGCATTCTACTTACAGAGATTAATGAGTAACTTAAACTCTTCCCATGAAAACTAAGAAGATAGTAACATGGTAGTAGAAAGCCAATAAACACAATTTAGCAGCAGCCAATCTTTGAACTTTTGAAAACTGAACTCCTAACCTTTCTGTTTTTTGCAATGTGTTTTTGCTGCTTACTTAGGGGAATCACCTAAAATGATTTTGACTTGAGTATTACATAAAATATCTCCAAAGAGTTACGTTGCCAAGCCACACATAACATGCTAATATTTTTTTTCAAACGACTTTAATATAGCAATCAGTCTTCTTAAAAAATAGCATATTTCCCCCTATAACTTGGCTTCATCATTGAAGCTTGTGGTAAACATAATTAAATAGTCTGGAACAGGTTTGAATGCTTAATGCCACTCTGGACACAAGCCAGTGTTTCTATTTATAGGTGAGATTGGTTGATTGGGCAGGTGTCTCTAACTTTGTGTAATTATCATATTCTGCAGAAGTTTATTTATTTTCATAAATAAAACCATGTTTTAGAGTGATGAGTGGGGCTTGCTGTAAGAAGAAATCTTATGGTGAATTGTTTACTAACCATAAATTTATAGTGTGTGTGTGTGTGTGTGTGTGTGTGTGTGTGTGTGTGTGTGTGTGTGTTTCTCTGTGGATATATCTGGGCTGTCCTTAGGAGATTAGTACAGTTGATTCTTCAGCCAGATGTAGAATTTTAAAAGATGGAAGAAATGGTAGATAGAACAGTAGGTGTTAAAGTAGAGATGAATGAAAGGCAATATCATAATTGCAGAGTAGTGTGAGTCCACTAACCACAGAGTTCATTGTAGAGATTAGAAATTTTAGAATGTAGACATTTTACTCGCCTTTTCTGAACAGTTCACAGACTCATTCCACCAGCTTCTTTATTGCATTTTGTGAGGACACTCTAGGTATTTTTGCATGTTGTGTTTTTCTAAGGATTAGTACATTTCATATAAATTTTTAAATTAATTTTAATAATACTTTTAATGATATAGAATCTGTAAATATATCTCCTTTTTTCTGATGTTACTAGTTTTTTTATTTTCTTATAATTCTTGTCAGGAATTTATTAGTGTTTTCAAATAAGTAAATTTTTCTTGTTGATTTTTTTCTATGATGCAATTGTTTTCTATTTCATTGACTTCAACTTTTGTCTTATTATTTCTTGCATTCTATTTTCCTTTTTTGCTTAATTTGCTGTTATTAATATCTTGAGATGCGAACTGAGATCATTGATTTTTCAACCATTTTCCTTCTTATAATATATGCAAAAGTCTATAAACTTACTTGTGAACCGCACATTGAGTTAATGTTCTCTAAAGGCCATTTAGGTTAAGTTTGTTAGTCATGGTAGATTTTGTTTGCTTTTGTGTCACTAAGAGAAGTGTTAAATTTCTCATGTTTGGCTTTGTCTGTTTCTCTGTTTTGTTCTGTAACTGTTTGCTTTATGTATTTTCAGGCTGTTACTAGGTCCATGCACATTAAGAATTATTTTACTTTCCTGAAGGATCAAGATCTTTTAACAAATGAAACATCCCTCTTAATCTGAAGCATCTCTTTTTAGTTAAAGTCTAGTTTGTCCATCAGTATAATTATGTCACCTTTCTTTTAGTTGTAGTTTTTAAGATATACATTTTCTGTACATTTTCTCTATTCTTATATTTAAAGTGTGCTTCCTGTGAGCAACATATGGTATGGCTATTGTTTTATAACCCTTTTGTTTGAAATATTTAATCCATTATGTTGAATGGAATTATTTATATACTAGAGGCCCTATGCATGAAATTCTTGCAAGAGTAGGCCTTCCTTTCCCTGGCTGCTGGCACCAGCTTCCCTTTGGCACCTGGGACCTGAGCGTCCCTCCAGCACCCAGACCCAGCTTCCCTCGCAGCCCCGGCTTTGTCCGGAAGGCCATCCAGAAAGATGTCTGGTCTAAATAGCATATTATGCTTTTATTACTATAGATTGGTTTATATCTACCATTTTATTATTTATTATGTATTTATCTTACCTATTTTATAGTCTATAATCTTTTGCTCTGGTTTTTTTGTTTTGTTTTTTGTTTTTGGCTTCTTTGGAAGAATCAAGTTATTTTATTAAATTTTTCCACTTTTTTTCCATCTCAGGGATATATTGTTGAGACAACAGTGTGCATTTTTTATTTATTAAGAGTCTATTAGAATTTATTTCCTTACTACTTATCAGGTATGGAAGGACCTTAGAACACGTGAACTTTAGTTAGTTCTTTCCCATCTTTTTGCTGTTTCTTCAAATATTTAAATTATGTATTTTAAATGCCAAAAGATATTGTTATTTTTATTTGAATAATCAATATTCATTTATGATTTGCCATTTCCTTTGCTTTATAGTCCTTCATTGATCTCCATGTTTTCATATAAAATCATTTTCCTCCTTCCTATAGAATGCTCTCTACCATTAGTATTTAATACTTAGCTCAGATATGTTGATGAATAATTTCTGGCTTTGTAGGAAATACTTTCATTTTGACTAATTTTTAAGAATACTTATTCATATAATTTTAGGTTAGCAATTATTTCCTTTGGGCACTCTGAAATTGTCATTCTATTGCATTTAATTCATTATTTTATCTGACTCAATTTAGTTTTCTCTTTATCCTTGGTTTTACATCAATTTTGATATTATATAGCTTGTAATGTTTTTCTCTGTCTATTTATCCTCTTTGGAGTACATAACTCTTCTTGAATCTTTGGCTTGATGTCTTTCACTATTTTGGAAAATTCTTAGTCATTATATCTATAATAAAAAAGCATAAGATGCTAATTAGACTGGAGAGCCGAACAACCTTCCGGATGTCATTCCAGACGTCCTTCCTGATAAAGCCGTAGTGGCAGGGGCCGAGGCAGAGGCAGTTAGGGGTGATCAGGCAGGCAGGTGAGCAGTTAGGGGCGACCAGGCAGGCAGGCAAGTGGTTAGGGGCAATCTGGTAGGCAGGCATAATGGTTAGGGGCAATGAGGCAAGCAGGCAGAGGTGGTTAAGGGCGATTAGGCAGGCAGGCGAGGAGTTAGGGGCAATCAGGCAGACAGGTGAGTGGTTAGGGGCGATCAGGCAGGCAGGCGAGTGGTTAGGGACAGTCAGGCAGGCAGGCAGGTGAGCAGTTAAGAGCCAGTGGTCCCGGATTGCAATGGGTCCTGGATTGCGTGAGGGTGCAGGCTGGGCTGAGGGACTTCTCTCCCCTCCCCCTGTGCACGAATTTTGTGCAGCAGGTCTCTAGTCCTATATAATAAAAGCCCAATATGCAAATAGACCAAACGGCAGAATGAACAGTGGAATGACCAGTTGCTATGATGCGCACTGATCACCAGGGGGCAGACACTCAATGCAGGAGCTGGCCCCAGCCTGCAGGCCCCAGGCTGGCCAAGACAGGTGCCAGGGGATGCCCCCCAATTGCCCCACCAGTTACCCCACAGATCGGCCCTGATTGCTGGCCAGGCCTAGGGACCCTACCCATACACATATTTCGTGCACTGGGCCTCTAGTATTTATATAATATTTCTTCATTAATTTTCTCTCTTCTCTGGGACTTCAATTACTTAATTTTTTTTTTTACTGACTGCTGTAAATCTGTTATGTTCTTTGGTGTATTTTTATTCTCTTTTTTCTCTATGCTTCAGTCTGGGTATTGTTTTACTGCCTATTTTTCATTTTATAACTTTCTATGTTTTTCTTTATGTATGTTTATTTGTTAATTGCATCTATTGAATTGAATTCTTTTCTTCAGTTAATGTGTTATTCAGCTCTAAAATTTCCATTTAGCTTTTTATAACTTTTTAAAAATTTTTATTTATTTACTGATTTTAGAAAGAGAAGAAATGAGAGAGAGAGATTTGTTGTTCCATTTATTTATACATTCATTGGTTGATTCTTGCATGTGCCCTGCCAGAGAACGAACCCCAACCTTGGTGTATCTGGACAACACTAACCAATTGAGTTACTTGGCTAGGGCCTTCATTTAGTTTTTGATAGATCCTACATATCTGTCTAATTATTTCATTTTGTATCCTATTTTCTTAAAAATATTAACTTCAGTATTGAGAACTCTTGTGGATTTTTATAATGTCATGGGTTTTCTTTTCCTCGTGGTGTTTAATAATTTGGTCTTGTTTTATGGTGTACAAAATAATTCTTACTCATGGTATATAAAATATTTCAGGACTTTATGAATGAAAAAGTACAGGGATAAACTGAGATAATATTAGTTTTCTATAGACAGAGTCTATCTTTGCCTCTGGCAAGCAGTTTAGATAGATATAGTTAAACTTAATCCAGGCTGAGATTGGGTGGAGCTGGCCTGGGCTTAATCTTTGTAATAGTTGTGTTGTTATTTAAATTTACTCAGTATTAGCTAGTAGGTTTTAAACCTTCTGGGACTCACCTGAAAGTCTGTGGTGATATCAGGTCCCTTCCTCCTTGGTAGGACCTGAATTCTGAAAATTGTCAGCCAATCCTTGGAATCTGCCTAAAGCACTCATTGTCTTCTCAGTCACATTGTCATCATTTCTTCTTGGGCTCTCTGTCTCTGGCTTTTTCTCTTCTTGGATGTTTGTGTCTCTGGATCAGAGACTAGGTCCTATATAATAATGTAATCATGTAGTCTAATCTCCAGAAAATTTATTTCTCTTGCATTCAGCATTTATGGTCCTCAAAGTCACCCCCCTCCTCCATATATCCTCTGGGACATCTCTTCATTGAGTTTAGAATTTTTCGGCAAGACAAATAGAACTTTAATATATTCTACTACATATCTCAATAAAGTATCCTAAGCATTTGATTTGGGCATATTTTAGGAAACTATAGCATGTTTTGGTACATTATATTTGATTAAACCATAGAGTAAATAACATTTGTTAACATTTCTAATTCTAACTTGGCACCAAACCCTTGATCTTTAGAGTGGCACTGGATGATAATACTGCTTCTATGTGAACACACACTCCAATTTTTAATATTTTGAATTCAAGTCCTTTTTAAAAATGTTTAATTTTCTAGGATTGAATAAAATGGTTTTGGTTCTATACTTATATGCCTGTTCAAGTTTAAAATTAAAATTTAAACAATTTAGAAAAAGTACACAGATGAATCAGCAAGGGTTGCTGAACTCCACACATGCAGAATAAGATAGGTTTCTGAGTGAAGGAGTTGAGTGGCATTTAATGGCCTTTCATTATTAATTAATTAATTTCTATTTACCATCCTACTTCGCTTTGCTACACTGTGGAATTGACTCTTAGAATCTTTGTTACTTGGCTTTCTTGCTCTGCGGCTTCGCATTGGTTCAACCAGTGAGAGTCTAGCAAGAGGTAGAAGGATAGAAGAAGAAAGAAGATGGGGCATTTCTTCTCATTAATCTTCTTTACCTTAGTTCAGAGGCTCTAGTAGCAATATGTATCCCTATGAATATAGCATCAAATTTCCATGAACTCTGGTGTCTTCAATTTCTCCCCTTGCCTCTTCATATTAGGAATAGTAACAGCTCTCTGGGTATCTGCATATCCTCTTGTTGATTCACTGATTATTGGCTACATCTTATTCCATTCATTGAGGACTCTTCAAAATACAAGATGAGGGTGGTGCAAGCAGATTCTAAGCAAAAAGAAGATCAAGGATAAAGGTGTTGAGGGTTGAAAGGGCTAGCATATTCTACAAAGTAGTGTAAACCTAGTGAGCTTGAGTAGTGAGAGCAAAGGGGAAAGTGGAGGAGACATGTTTGAAGGAACAGAAGGTATAAATAATGCAGAGACTGGTAGGGTCTGAATTTGAATTTAAGTGCAATGGGAGGCCACTGTAGGTAACATCTGGGTTAGTTGAGGACAGTCCTGAAATAGGCAGACCATTCTGATGAGTACTACTAACTTTTCAGACATTAAGATAGTTTGGAACATGTTGGAGATAAAGATAAGTGGAAGGAAATAAACTTTGGAGGTAGAACTGACAGGAGATGGATATAGAAACTCCCAAGTTTACTCATTTATTTATTCATTCAACTTATACATGCTAATTAAATGCCCACTTTATCTATGCATTATGTTAAGATATATTAATAGATGCAGGTAGATATTAGCAAATTTTCTGCAACTCTCATCTGCATTATCAATTTAGAATACAAGTTTTTTTCATTATTACAATAAAATGTGCCCAGTAACGCAAAATGTCACTTATCCCTGTTTTCAAATGTGTATGTATATGTGTAGGTGTGTGTACATGTAATTTATACATTCTTGAGTTTCTTTGGATTACCTTTCTGTTGGCTTAGTAATGCTGGGTATGAATGTAGCTAGCTTAAGACTTTATTGAAAATTCATCCTAGAAAGAAAATGTTTTTCCAACTCTGGATTTCCTTTGTCAGTAATTAGAAGTTGGTGGGAAATTCCAACCCTGTGAGAAATGCTGACATTGATTTCTGTAAAATGTCTGGAACAACTGATGTTATTCTGTGATCCAGACCCAATCAGGTGTCAGTATAAGATATACTAGTAAGAAGCTCCTCAGAACAGGGGCGGAAGCACAGGCCCTGGTAAAAGGAAGTCAATCCAATGTTTTCTCTTTTAAGCTGGGAGTTTCCAAAGAAATAAAGTCACAAGAGCATCAAGGACTATTTGGGGAAAAAGGCAAAGCATATTTATTTTCCTCATTCTTTGTAACTGATATATTCCAAATCTCCAATTCAAGGCAACCTTCAGTCACTTACCCTGTCCAGGCGATAGCTCCCCTCACCAGTGGCCTTCTGCCATTCCACTTCTCCCTGACACATTAAAACAAGAAAAATAATCTTATGTTGTTGAGCCAGAGAGATAATGACAGAGAATCAACCTAATCAGTCTTGTTTAGAGAGACTAATTTGTGAAAATTCACAAAAAGACATTATATCAGCTAAGTCTATATATACAAATACATTCCACTCAAATCACAATTTACCTACTGTACTTATAATGATAGGTATTCTCTGTCTAGTCAACGTTGATTTTCAAACAGATGAGCTTTAATTTTCTGGATTCTCTTAACTAGCTGCACTGCTTGCCCTGTTTTCTGATTCTTTGTGTAGCATAATGAGTAACTTGATATGGGCCTCATATTTTATGGGCATATAATTCATCTCAATTCCAGATGCAGGAGACTTATTCCTGCTTGACTTCCCAATGTCCTCTCCACAGTCTCAATTAGATGATTATTTAACAGCCAGTTGAAATCCCAGACCAAGCCATCAAGGCCTAGATCTTTAATTGCCCAAACTGTTTGTTCTAACATGTGGCTTTCAAACATCCTGCTGGGTCAAATGTAATTGGAAAAAGATGGCTTTCCTATCCTGAGAAGATTTAGGGCATATAATATAAGCAGTGGGTCAAAGAGATAACAACATATTCCTAATATATTTTTACATAAAAATATGTATTTATTAAATCCTGTGTGTGTGTATAAAGTCTGTGAAATTAGATTGTCTCTATGATTAAAAATATCAGAAGTCTAGTTTCCCTCAATGCCAAAATATATTTTTATTTGTAACTTAATTCGGTGAAGAGACATAATAGATAAATGGCACATTAAAAGATTGATGCTTTCTGGTAGAAAACTGTAAGTTCAACTTGATGTTGTATCCAATAATGTTTAATTCCTCCATTCGATATACAATTATTCTGAAGATGAATGATGGCATAACTGACATAGAGCATCATGGGGGATTATTATTTTTATGGTAGGAAGCATAAATATGTAACAGTATCTTAGTTCTTTGGGAAATGAAACTATCTGTCCCAGGATATAGTACATCAAATGAAAATGTTACATACAGTAGTTAGAAGGCTACAGTCGGCTTCCTTATGAAAGTGCTGGAAAACTCCCAAAAATTATTGGAAAAGAAAAAATAAAGGAGGTATATTAATAATGTCAATCGTTTCTCATGTGGAAGAAAAGCCAAATAAGAAATGAAACCATTTCAAAGTCATTTGAAGTTAAGTCTCAAAAAAATAAAATATAAACATAAGAAAGGAGCTTAATCTGAGTGCCGACCAGACTTCCTTTACAAACCTGCACAAATGCTGCTGTCTTTAACTTCATTTCTCAGTTTCCAAAATGAGAAAGATTGGGCTTTTTTCCTTAAGTGTCCTTGAAGTGATTAATTATCTAATGGTTTCTAAAGGCCTTTGAAAACCAAAGGGCTGAGATTTAACATATTACTGTGCTTTCCTCTTTGATCATTATCTTGATGGGCATTTATGTTGTTTTCAAAATTTTCTATTAAAAATTGTAATGAGCACTTGTGTACCTATTTTCTTGTGAGCAGATTTTCTAGACTGTATTCTTGCAGGGAAATTTTTGAGCCATGAGTAGTCATGTTGACTAAACTCAATATTTTAAATTATATTCTAGATTGTTTATAATGTCACCAGTGAATTATGAGGCTCCTCATATGTACCACATCCTCTATCAAACTTGAGATTGACAGTCTCCTCAAGAATTGCTCACACTATAGATATTACATGATATCTTATTTGTATGTATTATTTTCACTCTAGTAAAATTCACCCTTTTGAGTGTACAGTTGTGTAACCACAACCACAGTCAAGATATAGAACATTTCATTACCCTGGAAAGTTCCTTCATGCCTCTGTAGCCAAATCCTCTGTGCCCCCCATGCCCTGGCAAGCACTGATCAGTTTTATCTTATAACTAGAGGCCCGATGCACAAAATTTGTGCAAGGGGCTCAGCCCTCACAGCCCCAGCTGCCTCGGCCCTTGCAGCCCAGCTGCCTTGTGGCCCCAGCTGCCTCGAGGCCCCGTAGCCCTGCCCACTGGTCATTCAGGAAGGTCATCTGGAAGGTCATTTGGAAGGTCGTTCTGCCATCCGGTCTAATTAGTATATTAGCTCTTTATTATATAGGGTATTTTACAGACAGTTAAAAATTAGTGAATATGTAGTTGTGCATATTTTCATATGTGCAGTTTCCTTCTTCACTGTGAATTTTCTGTTCATGTCATATGTCAGCTTGCAATCCATTTGAGTATAAATAACTGAAATGTTTGTATCATTGCCTAAAAAGTTGCTGCATTTCATGAGCTAAGGAGTCTATGACTATTAGTGGGTCAAAGATTCAAGAATCCATGTTTTTTAAAATGCATAATCCTTGAACTATTGATTTTTCATCCTCACAAATACTGCTTCATGGATGCAAGGTGGCTGACATACATCCAGGCAAAATGTCTAGCTCAAGGCAGAAAGAAAGGGCATGGGAATGTCCTCTGCCTCTCTTTCTCTCTCAAGAAAGTAATTTCCAAAAGGCATTAGCAGGTACTTCCTTAAGTCTTCTTGATCAGAGTTAGTTGTGTTTGTTTTGGAGCAGGAAGCAGGGAGCATGTTCTGGTAGTTTGCTTGGAAACACATTGAATTTACAGATTAATGTGGAATATTAATATGGTATAAAGTTACATGTGCTGGGCCTTTTTATGTATTTTAATCAAATTTTATATTTTCCCATTTGTAAAAATGTGCAAAATTCTTACACATTTTATTAGATTTATTCCTATTTATATCTACTGAATTATCTAATTAATTGTATTAATTTTCTAAGGAATCTCATGAACATTTTATCTAGAGGAGTATTTAATCTCTGAATAATAACAATTTGGACTCTCCTCTTGCAATTATTATTGTTTTCTTCCCTCTTTCCTCTCTCCTTCCCTTTCTTTCTTCTTCCTTTCCTACATGTTTTGCCCTTTTTGCATATTTATTTTAATATTTCCAATCTATAAATGAATCTGTTTTTACAACTCTTTTTTAAGTAGTTTTAAGATCGGTTCCTCTCATGAATTAAATAAACTCATAAGCACATATTTATTTTCTTATTGGCATAAGCCATGATTTTACTTTTTTTAATATTATCATTTAACTGTTTTCACTCTTTAAATTTGTTTGGTAAGTTTTTAATCTGGCTGCTTTTCATCCACATTGTTCTAAGTTTCTTTCTCATTATGTTTTCTGATAAAAGATTTTATTGTAATAAAAAATTTTAGATTGCCTTAATTTTTCTATTCTCGGCAGTGTTCTTTCTTCTGTTTGTTGCATCCCATGCTTTTTTTCTCAGGAATATGATTCCTGGTGTGGTTTGGAACCTTTAAAGTGCTATTGCCTTTAGCACAGTTTGCTTTTATTGTGGAATTTCTATTTGCCGTGTGTGTGTGTGTGTGTGTGTGTGTGTGTGTGTGTGTGTGTGTGTAATTTTGTTTCATTTTTGCTTCGAATTAGGTAGTTTTCCTGGTTGGTTGTGCATGAGTTGTAATGTTGAAGCCCTGACTTGGTGCTGGCTTTGGGTTTCCATTCTATTGTTTCTCTAGCATATCAATCACATTCTAAGGTACAAGAAAAGGACTGGCAGTAACTTAGGTTGGACGAATTGAAAAAATGAGTTCTAGAAATGAGCCCAGATTAAGGGGCTGCCGGACAAAGATGGCCCATTAGAGGACTCCCATGTTGTATAGAAATGACCAGACCGTTGAACCACAGTTTAAATGTTGGCTGGGGCTCCTCCTAGGCTAGAAAGCTGAGGGGAACCTGATGGAGTTAACACCAGAAGGCTGATAGCTTGTGACACTCCTCACAGCTGGGCAATTCCTTGAAGGAAGAGCATGGCAGTGCCTCCCTTAGTCTGCCAGAGATCACTCCCTCTCACACCTAAACACATTGCTACAGCATCGGCTCTTATTTACTTTCCTGGTTCCCTCTTCAAGAAAACAGTGTTTTATTTCTTTCAAGCTTGGCTACATTACTCAGAATTTCTAAGTGTTAACAATATCAGGACAGTTTGTCTTTTTGCTTGATTCAATTTATTTCCCTCTAAGACATCACTTCATGGGCACTTATTAGAGAGTTGGTCAGCACATTTGACACAATGATGATTATGTTACTGAGACAATAAGTAACAACGATCCTCTAGTTGCCACAGAATTATCCACGGACTCTCCAGTTTGCTGTGACTAATGGTTATAGATTGCCCCCTTTCTAGCTGAGTCAACTGACAAATGCCTATTTGATGTTGACGGTATTAATGATCATGATGCTAGGAGATGGAGGCAAATGGAAAATGGAAAAGGAGACTTTTCCAAATGGAAAATGGAAATGCATTCAGGAGACTCTTAGTTGGAATTACTAATACACAAGAAAGGGTTGAAAATCAATTAGCATGAAAATATGGTTCGAACTCTTCCTACCCAAAATGTAGATTGTGGACAACCAGCACTGGCCTCACAAACAAGTGCATGAGAAATGCAGATTCACAGGCCAGGCTCCAACTGACCGAGTCATAATCACCACTTTAACAGTGATTCGTATGCGCTTTAAATTTGGAAAGCACTAACGTATACAAAAATGTCATAGTTGATGGACTTTGGAGAAAGCAACTGAGTAGAAAAGGAGGAAAAGGCCCTTAAATGGTTGCATGAGATCTCACCTTGAAGGAAAGAGAACACATAGAGTTACAAGGAAGAGACCTCAGTTTGTGGAGCAAAATGTGATAATACAATTTTAAAATCTGGCAGAGAAATCTCCGATATTAACATAAGAATTCACGGTGTTTTGTCCCTCAGTAAGATGGCACATCTAACAAAAGATAATCTGAATGGATATTAACATTTATATTGTATGTCTTCTATGCTGCAGGAATTTTCACAAAACACATGAAGACTTTTTGATAATTTATTAAGTAGAACTAGAATGGTCTGAATTTATAATGAATTTTACTATATAGTAAATTTTGCCATGCTTTATGGCCAAAATATGTAGGGTTTCTTTTTTTTTTCTAAAGTGTGGCCTTAATAAAGTTTATTACATGCATTCCTCTAGATTATGAAAAGGCTGACATTTTTATAAAATGTGTTTCCCCACAGTATTTTGTAACAGCCTTTTCCCTGTGTCCTCCCTTTTCTGCAAAGTGGAAACTGTAACTTTGCAAAGCAGATCCACATGCTTTAAAATGGTGGAAATGGGGGCTTTTGTTATAAATTAAAATGTTCTCTGCTTTGATTTCTGCTCACATTATTAAGACAGGTAAATTATATTTTCATGAAATATTTCCATTAGAAACACACACTCATAACTCTGATGCTGTATTATAAGGTAATTTCAGAGGGTCTCACTACACTGCCATCATTTTATTTCTAATTCCAGATCAGAGAAAAGGGACAAGCAAGCCTTGAACTGACACTACTGATTCAAACACTCAGTGTTATGGAGAGAAGGAAAACACCTCTTTGAGGTAATTTTTTAAAATGGTCCCTAGGGCTTCTTATAATTTTTTTAAATTCTCACTCAAGGATATGTTTATTTATTTGAGAGAGAAAAAAAAAAAGAGAGAGAGAGAGAGAGAGAGAGAGAGAGAGAGAGAGAGAGAGAGAGAGATGGGTTGCCTCCCTTATGGCCCCCAAAAAAGGGATCAACCCACAACCTAGGCATGTGCCTGGACTGGGAATCAAACCCATCACCTTTTTGGTGTAGGGACAATGATCCAAAGGACTGAGCCACCTGCCCAGGGTGGGATTCTTATTCTTATAGTTTGATTTTGAAGACATAATAGTGGTACCTGAAAAGGAGGTATACAGAATCTCACATCTCACAGTTATAAAGAATGTACTTTAAGTTTAATGTATTAAGAATGAGGAAATATGTTAAACTCCAGCTTGTTTATTTAAATAGATTTGCCTCCTTTTTTAATGCCCTCAGTTTCCTAATTTATAAGCAAGTTCAGATATTCAGTTTTTTACTGAAAAAAAAAAGAACAAGCAATATATTAACCAAATTAGTGAGTAAAAAATCTTTACTTTAACAACTCCATTGAGATATAATTCATATATCATAAAATCTATCCATTTAAAATATTTAACACAGTAATCTTCAGTATATTTAGCTTATTAGTTATGAAACCATTACCACAATTAATTTTAGAACACTTTAATCACACCCAAAAGAAACTGGTACCCTTTAGCAATCAATCTTATTCCCTCTCACCTCAGCCCTGGATAATACTATGTTTCTGTCTCTATGGATTTTCCTGTTCTTGACATTTCAGATAAATAGAACCATATAGCAAGTGAACTTTTTTGACTGACTTCTTTCATTTAGCATGTTTTTAAGGTTTGTCTATGTGGTAGCTTGTATAACAATTTAATTCACCAAAAAAAGTGTGACTTCTCTTTCTTTAAGTAAATTGATAGATTTTGGGCAGATTACATTTCCTCCCAAGATTTGAGAAAGTCTTGTTTCAAGTATTTATTTTAAATAAGATACTATCTTCTCAGGATGTGTGTGTGTGTGTGTGTGTGGGTGTGCGTGCGTGCACACACACGCACTATCATTGGGAATTACCCTTTTACTGTTCATTGAGTGTATTGAATTTTAATGAGTGCTGCTTTTTTCCTCCAGGGATCTATTGCTGCTCTGCTTTATTAGGTTCCCTGATAGCTGATGGTCATGTCTGAGGGCCTGGAGTTGTCTGGTTATGTCCACTTGCCATCAGTAGAATTTTGGGCAATAGCAAGATCCATGTAGCGCCAGTCATTCTGGGCAAGAACTGGTATTTATACAAAAGAATCAACTACTCTTTATGGGCCCTTGCCAGCTTCTTCCTCTCAGTTTTCCTGGCTATTTGCCTTACCTACCTTAGCTATCTATTGATAAATGTACACAATGGCTCAGTCTTAGAACAACATTAGAAAATGGCTTTCATGCAAACAAATAAGAGCAAGAAAAAAGCAATGAAGAGAAAGTTAAACAGCTGAGGACTTAGGAAGAGGCGTCAGCCACTCAAGGGTAACAATACTATTGGCCTTAAAAAATGTTTTTGAAAAAAAAAATGTTTTTGGCTACTTAAATGCCATAGAAAAAAGTTGAAAAATACTTTTAGAAAACAAGTATTTTAAGGAAGCAGTTGTTTTGTCTACATTTCAGTTAGGGGCACTTAGCTTTTTTTATTCCTTTTTTTTATTGTAAGAACTGAGGCTCAATTTTTAACTGATCAAAGATGTTTGGATTTCCAAATCATTGTATAAATAAATTCAGCGCAGCAGGGTTTTTCATGTGTCTTATAACCAACCACTGCCTTTGCTTTCTTTTCATTCACCATCCATTCTCTCAAGAGCATTAGCACTGTCTACTACTGAACTATGCAAATAAATTAACCTTATCAAAGACATAAAGGGAAGGAAGACTGACCAAAATGTGATGAGTCGAAATTTATTCTCCTTACTCTTCTCTTGATGTTTTATATTGTTGTGGCTCTATAAACCCTCTGCATTTCCTTACATATATTGATTTAAACTTGTTGTTTTTGTTTGGAGGGATACTTGTGTCTTCATCATATGTATTTGTCTCGTCTCCTTCATTAAGTTGGAAACACTCCAGGGAACTCGGTTCTCCCCATGAAGCGACTGAGAGAACCAGCAGGTTGTTGAGGCATAGACTGCTTCTGTGTTCATGATGACTGAAATTCAGGGCACACATGGCTGGTGTTAACTTTAATTAGGATGATGAGTGCCAGAAGTTATTATCCTATGTGTGACATCATCCTATCTCCAAGTCTTCCATTTCTGTTGTTCTTGGGTAGGAAGAGCAGTAAGCAATTCTGCACTAAGCCACTGAGTTACCCACTCCAGGTAGAGAATGGGACCACAGAAGAGATGCTGAGCAATTCTGTTGATGGTAGAAAGATTTTGGACTAATAGAAACAGGAGGAATGAACCGATATCAGTCTGAGAGCAAAGGCCCAGATTCTTTTTCCAGTCTAAACATAGAATTTCTGCCCAACCTTTGCAGGCATACAACTTGTGAATGGGTCTTTACACACGTTTATTTGCTACTTTCCCTACCACCTCATTGTTAAGGCAGTATAAATATGACTCTTAACAAACAAGTGTCTTTATAGAGCATGGAGCAGAAGTAAGTGAGTGACGATGGGAGGATTTCTTAGGGACAATTGAAAGGTAATGGAGGCTGCACTATTTGAAAAACTTAAACTCGCCCATCTTTACTAATGTGAAGTGCAGCATATTTTCAGTTTTATTTTGTATTTTTATTCTTGGGAATTTTTAGCCTCCCTCGACCAAATTCTCATTTATTTGCTTGCTCTCATCTTTCCTAGAACATCCATGTTTTATAGCAAGTGAAATGCCTGGTTAACCAAAACTACTATTCCAAGAGGAAGAGTTCCAGCGGGAAGCTTTTTCTAGAATGGGTCAGAAACAGACAAAATGAGCAAAGGCACAGACTGGCTGAGCAACTTTTTGGCTAATACTATTGGAAGCAACACTCACAACCAATTTACAGCTTTGCAAATTTTGGGTTTTAAAGCAATCCTCATCTCCTCTTTCATTAGTAAAGTTGTAGGGTGAGCAACCAGATAATCCTTCAGCATGCACGTGTCAGTCCCAGGGGCAATACTGTGTGCTGAAAGCATCTGCCAATACAACACAAAAAGTATAATTGTTAACACTTTAAATTACTTCTCTTTACATTGTAATAGCTACTAACTGCCTCCTCAGTCAAGGACACTGTACAAAGAAATGTATAGGGGTTGGAATTGTTATAATGGACTATTTCTCAAGTTAATATCATGACAGCTTTTTTGGAGCGGAGTAAATTGAGATATCCCAACAAAAATTAAAATGATGTAATTTCATAGTCAATTCAGTTTTAAAGTTTTTGCTATTTTTTTATTGTGGTAAAAGATACATACCATAAATTTACCATCTTAACCATTTTTAAGTGTAGAGTTCATTGGTGCACTACCATTTCCACCATCCATCCATCTCCAGAACTTTTTCCTCTTGCAAAATTGAAACTCTGTTCCCATTAAACAACATTTTTCTCTATGTTCCCCATTTTTCTCTACCCCCATTGCTTGACAACCACCACTCTACTCTCTACTCTATGAATTTGACTGCTCTAGGTACACCATATAAATGGAATCATACAATATATTTGTCCATTAGTGATTGGCTTATTTCACTGAGCATAATGTCTTCATGGTTCATTCCTGTTATAGCAAGTATCAGAATTTCTTTCCTTTTTAAAGGTTGAATAATATTCACTGATGTATATACCATTTAGTGGTTTATCCATTCATATGTCTATGGACACTGGGTTGCTTTCACCTTCTGGCTGCTGTGAATAACAATATGTCATCTTCATTTTGAAAGGAAAAGGTCTGTGTACCCAAAGAGTTACTGTTTTATTACAGTCATGATATATTTGAAAATAGCAATACCCATTAAAACACTGAGATCTAGCCCTAGTTTGTTTGGTTCAGAGGATAGAGCATTGGTCTGCAGACTGAAGGGTCCTGGGTTTGATTTCCATCAGGGCACATACCTGAGTTGTGGGCTCGATCCCCAATAGGGGGTGTGCAGGAGGTAGCTGACCAATGATTCTCTCTCATCATTGATGTTTCTCTCCCTCTCTCTTTCTCTCTGAAATATATATATAAATACATTATATATTTAT